>NC_082667.1:50678332-50983812 GCF_025265405.1 Mesoplodon densirostris | reverse complement strand
CCCAACGCAGCCAAAAATAAATAAATACATTTATTTTTAAAAAAAATAGAATCGTGATCTGCCCTAAACGGGTATTCAATATTCAAGAATTTCATATTGTCAAATATTTAAAGATCTAACCAAGAATAAGAATGGCAAGGTATGTAGGAAAGTCTCAAGTCTTTTCCTTTTTATCATATATACTTTTCTTTCATATTTCACTCACTTCCCAAACAATATAAAAGAAAACTGAGTTAAAAAGTCCCCAAAAATGTATGTGGAGAGACGTGTGAAAAGAAAAATATTACTGTCTTTGCCTTAGTGACAAAGGTAAAATATGCATGAATTGAATGTACTAGTTTAAACCAACAATTCTCAAAATATTTTTTAAAATTTAATATTTAAAATTTTAGCCTACTTATCCCTATTTTTCAATTGGAAAAGAATTTAGCATTAAAAAATAACATAAGGAAAACAAAATTAAAATGGTGTAACATTTTTAAATGACATAAGCAACAGCAACTGACCAAAACCATCAGCCTAAAACAATACTGATCATGCTCTAACAGCAAAGTTTTCTTCCCCAAAGTTTCAAAATTACCAACTGTCTCTCTGAGTGTGCATGACCAGTCACGTCTGACAAATTACGCAGCCTAACATGGCAGTCAGAATTCTTAGCAAGCCACTGTGTTAGGGTTGTCAGTTCAAACTAAAGCCTGTCAAGTAAAGTCTAAAACCGTGACAATTAAAGGATACTGATACTTGGTCTTTAATCATACATTAAAAAATGAAAGTCATTTGTTCAACAGAATTTTAAAAAGGATTTTATTTTTTCAATTTTCAAGCACTAATTCTTAGTTGACCAAGAGACCAAGGCTACACTTCAGGTCTCTCTAATTTAATCAAGAAAGGTCTTTTTAGAATAATTTTGTCAAACTTACTTATTTCCTTACTAGTGCTTCTTCCCAACATTACTGTCTACGTGGAGAACTCAGGAAACACTGTCTATCTGTTCAACCATATCTAGCATCATTTGTGTCATTTATGGAGACTACCAATTAAATCAGCAATGGTGGATTCATCATCTAAGACTACCGTCCTAGGGTAGAGCTGTAGGATAAAGTAAATTTCTCATGAAATTTATTTTTCAACAGCATTTTATATCTTTTTCAGGATTTCCTTCTTTTTAAATTAATTTTTATTGGTGTATAGTTGATTTACAATGTTGTGTTACTTTCTTCCATACAGCAAAGTGAATCAGTCATACATATACATATATCCACTCTTTTTAGATTCTGTTCCCATGTAGGTCATTACAGAATATTGAGTAGAGTTGCCTATGCTATACAGTAGGTTCTTATTAGTTATCTATTTTATATATAGTAGTGTATATATGTCAATCCCAGTCTCCCAATTTATCCCTCTCCTCCTTTCCCCCCTTTTGTAGTGTTTTATAATCTTCACAATAGCTCAGACCATAAAGATGAGGAAGTCTTTGGGTAAGGCTTCTTTACACAGCACAGTGTGATCAAAAAAGAAGTAGGACTTAGCTACCAAAAAATATACCCAAAGAGCTAATAGACTGCCTAGATAACTCTGTCTTGAAGTCTAATTCCAGAGCCCAGATATCTGTACAAATATTCCTTGTTTATTAACTATCATTTATTCCTAAAACCCTTATTGCTAAGTGAAAAGCTATTAAATAAGAGAAATAAATCTCACTGATTATAATGTGAAAATTTTGATATTTCAACTCGATCAAAAATTCTGAAACAATTTTCACAGGTAGAATAAATACAACCACTGAACAATAAAAATAAGTTGTTATATGAGGAATTCTGTTTTTGTTTTATTCCATCCCATTTCTGATTTGTTCCTATCATTATTCAGATGCTGACATCTTGATTCTTCTCATGTCCTACTTGACATGAAATTTCAGCAATATCCCTCCTTCCTTGGTTTGCCTCTGTTTTCTAACTGGTTGATCATTTTATCTCTCTCTACTTACCCCTTCACATAGCAGAGCTGATGTTGGTATGAATACTCACTTTTGAAACCCATTCTTCCTTCAAGACAACACAAATAGTACATCTTCTTTGAACGTTTTTATGACCAGTCCTGTCTCAGGCATTTACATCATCCCAGATACGATAAGACATGCACAAACCTTATATCCCCAAAGAATTTTGTGGCTATCCTAGGACTTTCCTCACTTATGTGGCAGCCTCCATACTCTAGGTTAGGATCTCCTTGAACATAAGAACCATGTCTTGTTCATTTTCATATCCTTAAAGCTTTACACACAACTTTGTTATTTATTAAGAACTCACCATATATTCAAACTCTAAACTAAATGCTAGAAATAAAATGGAGAGCAAAAACAGTCATGAGTCTGCTCTTATGAAGCTTATAGTCTAGTAGGAAAGAGATATTAATCATATAATCTCAAAATCATATAATCTCAAAATTAATTGTAAGTTGTAACCAAGATGGAGACATACACGGAGCTTTGCACCTACAATTGAAAGATCAGACTTCATCAGGATGGCCTCTCTGAGGAAGTGACATGTGCACAGAGCTCAAAAAGATGCATTAATTAGGTGAATGGGTGAGAAATGAGCATCCCAGGTGGAAAGGGCACAATGAGTAAAGACCTTGTAGCAAGAGAGAGAAGACTGAATATGAGGGACTGAAAGAAGTTCAGTGTGGCTGGAGTGCTGAGGTTGAGGGTATGGGTAGAGCAAACTGAGGCTGGGGATGTAGGTAAGGGTCATATCTTGTAAGGATTTGTAAATGTGGAAAGATATTTGTCAATTTTAAAAGAAAATTGTGAGGTCACTAAGGGGTGGAAGGAGGAGGATAGCATGATTAGATTAGAGATGCGTGTATACAATTGAGAGTCTTAGGAATGTGCAGTAAGAATGGATAACGGATTGAAGGTGGTGATTAATGCATAAGGGGCTATCAAGGATGAGCCTGGTTCTCTAGCCTCTGCAACTAAAAGGTTATCACTGCCATTAATGACATTGAAAATAATTGAATAGAATAAAGTTTGGAAGAGAATTGTGAGTTTGGCTTTGGACATGTTGACTTTGAGGTACTTTGGGGATATACAGGAGTTAGAAGTAAATGGTCAATAGATTATGAGGATCTAGAACTCAGATGGGTGGCCTTAGCTATAACTATACATTTGTCTATCATCTGAAATCAGATAGCAATTGAAACTGTGGCTGTGAACAAGATAAAAAGTATAGAGTAAGGAGAACAACAAGCCTAAGGCTGAGATTTCAGGGAGCACAGTATGCTGGAGTGTGGGGACAGGAGTATTTAAAATAATTATTGAGTAGAAAGGCAAGATGACCAGAAAAAGATAACATGATTACCCGTGAATACCAAGGGCCCATTTGTCAAGACTGATGAACTTAAATTTATAAAGAAATAAATCTGTCTCTGTTGGGAATTTCTCTAGGAACATTAGTTGCTCAGATGTAGGCATGGAGAAAAAGAAATGATTGGATTGATTGAGTTCACCCAGGGCTGGCGTTCTGCTAGGGGGTTGTGATAAAATACAGCAGAACAAGGACATTTAGGTCACTATCAAAAGTGTTACTTAAATAATGACATCATAGAATCAAGACTGAATGAGGAAGAATATGAATAAATTAAAGGTTTTATGGTTGGGTGAAAGCAGAAGGGTCAGTGCAATGGAGATCTTTCTGAAGTTGAAGAATGCTCATAGGGTGAGGAGGACAGGCTGGAAGCAGATAAGCTTGTGGTGAAAAACAGGGAAATTTGAACTAATCATAGTTTTAGGTAAGCAATTACAGGTAATAACAAGGCCCAAATTATTACCTTGTCATCATTGGAGTGAGTGTCCAAAGAGGAGCAAAACAGTAGGTCACTGAAAATGAGAAGGTGGAGACAGGTCACCTGCAGATGAAGTGAAGTCATTGAGGATGGTGGTGGGCTTGTGCCAAAGATGTGATAAATGAGGAAGTGGGATGAACAGCTTTGCTTTGGGGTAAAATTTGAAAGATAAACCAAAGAGCGGTTTTAACACTGAGAAAAGTGAGAATTTTGAAATTTCTAACATTCAGTGTATTGATACTTCTATCTTGTAACAATAATATAATTTTAAATATTGTTATTAATCTATTTTAAAGATGAGGAAACTGGAATTTTGAGTAACTTGCCCAAGTTACAAATATTCTAAATGGCTGAACTGACAGTCCAAACAAATCTCCTGACTCTGGATCTTATAACCCCAAATTTAATTCAAACTTGATAGCCTCTAGACACTTAATGGTACACGTCTAGCTCATTCAGTTCAACATTAGACTCATACAACAACTGATAAATTTGGACCCTGTATTTCGTGTTTAGAAAAAGCATACATAGCAGCAATATGAAGTTCTTTCTAAATTTGATGTTCCATTTCAATGACTTAACATGTCGTTTGAGATGAGTAAGTTTAATACGCTTGACCATTCTCCAAGGTCCTAGAAAAACTTAGGCCCAGACATTTCCTGGGCTCCTTAGTAATACAAGTGATAGTTCCTCAATGAAACATCCTCAGAAACCATAAATGTCGTAGAAACTTGTGTGCCACTTAATTTTCTGGTTATTCCTTGTCATCACACACTGCAGAGTTTAATTCTTCATTTAACTATTTTCAAAACCATAAGTTGAAAGAGAAGAAGTTTGATCTTGGTCCATTGAAGAAAATGATTCTACACCCAGAATTAGATTCCTCACTTTGCATAAATCCTATTTTGTAAGAGTGAATTAATTATCCATAAAAATAAATGAGTAGCTTTAGTCCTATTTTAAAGCTTGATATACACTCACCAGCACTGGAAATTGAAAAGATCAATCTTGCAACAAATAGGAAATTGTCTTTAAGACATAAAAGAGGTTTTTAGAATGACTGAGTAGCTAAAGGAGGCACAAGAGGAAAAAAAATAAGGTGAATGGAACGTTGCAGCAAATTGGCACTTGCCCCATGCTTTCTTGGGTCATGGTCTTCTTAGAAAGAAAAGAAATTCTGGTTTTTTTTTTCCATTAATCTCCAGATTCTAGAGGCTTAAAAGTTATCATTGTTCATTTCATTCAAAGCCCTTCATACTCAGAGAATATAGTATATATTGGTTGCATTTGGGCCACCAAGAATCCGTTCACCCTGACTAGTATTGGGGAATTCCATTCTCCATTATTAGACCACATATTTAAGATGGAGCCTCCAACTCCAGGATCCAGGATCAGATCATGAGGCCTACTCTCCTACCCTGTCCCCAGTCAGTACCTTAGCGATAGTCATGTGACTTGAGCCAAACAAATCAGGACAAATCAGAGCTGATCCTGGGGACTCTACTTGAGTGACAGAAAAGGCATTCACTCTTTTAGACTAAATTAGGAAGGATGTAGATTGGTGTATCTTTAAAACTTAAGGGGGGACTTCCCTGTTGGTCCAGCGGTAAAGAATCCAACTTCCAGTGCAGGGGAAACGGGTTTGATCCCTGGTCGGGGAACTAAGATCCCACATGCTGTGAGGCAACTAAGCCTGCATGTCACAACTACAGAGAAGCCCACGTGCCACAACAAAGAGCCTGTACACCACAACGAAATATCCCGCTTGTCGCTACTAAGACAAGACACAGCCAAAAATAATAAATAAATACTTAACATTAAAAAAATAAAACTTAAAGGGAGAGTCTCTCTGAAAATAGTCAACACAGAGGAAGTCAGAGTCAAAAGATTGAAAGAAAAACAAAGGGGGAAAAAATAAAACAAGTTGTTGTGGCAATTTTGTACATTGAACACAGACATACACAAACTCTTCTGGGATTTTATAATATGCAAGCCAATAAATGTATTTATTGCACTGTCAGTTAAGATTTTCTTGTTACAAGTCAATGAGTATTACCTGACACAGTGACTCAGTACCTACTGCCCAACTAAACTTCAACATTCCAGAGACTTATGCTGGATGAGGGAAACACAAGTGTATGTTATTCTAGAATTGTGGTTTCAAGATGCCCAGTTATCCTCAAATTTTAAGCAGGAGTATGCTGTGATTGTGAGGGCCAGCTCCCCTGTATAATATAATTAGGCATGCAACTTAACCTCAGTTTCATCATCTGCAAAATGGGAATAATAATAGTAATACTTTGTGGAATTATTTAGCATAAAATTTGACAGTATATGTTCAGCTTCTAACAGAGCACCTAGAACATAGAGATATTCAATAATTGGTAGCTATTATTCTTTGTTGGTCTGTATATCTCCTCCATGTTGTTTATAAGCTACTCAAAGTTATCTGTATCTCTACAGTGGCCCAGAGCCTTGCACTAACTAGGTAGTCAATAACTGTTTGTTGAGTGAATGAGTTAGTGAATAGTCTATACTCTTGTAGATCCAGTTCTTTTAGTCTCAATGGTGTCCCTGTTTGGATGGTAAGTTCTGGGGTAACCCTATTTGTACTATTCTTATTCTATGTTCCTAAGCCAATTTCTCCAGCTTTTAATCTAAGCAGGCTTTCTCTTACTTGGCCATCCACGGACACACAAAAAAACCTTAACTAGGATTATCCTACAAATATTTCTGTCAAATACAAGGTATTTTTTAATAAGTTTGTTAACAGAGGAAGACTTAGTGGTAGAGGACAGGGCACTGGATTTAGACTCTAAAAAGCCCACATCCCATAGCTTACTTCCTGTGAGACATTAGGCAGATCATGAAATTTCATTTTCCTCATTTGTAGTGAAATGAGATTAATAATCCCCACCACATGATAATTTTAGGTGATTAAATGAAATAATGCAAGTGAAAGAGTGCTTTGAAAACCTTCTAACAGTATGTCAATAAGTATGGATAGTGCTTTGAATTGACAAAAGGACTCATTCTCCTCTTCTTTCTACCTTGGATACAGTTGATTAAAAATTTTCAACTAAATTTATTGTTTCTTTTCAACAGCTGAGAAAGGGCATGACTGTGCTTTAAATCTTAGTACGAGTTTTATTATGGAATAGGAAAAAAAAAAAAACCGAGAAGGAAAAATAGGAATGCTTTTCACAAATGCCATTCCCTCAGCCTGGATTTTTCTTCTCTCCAACCCACTAACCCATTCATCTATCCAGGCCCATCTGATGATTTCCTGAACACCATATAAGACTTAGATCACCTATCATCCACTATAGAAAAAATTCTTCCCCAGGTAGAACTAACCACCAATTCTTTGAAGACCTCATTGTATGTGGTGCTCTATTTCTATCTTTGTACCTGTCACAGAAAATGGCACTTACCTGTTTAGATGCTCATCTCCCCAACTAAGCTATAATCTCCTTATAAAAGGGGCCTATTTATTACTTTGTGTTTATATTACCAAAAATTAGCATAAACACTGACACACAAAAATAGTCTGGATACCTGTTTACTGAATTGAATGGCATTGAGCATTTATTAATCATGTACTGTGGATTAGAAAATATACTATGTACTTTATGTACGTTCTCTCATTTAATCCTCAAAACAGAAAAGAGAACTATAAGTTATCAGATTTTGTGACACTGAAACTCTGATCATTCCAAACTGCGTTGGAGGAGTTATTCCTGAGACATTATAGCAAACAAATGTAAGTATAGAAGCTCTGAAAAATCTAAAATCTAGTCATGTCCTTTAACTACGGGAGAAGAGCAGTAGTTAATCAATTTGAGCTAGGAGCTACAGGACCAAGGCTTACCAATAAAATAACCCACGGTAATCGAGCCAAGAATGAAGCACGGGGTAGGAAAAGATAAGGAAGACATATTCAGATAACAGGACTGTAATTATAAGTGACTTATAGCCTCAGCAAAATTAATTGAGAAACTCTTGATATATGGTTAAGACTGAGCCCTAAATGACACTGACTGTGAGTTATGGCTTTCTGGTGCTAACTCTGAAAAAATTTCACTGAAATGAGTCAAAGCTAGATCTATTCCAGTGACAATGCATGAGATGGATAGGAAACATGTCAAATGATTGATCAGATGCTTGACCACAGGGTTGTTGACTATAATTTTTAGAAATTGAAAGGCAGTTTGTACAAGAAATTGGGCTCTAAACTATATCATGTAGGGAGGAAAAAGGAAGGTCGCAGAGAATAGATCTTCTCAGTGGCAGGTGATACATTAGTCTCTGAATAATTTTTAAATTCCTCCATGATGACCTATCACTACCTTCTGAACATCCCATCGCACCGTCACATTGTCACAAGTATTATCATTTTCAAACACAGAGCCGCTCAAAGTATTTAAGAGCTCCCAGTTTCCCACAGGATGAAGTCCAACCTTCCTTGTATGTCATATATTGTCCTTCACAATGTGGACCAGACTCACATTTGCAGTACTAGTTCCTTTATCCCTAAAACATGCTATACTCTTTCAAAAATATAGCACCTTTTGAAGGCTATTCCTGTACCTGAGATGCTCTTTCCCTTTCCTGCTTTTTGGTGAGTCCTATATATCTCTCAAGACCTAACTCAGATGTTGCCTCCTCTGATAATTCCTCCTGAATTCTCCTAGGTAGGACAGTGATGTCATCTGAACACTCATTTGTATAGCATTATCCTATCACCTTATAATTATCCATCTCCCCCTTCCAATGACAAGCGGAAACTCTGACTTATGAACCTTTGCATATACTCCAGGGAGTAATACTAGGGATTGTGAGCATCATTATGTACTCTAGGCCCTGGAATACAGTACTAAGCAAAACATACCCTTGCTTAATTTTATGGAGGTAAGGAAGAAGGAAAAGTATAAAATAATCAAATATATGCAAGATGACAATAACTGCTATAAAAAAATAAAAGAGGGTAAGGGGACAAAAGTGACAGGGATGGGATTACACAGTCAGGAAAGATCTTCTGAAAAGGTGATATTTGGTATTTATCAGAGATATTTCAACAGAGACACTGAGAGAGTAAGCTAGAGCGCACCAGCATCTGGATGGTACCCAAACAGAGGAGTATCTTAGAATTATCCAATGTTCAGGAGCAAGAAAAGCTGGATGGAGAAAATAAACAACATCCTAGGAAGGGCTGAAGATCAAAGCTGAGGAACTGGTACAGCATAGAGAGACTTGACTCTAAAGTCCAACCAACCCAAGTTGGTATCTGCATGTGTGTGTATGTGTGTGAGAGAGAGGAGAGACTGTAGATACCCCTAGAATTCTGAATTTCAAGTAGTCAAACTCAGAATGCAAGTAGATTTGGATAACAAGGGACACTTTCATTTTCTTGTGTCCAGTGCCACAGTCAACACCACATGGAGATCTCAGGGCTGGGAATAAATTAGCAGATCAGGATCCCTGGAGTCAAGGGTTTCCCAATAGTGGCAGTACTGACATTTTGGAACACGTTATTATTTGTTGTGAGGGGTTGTCTTGTGCACTGTGAGATAATTAGTGGCATCCCTGGCCTCCACCCAATCTCTAGACCAAATGTCCCCTTGGGGAAGGGGGACAACATGGCTCCCTATTAAGAAACACTGCTGTAGAAAAAGGGACAGAGTGAAGAGAGAGGCAATAGTAGTCATGAAGACATAACCACAGACAACTAAAGCAAATAGGTCTACAGAGTCGAAATCAAATTTTAATTTGAGTTTTCATTTATGAGATAGCTATAGATAACCATAAATGTCTTCAAAGCCCTGTTCCTGGACCCTGGAAAATCTTTAATTATCTAAGAGTTAGCCATACCTATTTCACCATACCAAACAAATGAAAATAATTTATTTTAGAAGAATTTTGAACAACCATGTTTGAAAAGGTAACAAGCATTTATCAAATCCTACTTTCTGACATATTACAATTAAGACTGTGTTGACTTATAAAAAATCTCAGGCTTCTTTTTATCTTCCCTAAGGATTGGACTGTTTCTGGAAGGTGTTACTTTTTTTTTTTTTTCATCTTTATTGGAGTATAGTTGCTTAACAATGGTGTGTTAGTTTCTGTTTTATAACAAAATGAATCAGTTATACATATACATATGTTCCCATATCCCCTCCCTCTTGCGTCTCCCTCCCACCCTCCCTATCCCACCCCTCCAGGCGGTCACAAAGCACTGAGCTGATTTCCCTGTGCTATGCGGCTCCTTCCCACTAGCTCTCTACCTTACGTTTGGTAGTGTATATATGTCCATGACTCTCTTTCACTTTGTCACAGCTTACCCTTCCCCCTCCCCATATCCTCAAGTCCATTCTCTAGTATGTCTGTGTCTTTATTCCTGTCTTACCCCTAGGTTCTTCATGACATTTTTTTTCTTCTTAAATTCCATATATATGTGTTAGCATATGGTATTTGTCTTTCTCTTTCTGACTTACTTCACTCTGTATGACAGACTCTAGGTCTATCCACCTCATTACAAATAGCTTAATTTCATTTCTTTTTATGGCTAATATTCCATTGTATATACGTGCCACATCTTCTTTATCCATTCATCTGATGATGGACACTTACGTTGTTTCCATCACCGGGCTATGGTAAATAGGACTGCTATGAACATTTTGGTACATGACTATATTTGAATTATGGTTTTCTCAGGGTACATGCCCAGTAGTGGGATTGCTGGGTCATATGGTAGTACTATTTGTAGTTTTTTAAGGAACCTCCATATTGTTCTCCATAGTGGCTGTACCAACTCACATTCCCACCAGCAGTGCAAGAGTGTTCCGTTTTTCCACAGCCTCTCCAGCATATATTCTTTCTAGATTTTTTGATGGTGGCCATTCTGACTGGTGTGAGATGATATCTCATTGTAGTTTTGATTTGCATTTCTCAAATGATTAAAGATGTTGAGCATTCTTTCATGTGTTTGTTGGCAATCTGTATATTTTCTGTGGAGAAATGTCTATTTAGGTCTTCTGCCCATTTTTGGATTGGGTTTGTTTTTTTGTTATTGAGCTGCATGAGCTGTTTGTAAATTTTGGAGATTTTGTCAGTTGCTTCATTTGCAAATATTTTCTCCCATTCTGAGGGTTGTCTTTTGGTCTTGTTTATGGTTTCCTTTGCTGTGCAAAAGCTTTTAAGTTTCATTAGGTCCCATGTGTTTATTTTTGTTTTTATTTCCATTTCTCTAGGAGGTGGGTCCAAAAGGATCTTGCTGTGATTTATGTCATAGAGTGTTCTGCCTATGTTTTCCTCTAAGAGTTTGATAGTTTCTGGCCTTACATTTAGGTCTTTAATCCATTTTGAGCTTCTTTTTGTGTATGCCGTTAGGAGAGAGATCTAATCTCATACTTTTACACGTCCCTGTCCAGTTTTCACAGCACCACTTATTGAAGAGGCTGTCCTTTCTCCACTGTACATTCCTGCCTCCTTTATCAAACATAAGGTGACCATATGTGTGTGGGTTTATCTCTGGGCTTTCTATCCTGTTCCATTGATCTATCTTTCTGTTTTTGTGCCAGTACCATACTGTCCTGATTACCGTAGCTTTGTAGTATAGTCTGAAGTCAGGGAGCCTGATTCCTCCAGCTCCATTTTTTGTTCTCAAGATTGCTTTGGCTATTCGGGGTCTTTTGTTTTTCCATACAAATTGTGAAATTTTTTGTTCTAGTTCTGTGTAAAATGCCAGTGGTAGTTTGATAGGGATTGCATTGAATCTGTAGATTGCTTTGTGTAGTAGAGTCATTTTCACAATGTTGATTCTTCCAATCCAAGAACATGGTATATATCTCCATTTATTTGTATCATTTTTAATTTCTTTCATCAGTGTCTTATAATTTTCTGCATACAGGTCTTTTATCTACTTAGGTAGATTTATTCCTAGATATTTTATTCTTTTTGTTGCAATGGTAAATGGGAGTGTTTTCTTGATTTCACTTTCAGATTTTTCATCATTAGTATATAGGAATGCCTGAGATTTCTGTGCATTAATTTTGTATCCTGCTACTTTAACAAATTCATTGATTAGCTCTAGTAGTTTTCTGGTAGAATCTTTAGGATTCTCTATGTATAGTATCATGTCATCTGCAAACCGTGACAGCTTTACTTCTTCATTTCCGATTTGGATTCCTTCTATTTCCTTTTTTTCTCTGATTGCTGTGGCTAAAACTTCCAAAACTATGTTGAATAAGAGTGGTGAGAGTGGGCAACCTTGTCTTTTTCCTGATCTTAGTGGAAATGCTTTCAGTTTTTCACCATTGAGGACGATGTTGGCTGTGGGTTTGTCATATATGGCCTTTACTATGTTGAGGAAAGTTCCCTCTATGCCTACTTTCTGCAGGGTTTTTATCATAAATGGGTGTTGAATTTTGTCGAAAGCTTTCTCTGCATCTATTGAGATGATCATATGGTTTTTCTCCTTCAATTTGTTAATATGGTGTATCACGTTGATTGATTTGCATATATTGAAGAATCCTTGCATTCCTGGAATAAACCCCACTTGATCATGGTGTATGATCCTTTTAATGTGCTGTTGGATTCTGTTTGCTAGTATTTTGTTGAGGATTTTTGCATCTATGTTCATCGGTGATATTGGCCTGTAGTCTTCTTTCTTTGTGACATCCTTGTCTGGTTTTGGTATCAAGGTGATGGTGGCCTCGTAGAATGAATTTGGGAGTGTTCCTGCCTCTGCTATATTTTGGAAGAGTTTGAGAAGGAGAGGTGTTAGCTCTTCTCTAAATGCTTGATAGAATTCACCTATGAAGCCATCTGGTCCTGGGCTTTTGTTTGTTGGAAGATTTTTTATCAGAGTTTCAATTTCAGTGCTTGTGATTGGTCTGTTCATATTTTCTATTTCTTCCTGAGTCAGTCTTGGCAGGTTGTGCATTTCTAAGAATTTGTCCATTTCTTCCAGGTTGTACATTTTATTGGCATAGAGTTGGTTGTAGAAATCTCTCATGATCCTTTGTATTTCTGCAGTGTCAGTTGTTACTTCTCCTTTTCCATTTCTAATTCTATTGATTTGAGTCTTCCTTTTTTTCTTGATGAGTCTGGCTAATGGTTTATCAATTTTGTTTTTCTTCTCAAAGAACCAGGTTTTAGTTTTATTGATCTTTGCTATCGTTTCCTTCATTTCTTTTTCATTTATTTCTGATCTGATATTTATGATTTTTTTCCTTCTGCTAACTTTGGGATGTTTTTGTTCTTCTTTCTCTAATTGCTTTAGGTGCAAGGTTAGGCTGTTTATTCCAGATGTGTCCCGTTTCTTAATGTGGGATTGTATTGCTATAAACTTCCCTCTTAGAACTGCTTTTGCTGCATCCCATAGGTTTTGGGTCGTCGTGTCTCCATTGTCATTTGTTTCTCGGTATTTTTTTATTTCTTCTTTGATTTCTTCAGTGATCACTTTGTTATTAAGTAGTGTATTGTTTAGCCTCCATGTGTTTGTATTTTTTACAGATCTTTTCCTGTAATTGATGTCTAGTCTCATAGCATTGTGTTCGGAAAAGATACTTGATAAAATTTCAATTTTCTTAAATTAACCAAGGCTTGATTTGTGACCCAAGATAGGATCTATCCTGGAGAATGTTCCATGAGCACTTGAGAAAAATGTGTATTCTGTTTTTTTTGGATGGAATGTCATATAAATATCAATTAAGTCCATTTTGTTTAATATATCATTTGAAGCTTGTGTTTCCTTATTTATTTTCATTTTCGATGATCTGTCCATTGGTGAAAGTGGGGTGTTAAAATCTCCGGAAGGTGTTACTTTTATTCCATTTTTAGACAACCCTATACGAATGATTACAGTGTATTCATATATGGTAATCAAAAGTAATGAGAGTCTGTGACCTTCAGTATACATAATGAAAAAGATAGCTATATTTGAAGGCATTCTACTTCTGATTAGCTCATAACTTGGGGTGAAATAGCATGGACTGCTGACTCCCTTTCCTGAATCCTGATTAAAGATAACACAGAAGTGATAAGGAAGTTGATGGACCCCAGATACTAATCTAAAATCTATCAAAAACTCCTGGGTATAGAGAGTGGCTGGGTTGTTATGGGTGTGTCCATGGGTGCATGTGTGCATGCATGTGTGTATCTTTGGCAGTGGGGGTGGATAAGAGAAAGGACAGTCTAGAACAAAAGTGGATTATGTGTAATAAGACTTCATTCCTCTTTGCAGACAGACATTGCCTAAAAAAGTAGCTAAACTTTCAGGGACATAGTCACCTGAAAAAATAGATCATTGGACATTTATAGAATACAAATATTTTAAAAGAAGAACAGCAATCAGAGATGAAAAAGAAAAGGAATCCAAACCGGAAAAGAAGAAATAAGGCTGTCACTGCTTGCAGACGACATGACACTATACATAGAGGATCCTAAAAATGCTACCAGGAAACTACTAGAGCTAATCAATGTATTTGGTAAAGTAGCAGGATATAAAATTAATGCACAGAAATCTCTTGCATTCCTATACTCTTATGATGAAAAAACTGAAAGAGAAATTAAGGAAACATTCCCATTTACTATTGCAACAGGAAAAATAAAATCCCTAGGAATAAACCTACCTAAGGAAACAAAAGACCGGTATGCAGAAAACTATAAGATACTGATGAAAGAAATTAAAGATGATACCAACAGATGGAGTGATATACCATGTTCTTGTATTGAAAGAATCAACATTTGAAAATGACTATACTACGTGGAGAAATCTACAGATTCAATGCAATCCCTTTCAAACTACCAATGACATTTTTCACAGAATCAGAACAAAAAATTTCACAATTTGTATGGAAACACAAAAGACCCTGAATAGCCAAAGCAATCTTGAGAAAGAAAAACGGAGCTGGAGGAATCAGTCTCCCAGACTTCAGACTATACTACAAAGCTACAGTAATCAAGACAGTATGGTACTGGCACAAATATAGAAATACAGGTCAATGGAACAGGATAGAAAGCCCAGAGATAAACCCATGCACCTATGGTCACCTTATTTTTGATAAAGGAGGCAAGAACATACAACGGAGAAAAGACAGCCTCTTCAGTAAGTGGTACTGGGAAAACTGGACAGCTACATGTAAAAGAATGAAATTAGAACACTCTCTAACACCACACACAAAAATAAACTCAAAATGGATTAAAGACCTAAAAGTAAGGCCAGACATTATCAAACTCTTAGAGGAAAACATAGGCAGAACACTCTATGACATAAATCACAGCAAAATCCTTTTGGACCCACCTCCTAGAGAAATGGAAATAAAAACAAAAGTAAACAAATGGACCTAATGAAACTTAAAAGCTTTTGCACAGCAAAGGAAACCATAAACAAGATGAAAAGACAACCCTCAGAATGGGAGAAAATATTTTCAAATGAAGCAACTGACAAAGGATTAATCTCCAAAATGTACAAGCAGCTCATGCAGCTCAATATCAAAAAACAAACAAACCACTCCAAAAATGGGCAGAAGACCTAAATAGACATTTCTCCAAAGAAGATACACAGATTGCTAACAAACACATGAAAGAATGCCCAACATCATTAATCATTAGAGAAATGCAAATCAAAACTACAATGAGATATCTTCTCCCACCAGTCAGAATGGCCATCATCAAAAAATCTACAAACAATAAATGCTGGAGAGGGTGTGGAGAAAAGGGAACCCTCTTGCACTGTTGGTGGGAATGTAAATTGATACAGTCACTATGGAGAACAGTATGGATGTTCCTTAAAAAACTAAAAATAGAACTACCATACAACCCAGCAATTCCACTACTGGGCATATACCATGAGAAAACCATAATTCAAAAAGAGTCATGTACCAGAACGTTCATTGCAGCTCTATTTACAATAGCCAGGACATGGAAGCAACTTAAGTGTCCATCAACAGATGAATGGATAAAGAAAATGTGGCACATATATACAATGGAATCTTACTCAGCCATAAAAAGGAAACGAAATTGAGTTATTTGTAGTGAGGTGGATGGACCTAGAGTCTGTCATATAGAGTGAAGTAAGTCAGGAAGAGTAAAACAAATACCTTGTGCTAACACATGTATATGGAATCTAAGGAAAAAAATGGTCATGAAGAACCTAGGGGCAAGATAGGAATAAAGATACAGACCTACTAGAGAATGGACTTGAGGATGTGGGGAGGGGGAAGGGTAAGATGGGACTAAGTGAGAGAGTGGTATGGACATATATACACTACCAAATGTAAAATAGATAGCTAGTGGGAAGCAGCCGCATAGCACAGAGAGATCAGACTGGTGCTTTGTTACCCCCTAGAGCGGTGGGATAGGGAGGGTGGGAGGGAGGGAGACGCAAGAGGGAAGAAATATGGGGACATGTGTATATGTATAACTGATTCACTTTGTTATAAAGCAGAAACTAACACACCATTGTAAAGCAATTATACTCCCATAAAGATGTTTAAAAAATAAAGAAAAAAGACAATAGTAAGAGAATTAGAAAACATGCCACAAACTGGAAGAAAATTATTTGTAAAAGACACAACCAATATTATCCCAAATATACAAAGAATATTTAAAAGTCAGCAATAAGAAAAACAGCTCAATTAGAAAATGCACAAAGATTTTAACAGATATCTCATCAAAGAAGATAAACAAATGGCAAGTAAGCATACACCCCACATCATAAATGCAAATTAAAACAACAATGAGATGTTACTATACATCTATTAGAAGTGTTAAAATCCACAACACTGACATCACTGAATACTGCTGAGTACATGGAGCAACAGGAACTCTCAGCCATATATGTATATGTATAGGCAGAGCACGAAGGATTTTTAGGGCAGTGAAAATATTCTGTATGATACTATGATGATGGATATGTCATTATACATTTTTCTAAACCCACAGGTGTACAACACCAAGAGTGAATCCTAAGGTAACTTATGGACTTCAGTGATGTAGGTTCATCCTCTGTAAAACATGTGCCATTCTAGTGAGTGATACTGTCTAATGGGGGTGACTATGCAATGTGTTGAGGGACAGAATCTACATGGGAAATCTCTGTACCTTCCTCTCAATTTTGTTGTGAACCAAAAACTGATTTAAAATGTCTAAAAAATATATGTGTGTGGCTTCTCTATGTCTTAACAGCTTCCTGGACAAAGCAAACTTCCATAGGGAAAAGTAGTCCCCAATGATAAATGATTGGCTCAACTTTCTGGGCTTCACTCCTCTGTAGTTTCTGGTTATTAATTTTCTACAATTTTGTTAGCTCTTCCCTATCTTTAAGCAGATCTATTTTTATATTTTATCTAGATCTTCCGGGTATCTTCAATTGTAGGGTTAGTCCAAATTACCCATTCTGCCATTACTGGGAACTGAAATAATAAACTACTTTTTGTCACCCAATAATTTATCTCAAATATATTCTCATATCAATAGCCCAAAGTTTATTTAACTAATGTAACTTTTGTTGCATATTTATACTGTTTCCTATTTTTATTATTCTAAATCATCCAAAATATTAATAGTAGCATTGATAAGAACAATAATAATTACAAATATATGTGATTAAAATGATCCATGCTTTATGCTAAATGATTTATGTCTATTCTTTTATATTTATCTCAAAACAACCTTATTCTACAGATGAAATACTGAGGCTCAGGAGAGGTAAACACACAGTTGGAAGGTTATGGGGTCAGATTATTTAGTTGTCACTGGATAAGGTACTTGCTGGAGGGAAATGGAAGGGCCTGACAGCCAGAATACACACTGGTCATATGGTACCTGATTAAGGGGTAATTGCCACACACAATAATACAGCAGAAATAGACCCTCTAGCAAAGGGTCTAGGTCAAAAGAAATGAAATTCTAAGACTAATATCAATCTAGATATAGATGTAGGTCTAGATATAGATGAATCTATGAATTAGCTAGTATAGTAATAAATGATATAGAGATAGATATAAAAATATAGACTGATCTCTTTCAGAAAATTTGCACCAAATTTTCTCTGTACTAGTAGAGATATAGTGGCTATTTGGACATGTTCTTTCATCAGTTGAATTACCTTCCCTCTTTTTTTTTTTTTCTTCAGTAGGAGTCAGTGTTTTCACACTTCTTTAAAGTAATAAAAACTGCTTTTTCACATAAATTGGCCTTTACAAGAAAGCCAACTGGCAGGAATGATGATGGAAATGAAGAAGCCTAAGAAGTGGATGGATCTCAGCCAGAACATAGACGTTTGAGATAAATCAAATAGCAGATGGCCTCATTTAATGATAAGGAAAAGCACATGAGGTTGGGGGAGAGGGAGATTATCCATCACCAAGGGAGGAGGATAATGAGCTCTATCCTTGAAAACAGAAAAGTGATGGAACGAGTGGGGAGGTGATATCAAGTCATCCAAAAAGGGAGAAAGGAAGGGGGTTTTTGAGGAAGTAAAGTTATCCCCAGTCCCATGTTAAAGATTAGGACTAACTATCATTAGCTCAGTTATTGAATATTTTTTCAATTTTTAGCAGCTTGAAAGACCAAGGGTTTGATCACTCATTCTTTATTAGCTTCCAGTCACTAAAAACTTAAATACACAGAAACAGAGGAAAAAAGAGGAAGGCACTGTCTGGAAGACAGTAGGACTAGGAATTCCTATTTTCCTATTCTAAGGGACTTAGAGGTCAAGACACTCGGCTGGAGAGGAATTATACTTATAAAATGTATATTGTAAATGACTGAATTGCATTCAACGAAAAGTATCCCTCAATAAATCTCATTTAAAAAATAAAAACTTCAGTGGCTTCCTGTCTCATCCAGAGTGAAATCCAAAATTCTTAAATTGTCTTCCAGGTCCTGGAAGATCCTGTGCCAGCCCTTGCCTTTTAAGACTCCTGGTGTTCTCTCCTGCAGTTCTCCCCCAAGTCTGTTCCTGGCATGCCAGCCTTCTCATTAGTTCTTGTACACTTTACACACCTCCCTTCTCAGGACCTTTTCACTTCACCTATTTTCTTCCCCCAACATCCAGAGACTCACTTTCTCACTTATTCAGGCCTTTACTCAACTGTTACCGGCACAGTGAAGCCTCCCCTTGGTTACCATATAAAATTACCTCCTTCTTGTCCCACTCCCAGAAACACTTTCCTTTTTGCTGTATTAATTTCCTCCTTTAACCTTAATTGTCACTAATATATTTTTATTTATCTTGTTTTTGTCTATATTTCCCTCTAGAATGTAGGTTTTTAAGAGTAGATTTTTTATGGTTCTGAAGAACCTAGGGGCAGGACAGGAATAAAGATGCAGACATATAGAATGGACTTGAGGACACGGGGAGGGGGAAGGGTAAGCTGGGACGAAGTGAGAGAGTGGCATGGACATATATACACTACCAAATGTAAAATAGATAGCTAGCGGGAAGCAGCCACATAGCACAGGGAGATCAGCTCGGTGCTTTGTGACCACCTAGAGGGGTGGGATAGGGAGGGTGGGAGGGAGATGCAAGAGGGAGGAGATATGGGGATATATGTATACATATAGCTGATTCACTCTGTTATACAGCAGCAACTAACACACCATTGTAAAGCAATTATACTCAAATAAAGATGTTAAATTTAAAATAAATAAATAAATAAATAAATAAAAGGCATCTTTTAAGTGGAAAAAAAAAAGAGTAGATTTTTTTTTTTCTGTTTTATTCAGTGTTGTGTCCCCCATGCCTGGAATAATACCTGGCTCATAGTAGGCAACAAATAAGTATTTGCTAAACAAATGAAATTAAAATCTTGATTTTTTCTCTTGGATTTTCCATCAACTGAAATGTTTCTAAGAAAATTTCAAGATACGCTCTCAATGCCTTAATCTTGAGAGTCAAGATTCTTTCCACAAGACCTCTGACTGCCTTCCTTGGACCACCTCCTAACAGTCAGAGGCCACTTACAGAAGATCTCCAGAGAGCAGAGCAAAAGGTCATAATCCTAAAACCACTGCTCATTTTCAGTGTCTCCTATTCTCAACTTTGGCTCTTACTGATTCGGTCTGAGCTCTTAGACTCAGTACTCAGCATTTGAATAGGCCTAATGTAGGTTCACTTTCTCAGTAGCAACTAACTTCTCTCAATCCACTGAATGCCTCCGCTCTGAACCTCCATAATCCTGTTTCTGGGATGCTTCTCCCTGCTATCTGACCAACAGCAACACCAACAGACTCTAGCCTAGAGAAAATGCTTGGTTGTAAGCCCTTCTCATCCCTCATGTAACATACTGAGGGATTCCCTTAAGACAATCCACAGCTCCAAAAGGATGACACTCTTTGTTAAAAAATATTTATATGTATTATACATTTTATATATATATACATATATATATAAAATATGGCATAGTACTAAAGTGTTACTACAGCAGGAGCATGTATATATGGGGGGCATAGGAGTGATTGCTAATGGGTACAGAGTTTTGGGGGGCAGTAATGAAAATGTTCTAAACTTAGATTGTGTTAATGTTTGGATGACCCTAAATATACTAAAAAACATTGAATTGTATACTTTAAATGGACGAATTTTATGGTATATGAATTATATCTCAATAAAAATTTGTTTTAACTCACTTATGTATGCTCTATTTTTGTCTCCTTGAGTATCCATCAACTGTCATTCTGATCTTTAGATCCAAAGCACTTCTTCACTCATTCAGTAAGCAGTGCGCCAGGGCCCGCTACTTGTCAGATACCATGCTAGGCACTAGGGATATTAAGAGAAAAAAGAAGCATGGCTCCCTCTACCACAGCTTACAACCTCATAAAAATAGATTGGGCAAGAGATAAGAAAGAGGATGAACGAGGTTTCTGAGAGGCAGTATACAGAGTGCTATGCCTAACCCAACAGTGGTCACTGTAGTATTTACCATGGTGGTTACCATAGTAGTTACTCAGTGAACCCAGAAAAAAATGTTGACTCTGTTTTTCTTCTCTCCTCAGGTCTTAGCGACCTCCATACACACACCTGGACATCTTTGCTGCTGCCAGAGATCTGATATGGTTCACTGTGTGCCCAGAAATGACCCCTAGGCATAGTCTTTTCTATGGCTGACACATTACCTCCTGGCATTCCACAAAGTCTTAGATTTTTCCATGCATATCCTCATTATTTAAGAAGAACGTGCTTTCAGAAGATAATTCCTTTTCAGAATTACCCCAAAAAATTAAGCTCAAAATATCTCACATTGTTGTACCAGTCAAATCCCCATGATTTGGCATGAGCCATTTCCTGCTGGCACTCTGTTTCAAAATATAGCATTGACTTCTTTCTTCAGTGCTGAAAATATATGTTCTCAACACAATCATTATGAAACAGAATCTTTCACTTCAAAGAGGATTGAGAGACCAGAGAATTCAGGAATTGAGTTCTTCCAGAACAATGCTACACTTATGAGATTTGAAGCAGTTTTCAAACACTGGCATCAAGGTGCCCTTAAGTGATTTCATTCCACTCCAGTTTGTGAGGGAAACCATAGTGAAGTCTCATGTTGCCTCTCTAGTTGTGTTCATCTGTGTGCCCTTCCTTGTGAACCTTTATAGCTGCAAGTTTGAGGCATTTTTTGTTTATTTCCTCTTTAACAGCTCCTTCTCAGCTGGAGGAAATCAATGAAGAGAGGTTTAAGAAAATCCTCAAGAAATTAAACATAATCCATCTAATCCACACTTGTAGTCTGATTGACCCAACAAGAGTATATCATTGTTTAGACATTAAAACGTGTTAGAAGAGGCAGCTATATCATAGTTGGAAAACACCTGGAATTGAGGTCAAAAGACCTATGTTTGAGCCCGGCCTTGGCAAAGCACTCTGGGGCTCAGTGAAAGGGTGTAGTAATCTGTAATGCACTTGCAAATGTAAGGTTTTAACCTGAAGATACTTTAATAATTCAAAATGTTTTGATATTATTTCATATTCTCTATGTTCTAGCCTTCCCTGAACTTCACACTTCTCAATAGGATCTAATCTTGAACACTTCCATGCCTTTACTCATGCATTCTTTTTCCCCTTTCTCCTTATCTCCCCCTCAGAAATTACTTTAAAATTATTTCACTCTTCATGTATTCAAGAAAACACTCATCCTTGGTTGGAAATCATTCATGGTCTTTCTCTGTGCTCCCAGGCCACTGTTATGATGCCTGCTGACTTCACAAAACACAATAAATTATAATTATCTTTATTTTACTCTACTGGACTCAGTTCCTTGAGGACAAAGACTGGGATTTTCATCCTGTTATCCTCAGCAGCAATTATGATTTCAAGGCACAGAGTTGACAAGTCATAAATATTGAACAAATCAATGAATCAGCAATTGTGTGAGACAGTACTCCCAAAATGGAAAAGTGGAAAACAAGCCACAGGCATAAAGTCCCAGATGCTCATATCGCAACCCAGATCCAGGTTCATGCCTGAGTCAGGGCTGGGCCTTCATCAAAGGTAAGAACTCCTGCTGAGACCAATGAATTGAGAGCTGGTGTTTGTCAAACTAAATTTATGAACTCAGCCATACCCTTGATTTTGAAGGAGTAGCCATAGTGCTGAAGCGAGCTTGGCCCACTTGTCACTATTGTGTAGCAGAAATAGCACTGGGCTTATTATCAGAAACCCTCAGTTCATTCCTGATCCTGCCTCTTACTAGCCTGTACATGAAGCTTAGCATTTTTGTGACTACATTTTTAATTGGAGAGGGTCATCATCCCCACCTTACAGAGCTGACATGAAGTTTAAATGAGATATTTATACAAATTGCCTACTATAGTGGCTGCCTTTGAATAATAAATGGAAATTATAATAATTATAATTATTACTATTATGTGAGAGTTCCAGGCACAGTAAATACTTTCCACATGTTAGTTTTAAAGGAGAGTGGACAGCTCCAAAAAATTAAATTCTAAATGAACTTGACCCTGCTCAGGCTTAATCCATATTAGAGACTCATCTTGACTGGTTGGTGATCACTGTACAGGATGCAAGACATGCATAGAGGATAGGAGATTTCAGAAACTGGATGCTGCTCTCACCCATACTAGCCACCAGTTACAGAGCAATGACTATAGCCAGACACATTGCTGCTTTCAATCTTCACAATGATAGAAGGTGGATGTTATTATCCCCATGTTACAGATGAGGAAAGTAATGTTCCAAAAAGTTAAGCAATGTGCCCAAAGTCACCCAAAAGTGGCAAAACCAAGGTATTAAACTGGTCTGCTGTCTCCCAAACCCATGTGCTTTCTACTCGTGCTGCTTCTTCACTGAGCTTTGTCCTACAGTTTATGGGGCAAAACACACATTTCATATACATCATGTCTTTTGACCTGACACAACCCCCTATGAAATAACCAAATAAAGAAACTGAGACTCAGGACATTTAAGTTGCCTGTGTAAGGTCACAAAACCAGTAAACAGCAGCCCAAGAAATCAAACTCCTATCTTCGGACTCTTATTCATTGCACTTTCCTACAACGGAGTAACTGCCTTTTGGCCAGACCAAAGAATGTAGAGATAAGGAGAGAACTGCTTCTTCTAAAACCTAGTGTTATAAATTTACATAAGACCTCCTCCTGGTGGAGTAGTTATACAAGCTATACTTACGTAAGAAAAAGATTATAAGAAATTACATATAAATTTCTTCCCAACTTCCTCCTGGTAGTAGAAGAAATTAACTACTATATGCAAAGCCATGCATTTACCAAAGAGCCCACCTGGAACTAAAGGAATCTGCTCATAGCTCATGAAGCTGTAATATTTTTAAATGGGGTTTTATTTATTCAGAAGATGGGACTTCGCTAAAAACTACAGAGATTTGGATGAAAATGTAAACGTGTTAAATACAGTTTTAGTGATCCTTGTTGTATTAAGTGAATTGAAAAAATCTAACATTCAAAAACAGCAGCTAAGGCTTCCCTGGTGGCACAGTGAGAGGCCGCCTGCCAATGCAGGGGACACGGGTTTGTGCCCCAGTCCGGGAAGATACCACATGACGCGGAGCGGCTGGGCCTGTGAGCCATGGCCACTGAGCCTGCGCGTCCAGAGCCTGTGCTCTGCAACGAGATAGGTCACAACAACGAGAGGCCCATGTACAGCAAAAAAAAAAAAAAAAAAAAAAAAAACAGCAGCTATTCCATTTGTTTGAAAAGTTTATCAACCGTTTATCGAGCTGCCTCTTCATCTCTGGGACACATACAAATGAGTATAATAAATTATGTTTTGTTCACCTCCATTGTCATACTAGAAAGAGGATCATGGTGCATGGAACAGCCAGTTACATGCAAAGATACAAATAGACTTCCAAAAATAAGGGACACTTAAGATGAGTCTTGGAAAGTGATAGATATTGCCAAGGGAACAAGGGAATACAAGTGGCTGTGTAGGGGTCAAAGGACATTATAGCCTCTTTTATCCTGGGAACTTCAAATAGTGCTACGGAACTCATGTTTAGGGGACAAGAGAAGCAGACATGATAGGACTTAGAATGAAGTCACATTAAGAGCCTAAACTATGGCAGTAGCAGTGAAAATGAACAGGTAATACCTCACAGATGTCAAGGATGTAGGGTTTTAGGCCTGTCTGTATGTGAAGGGTAAAAGAAAGAAAGTTTTCTGCTTTTGTGGCTTGAGGATGTCAATAGCTGAGATACAGAATAAAGGAGGAGCATATGTATGGAAAAGACATCAAGTTCTCTCTCTCTGAAGATGGGCTGGAAAGTCTGAGTAACATCTGTATAGAGAAGGAAAATAAGTAGGCAGCCAGATAAATGAGACAGGATCTCAGAAGAAAGGTCCAGCCTAGAGAAACAGAGTAAAGATCAATCATATTTGAGTGGTTGATAAAAATCACATGAATGGATGGTTTTGTTCAGAGAGGGTAGGCAGAGTGAGAAGAGAAAATGGGCTGAGGACAGAGTGTTAGGTGCCAACATTTAAGATATGGCTTAATGGTCAGAAAGAGGAAAATAAACCCCAGAAGAAGATGAAGAGGATTGATCATAAAGATAAAAAGAAACCAAGGGGCTCAGCATCACTAATTATTAGAGAAATGCAAATCAAAACTACAGTGACGTATCACTTCACACCAGTCAGAATGGCCATCATCAAAAAGTCTACAAATAATAAATGCTGGAGAGGGTGTGGAGAAAAGAGAGCCCTCATACACTGTTGGTGGGAATGTAAATTGGTACAGCCACTGTGAAAAACAGTATGGAGGTTCCTTAAAAAACTAAAAATAGAGTTACCATATGATGCAGAAATGCCACTCCTGGGCATATATCTGGAAAAGAGAAAAACTCTAATTCGAAAAGATTCGTGTACTCCAATGTCCACAGCAGCACTGTTTACAATAGCCAAGACATGGAAGCAACTTAAATGTCAATGAACAGATGAATGGTTAAAGAAGATGTGATTTTAGATAGACAGATAGATAGATAGATAGATAGATAAACACACACACACAATAGAACACTACTCAGCCATAAAAAAGAATGAAATAATGCCATGTGCAGCATAATGGATGGACCTAGAGATTATCATACTAAGTGAAGTAAGTTGGACAGAGAAAGACAAAAATTATATGATACCACTTACATGTGGAATCTTAAAAAAATGATACAAATGAACTTATTTACAAAACAGAAATAGACTCACAGACATAAAAAACAAACTTATGGTTCACAAAGGGGAAAGGGGGGAGGGATAAATTAGGAGTTTGAAATTGACACACTAGTGAAATTGACACACAGTAGATAACACACTACTGTATATAAAACAGATAAACAACAAGGACCTACTGTATAGCACAGGGAACTATATTCAGTATCTTGTAATAACCTATCTGAAAAAGAATCTTAAAAAGAAGATAGATAGGCAGACACATAGATAGACACGTATGTATATATACACACATATATATACGTATGTATAACTGAATCACTTTGCTGTACACCTGAAACTAACATAACATTGTTTAAAAATAAACAAAAAACAAGAGAAGGTGATTTCTTAAAAGTCAACAGAAGACAGAGTTTAATGGATAAGGAGGGAGCAGTCAGCAGCTCCAATGCCACAGCAAGCTCAAGGAAGAAAAGAGCAAGGAAAAGGAGGCCAGCCTTCTTCAGAAGAGAGTGAAAAGTACCATTTAATAGACAGACAAAAGATGATGAGGAACTGCATTACCACAAGAATGAGGGGATAATAAGAATTCAAGGAATGGAAGAAACACTAAGAATTCATGTCTTGAATACTTAATGGGTATGAGGGTTATGAAAAGGAAGAGTCCAAAGATCACCTCACCAAAGTTTCTAGCTTGTGTGGCACAACTCACCCAAATAAGGAACACAGAAGGAGTTAAAATACTGTAAGAAAAGGCAAAGGAGAGAAGCCGCAACCCTCACAGATGGAATGAAGAGCCAGAGGGATGAGGGATTATTGTAGTTCAACATTTCAAGAGTTGAAGTGGTACCTTCAACAGCTACCATATGATTTGGGGCATGAAATAGCTGGAATAAAGGAGAAAATTATTGGAGTCCATGAGGTCAGGAAGATTTGAGGCTAAGACGGATCATCCACTTCATTATGGAAATTATCTAAAGTGACAACAGGTGTTGGAAGAGAAGTGGAAATAATGACCAGGATCAAAAAAGTCCTTGATGAATAGGAAGGAGTAACCAGGAGTTCAAGAAATGGGAGCCATCCAGAGCTATAAAAATGATATAACCAAATACTATGAGCCTCATACATAGAGGTGTTTTATAAAAGGCAGCAAACAGAACAATAGTTTGTATGTGATAATGGGAAAAGAGAGTAACATTGGCAGAACCTCCAGGACCTTTCAGGCACACAATGGGAGACAACAGACAGTCTCGACCTAAGGGAGTTGGAGAAGAAAGCGGTATCCATACCGAAGGACCAGAGTTCTGATAAGAGTTTGAGAATGAAGAACCCATGGAAAGAATGGGGAGGAAGAACCAGAAGAGAGTAAGCACTATGCAGAATGAGGATGGCAATACTTTAAAAAGTAAGCTGAGGATGGAGGCTCTTGCCTTTTACTCA
This sequence comes from Mesoplodon densirostris, assembly GCF_025265405.1. NCBI lineage: Eukaryota > Metazoa > Chordata > Mammalia > Artiodactyla > Ziphiidae > Mesoplodon > Mesoplodon densirostris. The sequence continues at coordinate 50,956,860 of NC_082667.1, read as the reverse complement.
CATGTCTACAGTGATAGGATGAGAAGAGCCTTAGAAATTATTGGTATCAAGCTTTGAATGGGTATGGGATGTCAGAGGCCTTATGAGGGTGTGGTCTTCATCTTACATGAATTAGTTGTTAAGGTACAGTTTAGGTACTCCTAAAAGGAGTCTGTGGTGACAAAGAGTATACATTCTCTGGTCCCTGCCTCTGAGAAGCCCACAGAGAAGGGAGAAAGCCTCAGAAGCAAATACCTACTCACATGTCATTGCTCTGATAGACTCAGGAATCCTGTCCTCACCTGGTATCTGCTACCCCTCCTCAGCACACGGAAATGTTCCCTATGGCAGCTTTTATAGTCCTCCCTTTTTGAAAGATAAAGTTCATGTGTTTGAACGATGAGGTAGGAAGCAGGGAGGATGGAGCAAAAAGTGACAGTAGCAAGTGACTGTTCATAAAATACAGTTGCTAACACACTGCGGACATTCACCATCTTGGATGTCAAGTCATCCAGAGTGACAGCAGGAATTGGGACAGAGATGAAAATCAAGATCAGGTGCAAAAGTCCTTAAGGACCCAAAGTTTAAGAGATTCCAGTTTATCTTCCCTCCTTTGAAAAGAGAAATGGCATTTTTTGAGGGTTACTTTCACAGTAGAGGAGAGGGGGTAGCAACAGCCATGACAGATTCAGAGGCTCAGTTTCCTTACTGGTAAAATGAAAATTATAAAATGTACATTGCAGGGCTGTTCTGAGCATTCAATGAGATAATACATACTAAAATTCTTAGCATGATGCTGAACATGTTGTAGATTCCTGAATCTGGTAACAGAACATATTTTTATGTAACTTCTCTCTATACTTCATTTTAATCCCATAGATGGCCAATGACTTGAAATAGTTTTGGTGGAGCCTGATATTCTACAATTCATTGCCTATTTAGTTGACTTTTAACCATTCTCAATTAATCCCTATCTCTCTCTCTATTAATTCTAAATCTTTAGTTCTCTCTAGCTAACAGTTGCATCTCTCATTCCCAAAATTAGTATATAAATGCTAATATATATAATGTAATCCATATGTATGTATTAAAATATGTGTGCATATCATGGTAGGAATTAACTTTCCCTCTATTACCCTAAACTCATTTTGTTGCTTGTTTTCAACTTGCTTTGTTTGTTGGTTTTTTAAACCAATTTATTGATGTGTTACAACACCATCATTCTAGAAAGTAAAGTAAAACTTTTTAAAAGTTTTTTTAAAAGAAACTCTCTAAAATGAGACTTAAACGTGCATCAGAAGAGGTTTTGTGAAGACTCAAAGGGATCATGTAACTTCATAATTCAGTGCCTATCGCATGGTTGGACCTCCATATTGCCATAAATATAATTTCTTTCCCTCTTGACATAGAGGCAGCATAAGACAGAAAATAGAGTATGAGTTTTAACCTCTGAAAATCATGAGCTAAAATCAGGGCTCTGCCTTTTAACAACCACATGACTGTGGTCAAGTTATTCAACATCTCTAAACCGTCTTCATAGAGTCATTATGGAAATAAAATGAGACAACATCTGGAAAGGGTCTGGAAAAGTGCATAATGCACTGTATTTGCTCAATAAAGCTGTCTTTTATGACTACACAGGTTTCTAACTGCATATTTTTTGGAGATTTTTATTTTTCACTTAAGCCCTACAGAACAGCAAATCAATCTTTTTGTGACTAGGAGAAACTGGCATTTCTGAGTAGTCATTTTCCCAGTGTCAGAGAAATAACAGCCTTGTCAAGGTTCACATTGGTTTGGGGACTTCAACCATTTCTCAATTCACCTCCTAAAGCAAAGGAAACAAAAGCAAAAATAAACAACTGGGATCTAGTTAAACTTAAAAGCTTTGGCACAGCAAAGCAAACCATTGACAAAATAAAAAGATAACCCACTGAACGAGAGAAGGTATTTGCAAATGATGTGACAGGTCATAAGGGGTTAATATCCAACATATATAAACAGCTCATATATCTCAACATGAAAACAAACAAACAACCCAAGTTAAAAAGGGGCAGAAGAACTGAATAATATTTTTCCAAAAAGGAAATGCAGATGGCCAAAATGCACATGAAAAGATGCTCAACATTGCTAATCATCAGGGAAATGCAAATAAAAACTACAATGAGTTATCACCTCATACCTGTAAGAATGACTGTCATCAGAAAGCACACAAATAACAAATGGTGGCAAGGATGTAGAGAAAAGGGAACCCTTGTACACTGTTGGTGGGAATTTAAATTGGTGCAGCCACTGTGAAGAACAATACGGAGATTTCTCAAAAAACTAAAAATAGAACTACCATATGACCCAGCACGTCTACTCTTGGATATATATCCAAAAACACACTAATTTGAAAAGATACATACACCCCAATGTTCATAGCACATTATTTTAAATTGCCAAGGTATGAAAGAAACCCTAAGTGTCCGTCAGCAGATGAATGGATAAAGAAGATGCGGTATATCTTCTTTATTCAACAGAATACTACTCAGCCATAAAAAAGAAGGAAATTTTGCCATTTGCAGTAACATGGATGAACCTAGAGGGTATAATGCAAAGTGAAATAAGTCAGACAGAGAAAGACAAATAGTGTTTAATGTCACTTATATGTGGAATCTAAAAAGTACAACAAACTAGTGAATAAAACAAAATAAACAACAACAAAAAAAAACAGACCCACAGATATAGAGAACAAACTAGTGGTGACCAGTAGGGAGAGAGAAGTGGGGAGGTGCAATACAGGGGTAGCGGGAAAAAAAGGGTTATTATGGGATCATATGAAATCATGTGTGTGAAACTTTTGAAAACTGTAAAGTACTATAGAACTGAAAGAATTTTTTATTCAATTAAAAAAAACAGCCTGAAAGTCTTTATCATTCGTACTGCTTTGCTCCTTTTAATCAATACTAATACCTTACATCAGTATAGTAATTTTCACTTCTACAAAATGCTTTCAAACAATTCACGTTATAATATTCACATCATACCCCTCAGTATGAGTCAGGTCATACATTATCATCTTCATTCTAATGATGAGGAACTGAGGATCAGAAATGAATTCATCAAGGCCAAACAGCTGGTAAGTGTCAGAGCTGAGATCTGAATCTGGTCTTTCCAGCTCCAAGGCCTATGTTCTGATCACACAAGGAGTTAGAGTGACAGAGTCCAAATTAAAATTCTATCTCCATATTCTAATTTCATGAATTGTTCTATTAGATCATAGCTGCCTCTCACATCAGTTAATAGTATTTCAGAGTGTAAACTTTCCCTGTGTGACACCACTAAAATCAAAAATCTAACGCATTTCTATAACACAGTCATAAAGTCACAGAATGTTAAAAATGGAGGAGCCCATAAAAAGCATCTAGTTCAATCTTAGGTGAAGAAATCAAGATCAAGAAAACTTTAGAGACTTGTTCAAGATCATACTTATTAATATCAAGTCACAGTCAACCATGGGTCTCTGACTTCTGTCCAATGGCCCTTTCAACCATTCTATACTGATCTCTCAGGAAAGGACAAGAATGACATTGCATTCTTTTGTTTCTGTTGAAATACTTGTTTGCTCAGGATTCCTGACATAATTTTGTCTTCTATTAACTCAAAATTAAGTTGTTAGTAGGGAAACCAGAAACTTCATTTAAATTTGTTGAGCATTCTCTTTAAGAAATGTTCAACATGCAGAGTATTGCTCATTCAAACATATCACTTTTATTCCATAAGTCCAGATTAAAGTAAATAACCTATTTTAATTAAAAAGAGAAAAATGAGAACAATTCCCTGTCATTCCCAAGGTTTCAAAGTATTTGCCTAAAGCAAATTTCATTTTAGAAGTGAAATCTGGAGTACTTTGCCTTGATACCACACGTAATGTAAAATTTTCCCAATTATTCTGCCATCACAAATGTGTTAACTAGACACATTTGACATTGTCATGATATATTATAACTAGAATTATTAAAACATCAGAACCTGTTGCAACATTCCCAGCTCAGCATTTATTTTCCTTTCTTTTCACTTTTCTATCAAAGCAACAGAGCATTAACCCAGACATAAAATTCATTCTTTTTTACCTGCATCTTTGAAACACTAGTTCATAGAACTGTCCTTTCTTGTAACAGTTATTTTCTTGTGCTTGGAGAAAGCTTCTGGGACCTGACATATACCTTCTCTCTTCCTTTTGGGCAATTTAAACTTTAGAATTGCCTTAACACAAAACTAAAATAAAGGTACAACTTATAAGTGTATTTCTTGCCTAGGAAGTAGGATATATGAAAAAGTGTCAACTTTGAAGTCAGATACATGGAGGTTTAAGCCCCAGTTCCTCACATATGAACTTTGTGACCTTGAATAAGCCTTAATTTCCACATTTTTAGACGATGGATAATAAAACCTATCTTAGAGATAAGTTGCAATTACTAAAGGAGATAAGGTTTATGAAGAACAAAATATAATATTTAGTACACATTCATAGCATACCTTCAAGAAATACTGAAATAAAATAATGGTAATGAAAAACTAACGTACTCAAGAGAGTCACTAAATTGGAAACAGTGCAGCCAGACTATGCTGCCAATTTGGATTACCTTTTCCTAAGTTTGAGGCAAATCATTCAAAAGAAGGGAGCAAATAATTGGGGATTTTGTCCCTGTTCTTTAACCATTCACTCAGTAGTGATTTAATGAGAGCCTCCTAAGGCCAGGCACTGTGCAAAACACAGAAGCTGGAGCAGTGAGTTCTAACACATTGTCCTCATGAAGTTCATAAGTGCACGGTAAGTAGAAAAAAATAAGGAAAAGAAAAGCATACATGAAGATATCTAGTTGGGCTTCTATCAAAAAGAGACACTGATAAGGATCTGGGCATGTTTGTTATTTTCAGTGTAAAAATCTTTGCTGCAAGCATTTTGTCACACAACTAACTGGCCGTAAGACAATTTTGTCATAAGAGACATAATAACGAAAATAAACTAAAAGAGGAACACTAGATAGGACATGATGAAACATGAAAATTTAATAACAAAATTTTAAACTAAAAGACAAGGGATGCTCCTATTTTTTATCAATGTATGTAACATGTATAACAGGCAGTACATATCCGGACTACATTTAAATGTTCCATCACATCCCTGGTCCTTATATTTCACCAAATCATTGAAACCAGATTCTGTCCCAAATACCAAAATTCGGTCTACATCATGTTCTCCAATAACAAATAGCAAAAAAATTTTACACCAATTTCTAGAAACTTATATTCACTAGGAATCATGTAACCATTTCTTTTGGGGGGGATAGAAGGAGCTTGATTCTTCTTTTGCCTCCAGCTTGTAATACTGCATGACAAATTTGGTAAAGACAGTTTTAGAGAACAATCTTTTGTATTGAAATTAGCTAAAGAATCAATAATTAGGGCTCTTAAAGACTGCTGTGAATTACTGGCCTCCTGTTTTATATTTGCATAACCTGGCACATTTTTGGTTTTGAAGCATGGGAGTGATGACGTTGCTCACCAAAGGATTTGCAAACCGATCTGTTATTTTCTAGTATAGTATGCAATCTGGCTTTACACCCTCTTATTTCACACTTCCAGTGAGTTTTCCTATCACCATATTTTCTATCAAGTTGATAAACATTGAAACCAAACTGTCAGACCAAACTGTCAACCAGTTACTGTATCTTAAATGGCAAACTGCCTTATGGCCAATTAGTTGTGCGGCAAAACTGCTTACAACAAAGATTCTTATGGTGAAAGAATCTAGAGCCAGATTTGGGTACAAGTAATTAATTTATTTAGTATATGATCCCAGGAAACAAGGTGAGGGAGCAGGGAAGTGAGAAAAGCCAATAAAGAATGCCTTAAATAATACTGTGTGGTATATTTGAAATTTGCTAAGAGAGCAGATTTTAAGTGTTTTCAACACACAACACAGACACCAAATGATATGAGATGATGAATAAACTCAAAATGGATTAAAGACCTAAATGTAAGGCCAGACATTATCAAACACTTAGAGGAAAACATAGGCGGAACACTGTATGACATAAATCACAGCAAGATCTTTTTTGACCCACCTCCTAGAGAAATGGAAATAAAAACAAAAATAAACAAATGGGACCTAATGAAACTTCAAAGCTTTTGCACAGCAAAGGAAACCATAAACAAGACGAAAAGACAGCCCTCAGAATGGGAGGAAGTATTTGCAAATGAACCAACTGACAAAGGATTAATCTCCAAAATTTACAAGCAGCTCATGCAGCTCAGTACCAAAAAAAAAACAAACAACCCAATCCAAAAGTGGGCAGAAGACCTAAATAGACATTTCTCCAAAGAAGATACACAGATTGCCAACAAACACATGAAAGAATGCTCAGCATCATTAATCGTTAGAGACATGCAAATCAAAACTACAATGAGGGGGCCTCCCTGGTGGCGCAGTGGTTGAGAGTCCGCCTGCCGATGCAGGGGATACGGGTTCGTGCCCCGGTCTGGGAGGATCCCATATGCCGCGGAGCGGCTGGGCCCGTGAGCCATGGCCGCTGAGCCTGCGCTCCGCAACGGGAGAGGCCACAACAGTGAGAGGCCCGCATACCGCAAAAAGAAAAAGAAAAAAAAACTACAATGAGGGATCACCTCACACCAGTCAGAATGGCCATCATCAAAAAATCTACAAACAATAAATGCTGGAGAGGGTGTGGAGAAAAGGGAACCCTCTTGCACTGTTGGTGGGAATGTAAATTGATACAGCCACTATGGAGAACAGTATGGAGGTTCCTTAAAAAACTAAAAATAGGAACTACCATATGATCCAGCAATCCCACTACTGGGCATATACCCTGAGAAAACCATAATTCAAAAAGAGTCATGTACCACAATGTTCATTGCAGCTCTATTTACAATAGCCAGGACATGGAAGCAACCTAAGTGTCCATCAACAGATAAATGGATAAAGAAGATGTGGCACATATATACAATGGAATATTACTCAGCCATATAAAGAAGTGAAATTGAGTTATCTGTAGTCAGGTGGATGGACCTGGAGTCTGTCATGCAGAGTGAGGTAAGTCAGAAAGAGAAAAACAAATACCATATGGTAGCACATATATATGAAATCTAAAGAAAAAAAAATGGTTCTGAAGAACCTAGGGGCAGGACAGGAATAAAGACACAGATGTAGAGAATGAACTTGGGGATGCGGGGACGGGGAGGGGTAAGCTGGGACGAGGTGAGAGAGTGGCATGGACTTATATATACTACCAAAATAGATAGCTAGTGGGAGGCAGTCACGTAGCACAGGGAGATCATCTTGGTGTTTTGTGACCACCTAGAGGGGTGGGATAGGGAGGGTGGGAGGGAGACACAAGAGGGAGGAGATATAGGGATATATGTATATGTATAGCTGATTCACTTTGTTATAAAGCAGAAACTAACACACCACTGTAAAGCAATTATACTCCAATAAAGATATTTTTTTTAATGATATGAGATGGTGGATGTGTTAACTAGCTTGATTGTGGTAATCATTTTACAAATCATCACATTGTACATTTTAAATGTATACAATTTTTATTTGTCAATTACATTTCAATAAAGCTGGGGGGTATTCAAGCCCTTCCCACCTCCCAAAAAAATGCCTAAGTGTGTTCCCGCGTAAGCTACTGGGGATAAATCCCACTCTAGACACTCAGAGAGGCAGTGTAGCACATACCTTGGAATAGTTCCACCAAGAGGAGAGGTAGCTGGGGTATGTATCCACCAAATCCTGCCCCTAGTTGGTTGAGGGTTGCTCCTTAGGAGAGTAAATCTAGTACTTCCAGCCCACCCCACCTACAAGCCAAGCAAACTCGTGTGGCCTGAGAAAACCTTCCAGCAGAGACACAAATGTTTGAGGGAGCAAGCTATCTCTGCATGTACAGGAAACTGTCCACCAAAGCTTCAGAAGACATCTGATGTAGGCTGAGAATATATGGGTGGAATCCAACAGCATTTTCTAAAGATAGCTTGCCAGTGAAAACAGGGCAGTCAACAAATCCTTTCTAAGCAGTAGAAATGTGATAAAAGATACAAATAAAGTAAGGAAGTGAGCCATGCAAACATCTAGGTATAGAGCATTCCAAGCAAAGGGAAAACAAATTAAAAGACCCTGAGGCAGAAGCAAACTTGGCATGTTCAAGAAAGCTTGGATGGTTGGATTAAAATGAGCAAGGGGAGAGTGCCAGGAGGTAGGGGTAAGCAATGATTCTCCAAGAGCCAGATCATACCTTGTGAGAGGTAAAGAGCTTGCACTTTATTCTAGATGAGATGGAAATCCACTGGAGGGGTGTTGGACCAAAGAGGATGTATTATCAACTTACATTTGAAATTTAAATTCTGGCTTCTACTTGGAAATGAGCTAGAGAGAGGTAAGAGTGTAAGGAGGGAGACGCCTTAAGAGGTTAACACAATATTGCAGAAAGAGGAGTTTATCAGTGGAAATGGTGAGAAGGGAACAGATTTGAGATATATTTCATATAGTAGAGCTAACAGATCTTTCTAATAAAAGAGTCAGGGTTCTATGACTGAAAAATAGTCATAGAACTAAAAATGTAAAAGAAGAATTTTTGGGTCATTGAGAAATTGAAGAACTAGCTCCCATTTTTGATGGAAGTTCTGTAATTACCTGTATCAAGCACTGTTGGGAAAAAACAAGAGAGGAAATACAAAACGACAGATTCACATCACAGGGAGGTAGCCATCTCTCCAGATCAATGGCAAAGAAGAGAAAGGTTGCCTTCAGCCTAAAGCATGAGAAGCTGGAGATTAAACAGACCACAAAGGAGCTATTCCTAGTAGGTACCAAGGAAGAAATAAGATGGAAGTGGTCTGCCCTGGAAGAGAGGAGCATGGCATCACTGACAGTGATTAGAACTGCCAACGCATGGTGATAGTAAAAAGTAGGCAACTTTCCATCAGTTTGATTGTTGTCTGTATATTCTTACAATACATGCATTTTTGCCTGCACCAGGGGTGGACCGCTCACACCAATCCTCCTTGGTAGCCATTGCCAGCACCCAGAAAATGGAATGAGTATAATAAGATGATAATAATAGCTAACTTTTATTAAATGCTAAATAGGTGCCAGAGGCTCTAAGCGTTTTACATTTTTATAAACAGTATCTAATACACTATTTAATTAATTCTTATAATAACACTAAGTAGTAAATCCTGTATTCCCATTTCACACATGAGAAATCTAAGGTTAGGAGAGCTTAAGAAATTGGATTAAGGTCACTCAATTGCTAAATGGCAGGACCGGGGATTCAACCCAGGTCTGAGCAACTCCAAAACACAAGACCTTAACCAACATTTATTTAATTAAGAATAATACAGCCTATTTTAACATTCATCGATTGAAAATTCAGTTTCAACTTTCCACAAGTGAGCCCAATGATGTGGTTACACTGAATGCTGCTGAGGCAGGAACTGAATCACATGTGCTGAGGGTCTTGTGAGACGACATCACTCTGTTCATGAGACAGCCTGTTCTCAGCCAGCGTCCCATCTCAAGGACAGGATGGTCAGCTTTGCTCATGGTTAAGTTGTGTGAAGTAACGCCAACTCCTGCTTCTTCGTGGGGGGCAAAAGTTGGACTCTCAAAGAAAACAGCTTATGTTGCTGACAAATTTTAAAAGGAGTTGAAAATATCTAAGTAACTAATAGTTTACCAGAAGAGGAAAGTTTTGAGTAGCTTAAAGAATGTACAACGCTGCATCTAGGAGTCTTCACATCTAGGGCAGGAACAACTGTACCCAGCCCTCTGAAATTAAGAGACATAAAGTAACTTATAGAGGGCTAAGGAATGGTTAAGTAGCTAATATAATTGTTCAAAGTTTCAGAAACTATCCAGAGACACCCTATGTTAATAGAGCAGCAACCTGGCACCGGGCTGCATTCTACATCTATGTGATAAAACATCACAGGCAGGGGCTGGCTTATCAGAGGGTTCTGGTTCTCTCTCTCATCTCCTCCACACAGTCTATCGATTAGGTAAGTTTAGCCAAAGTCTACACCCATGCAGACACCCATATACCCATGCAGCCAGCCAGAGGGGTGCTAAGAGCCTGGCACAAGTCTCATGCCGGAACCAAACTCCCTAACTAATCTTTACCAGAGGTTTATATTAGAAATCAGGCACTCATACAGCTAATGACAAAGTGGTACTTTGCTTCCCAATCTGCCGCTGTCCCCTGTGTATACAGCCCTCTTTGGAATTACTAGCACTGCAGGATTTACAGCATAATAGCATTAACATCCACCCCAAATGATAAAGCCAAAGTGACAGGCTGTTTTCCAAGTTACTACCAAATGCCATATGTTAGTTAGTGATAATTACTGCTTATGATAACACCTACGGAAACAATGATAATTACATGGTGAGGCAACCGTGTTATCACTCGTGCACCTGGAATATAATACCTGTCATCACAGTGGCAACAAGAAGGATTAGGTTTCCCTCTGTGCCATTGCTCTCATGGTGATGTTTTCATCTACTGGATAAAAAGCTTCCCTGTCATTTTAATAATACAGCTTTGTAGGCTTTAACAGTTCTGAAGGAAGATGCTGGGCATTTTTATATCATCCTTTGATTTTAAAAAGGTTAGAGGTATTTTTTCCCAAAGCAAATATGCAGCAACACAAAAGTGATGGCACAGGGGACCCCTTCTGTCCAGTCTCATGTCCTGGGCAGATTGGTTGTGCACTCGGGCTCTGGACTTCAGTGGCTGAGCTCAAATCTGGACTCAGTCACTTGCCAGCCAAAAGACCTTGACAGACGGCTAGTGGTCCTTGTCACCTCACCTCTCCAAGTCTCCTCCCTCAGTTATAAAATGGACATGGTAATAACTACCTTACAGAATTGCTATGAAGATTAAATGAGATTAAGCTTCATATAAAGCCCGATACAGAGTGAGTGCTCACAAAATATTAGTTTACTATTAGACCAGTTTTGCCCTAGATCTTAGAGGTGACCCTCATTTCCCCTTCTTTTCCTCAGCACAGTTTTTCTTAAATTTACAGAAAATCTAAATAGCCAAAAAGGTCCATCTGTGGGTTAAAGGGAAAGAGGACTAGAAGCTAGCCTAGAAAAGACCTTCGATCTGTCTCAGCTGCCATGAAAGGATTCCTCATGGTTCTGTGTGGTTCAGCTCAGTTCACCAGGAGAAATGTATATATTGGGACTTGGAACCAAACTTGAGCTAATGATTACAAACAGCCCCACCACCAAGCATTCACTTGAACGTGTCCCCTGTGTGGCACCTCATACCTCACAACCTGAGCAGGGGATCTAGCATCTCAGGCAACTGACATCTTAAATCACCACCTACCAACATAATCCCTTCATTTAAACCATGTTACAAGGCTGACAGTTGAGCATTAGGATCCTCCTTTCACAGGCATGAGGAATCTGAGATTCAGAGCAGTCATTACGTACCAAAGACCATGCCATCCGGAAGCTGAGATCCAACCCAGGTCTTCCATCTACAGACCCAAGTCTTTCCCTTGCTGCTTATCCACACGAGACTTAGAGCAATGAGAATGATGCACTGACCAAGTCATCTTCAATAAAAGCAATTACACTGTCCCCTGACAAAGCCACTAATTTATCATGTTTGTTTTTAATGATCAGAAAAAAAAAAGTTTAAATAAAGCAGGTTTTTAACACCCTCAAGCTAAAACATAAAAACAGCATTAGGCTCAAATATTTACATCTATACTGGTTCTAGAAAGTCTATTTATGAGCCAAATCAGAGCAGCAGGGCTCAGTGACAGAAGCAGCATAATTGGTCTCCTGTTCCCTCTTTATGGGTTTCCACTTCACCATCATCCAGCCAGAGCCATGTCTCCTCCTCCCCAGAGAAGAAGACAATGATGAGCATTTTAACAAAGACCTTTCACATTTTTGTTGTTTCTCTGGGCATTTCCTGTCACTTTTATATGTTATGCACCACTGGAATCAGTAGCTCCATAGGTCGTGGAAATACCGTCAAGGGAATGTGATGTTTGCTCAAAAGTGGACCAGATTTATCAGGCTAATAGGTGTAAATGGAATTATACAGTTCTGGAAATGTCCTTGGTTACAACCTGAATGGTTTTAAAAAGCAATACCATTTTCATTTCCAATCCTTTCCTAAGCTTCTCTCCTCCAAAACCAGCTCCCTGACACCTGCTTTGTAAAGACCCTGCTGACCACTGGGTCAAAGGGATCATCCTCCTTCTGGTAGAGAGTCTTTCTGCTCATTTGTCTCACCTGGAGTCAGGCATCTCATAGTTTTCCTGCCCATAGTAAATGCCCAATAAATGTATATGAAAAAATATGTAGAAGAATAGACATAGTGGAGGGGGAGATCAGATTGGTGAGTGTGTATCTGGCAAATTTGCTAAAATGCTAAGACTTAATTATGCAGTTTTTAACAAGCCCTTGGGCAAGGCTCAAGAATACAAAAATGAGGAAATGAAGAAAAGTTCCTGACATTGATCTTCACAGTTCACGGACTGTAGTACGTAGGGTGCAGGAATGGTGAAAAAGAGATGTAAACAAGCATGACAATGTGGTAAATGCTATACAGAACGATCTGTAAGATGCCATAGGATTACAAAGAAAAAGCATTTCACACTCCCTGCTGAGGCCAAGAGAGCCTTCACAGAGGAAGTGAACTGGGCCCCAAAGGCTGAACAGTGCTTTGTTTTGTTTTTTCAATTTTTCAGGTTTTTTTTAACATCTTTATTGGAGTATAATTGCTTTACAATGGTGTGTTAGTTTCTGCTTTATAACAAAGTGAATCAGTTATACATATACATATGTTCCCATATCCCCTCCCTCTTGAGTCTCCCTCCCACCCTCCCTATCCCACCCCTTTAGGTGGTCACAAAGCACCGAGCTGATCTCCCTGTGCTGTGTGGCTGCTTCCCACTAGCTATCTGTTTTACATTTGGTAGTGTATATATGTCCATGCCACTCTCTCACTTTGTCCCAGCTTACCCTTCCCCCTCTCCATTTCCTCAAGTCCATTCTCTACATCTGTATCTTTATTCCTGTCCTGCCCCTCGGTTCATCAGAACCTTTTTTTTTTTTTTTTTAGATTCCATATAGATGTGTCAGCATATGGTATTTGTTTTTCTCTTTCTGACTTACTTCACTCTGTATGACAGACTCTAGGTCCACCAACCTCACTACAAATAACTAAATTTCGTTTCTTTTTATGGCTGAGTAATATTCCATTGTGTATATGTGCCACATCTTCTTTATCCATTTTAAGGCAGACAAGGAGAAGAAAGACCCTCCAGGCACAGGGTACTCCATATGCAAAGAAGGAGTGGTACTTAGATAGAAAAGCACACTGTATTTCAGTGTGACTTGAGCATGAGGCATGAAGAGGATGGGCAAGACTTAAGACTTAAAAAAATAGGTAGGGGACAATCCATGAGAGGGCTTGTATATCATCCAAAAGTTAGAACACAATGCAGAGCCACTGAAAAGATTAAATGGTGTTTATCAAGTGCTGGGAGGACAGTCTGTCTTTTGAAGCAAGGAATGGGTTTGGAGTCAGATGCTGGAAATGCACTACAAATGAAGAGGACCAGAACACTGAGACCCTGGCAGTCATGGAAAGAAGCAGCCTATGAAGGCATAAATGGAGGATGTCCTGGAGCCAAGGATCAAAGCGACAAATTAGTCTGCTTCCTTCAAGAGCCTACTTTCAAGGTGTCTCAGCCAAGTCTTCCAAGAACATGACTCACAAGAGGGTGCTGCTATCCACCAGCTGGTAATTGCATATAAAACAAGAAAAGGGTCTCAGAAACTGGGAAGGGACCATTGTAGTTCATGTCCAGGATCTCTGTGGCACAGTTCATACCCAGATCCTCATAAATCTGAATCTATTTTGTAATTCATGTCTCAGGTCAAATGTCATCTCCTCACTGACCCCTCAATATTTAAAATAGCCCCTACTCATTGCAGCTCTATTTACAATAGCCAGGACATGGTAGCAACCTAAGTGTCCATCAACAGATGAATGGATAAAGAAGATGTGGCACATATATACAATGGAATATTACTCAGCCATAAAACGAAACAAGATTGAGTTATTTGTAGTGAGGTGGATGGACCTAGAGTCTGTCATACAGAGTGAAGTAAGTCAGAAAGAGAAAAACAAATGCCGTATGCTAACACATATATATGGAATCTAAGAAAAAAAAAAAAAAAGGTCATGAAGTACCTAGGGGTAAGATGGGAATAAAGACACAGACCTACTGGAGAATGGACTTGAGGATATGGAGAGGGGGAAGGGTAAGCTGTGACAAAGTGAGAGAGTGGTATGCACATATATACACTACCAAATGTAAAACAGATAACTAGTGGGAAGCAGCCGCACAGCACAGGGAGATCAACTAGGTGGTTTGTGACCACCTAGAGGGATGGGTTAGGGAGGGTGGGAGGGAGGGAGACGCAAGAGGGAAGGGATATGGGAACATATGTATATGTATAACTGATTCACTTTGTTATAAAGCAGAAACTAACACACCATTGTAAAGCAATTATACTCCAATAAAGATGTTAAAAAATAAAAAGTACTAGGGCTGTAATGTACAACATAATAAATATAATTAACACTGCTGTATGTTATAGAAGTTGTTAAGAGGGTAAATCCTAAGAATTCTTAGTACAAGAAAAAAAATTTTCTTTTTTTCTATTTAATTTTGTACCTACATTAGATGACAGATGTTCACTAAAATCATTGTGATAATCAAGAAAAATAAATTAATTAATTTAAAAAAAATTAAAATAGCCCCTACTCAACCTCAAGTCACTCTCTGGGAATTTGTCATCATCTTCCTAGCACTCTTCAGTATCTGAGTGTTTTTGATTTACTTATGTACTTCTATATTTTCTGTCTCTCCCCACTAGAATAATAACCACATCTGTTTACTAATACCAGGAACAAGAAAAGTTCTTGGCATGTGAAAAGTACTCAATGAATATGGAATTAAATAATTAAGAGTTCAGAAGCACCTTCATTCTGCAGGGCTAATTCTGATGAAGCAAAATGATAGACAAGCACTTGATAATGTCAAATTTTCTTTCTATTTGCAGGAAAATTACTTCCACTCAATCTTCTCAAGCTGAAGATAAGATAGCCTCTACTTCCCCAGCCTCTGCTGCTTTTATTACTAAGCATCAACTGAAATAAGCATCAGATGAGGAGACTTGCAGCTTTGACCATTTGTTGGAACTGTCAGGGCACTGGACTGTCACAAGATATTTAGCAATGTTCATTCATTCACTAACTTCAAGAATGATAAGCACCTAGAATGTACTAGCTTCTGGGACATACACAGAATAAAGGATGGGTAAATGATGACTAAGCAAGAACAAAATGTGACAAGTGCCAAGGAGATTCAAAGATGGGAAAGGCCACTTCTAGCCCCTGGGAAGAAGACTTGAAAAGGTAGCATTCTCAAGCTTGACACCGAATGAAAAGAAAGATTTCAGTAGGTACAGGTTCAGTCATGTTTGCTATCTCTAGATGAATATTTATTAATATTTTTCTATATGTCAGACACTGGTTAGATCCTGGAAAAGAACAAAGATTTTTTAAAAAGCAGTCTTATATTCAAACAGCTCAAAATGTGATGGAGGAAAAAAATACCAGAGGAAATTAAAATAGGATAAGATAAAAGCTAAAATAAAGAGAAACAGTCTATCATGGTAACACACAAAAGAGGGTAATAGGCAGATGATGCTTGATAAAAGGGACTTTTAAGTGACTCCGCAAGAATGAGGAGTAGTTCACACGCCAGAGAAGTGATAATGAAGGCTGCATCCAGAAGCTTAATGTGGTCCTGTGCATCTGGGATGCTGCAGGGAGTTTAGAACACCTGGAATCAAACTTATAAGAAGGGTTCCAAAGGGTGAGGTTAGAGAGGTATGTAGGCCAGATCATGAAGAACTTTTAGGCCATAATATGGAGTGAGAAGAGAAAAAGAGAAATGCAAATGTACAGAATCAAAAAGAGGCCAAGGGAGGAGGCCATTAGGAAGAATAGTCGAGCCATCCTGGAAGGAGGTCAGAGACTTGATCCTGCAGGGTGCCCAGCTGCAGAGCACAGGGCTTCTTTGCTAAGCAAAGGCAGGGAAGCTACTGCAAGTGCATTCAGCTTTTTTATTGCCCCTGTGGCTGCCTGATAACATATGCTGGCTTTGTTCATGACATTTGATATCTCATTTATTGTGCTTCTGATATCACTGTGAGAAAAAACATAGTTATATCTTTATAGCCATGTATTTTTTCCATTGAAATCGTTTCCTTGGTGTCTTTTCTCCAAAGGTGAAATAAGGTAGTTAAAAGGTTTAAACAGTTTTATAGCTCTTCTCATATATAACTATCTTGTGCTCCAGACATGTAGAAACTAGTTTTTGTCCTCAGCAAGAGTATACTTGTTTCTCTAAATCTTAATTAACATTGAGATGTATGTACCATGTACATTTATTTTGTTAAATTAAAAGATGTACTTTAATGATATTTTAACTCATATTTAGAAATTGACGGTAAGAGAATAGATTTTTTTCAATGTGATGGTATTTCTATTATACTTTTTAAGCAGAAGTGTTTTAGTGCTGAGGGGAGATTATGGACACTTATTTCGGGAAGGGGCCCACGAAGCTCAGGCACACAGGGAACTGCTACATTGTCCCCAGCCCTGGTCAGTACAGGCACACACAGGGCATCCATCAATATGTGTCATGTTGATAAATGAATAAACCAATGAAAGGAATCTGTAGTTAGAAGACCCAGAAATCATACTTCACTATTTTCTGTGATTCTGTGCTCTTTGATAAATTACTCAAGCTTTCGAGGCCTCAGTTTCAATAGGTTATTTAGAATAGCGTTTCTCAAACGTAAATGTGTATATGCTTCGCCTGGGGATCCTGTTACAATTCAGATTATGACTCAGTGGGTCTGAGTTTGGGCCTAGGCTTCTGTATTTCTCATAAGCTCCAGTTGAGGTCAACACTGCTGGTCTGAGGACCACACTTTGAGGAGGAAGGTTTTAGAAGATCTAGTGAAGTACATAAACACTTTGAAAGCTGTTAGGCATTACATAAAAGTTAGTTGCTGCTATATGTTCAGTTAGTATTTTTTATCAGTTATGTCTGCCATATATACAGTTTTCTATCTTTTCAATATTTCTTTTATTAGATCTTGGCTTGCAAAATATATCTTCCATCCAAAGCTAGCATAAATATACTATTTCACTTCCTTCTAGATTTTTGCTGGCTCTAAAAGAACTATTTAACTCTTTTATCCCTCTGAAAATTCTTAGCATACAGAATAAGGAATTAATTCAAGTTTATATAGTTTGTACTGACATTCAAGTGCCCAATAGTACATTTAATAATCATTTCTTTTCTCATTATTGTAATACTTTCGTTAAATCTTGAGGCCCTAGATGTATGAGTCTCCTTTAATATTTTTAAACATCTACTAAGGTAACAAATCTATTTCTGAATTTATCAAAATTTCAACTCCCTATTATGTAGCTTTGATAACTGTCATTTTCTAAAATGGCTTAAAATCTATCTAGCAATTACACTGTTACTGACTTAAAAAAATTTTTTAAAAGCTTTTGGTACTCTTGCCCACTCTTACATAAAATTCACATTTCAAATTTTTTAAAGTCTATGGAATATCCTGCAAAGGTTCTAATATTGCACTAGGTATAAAATTGAACTAGGGGATATGACCATCCTAACAGTAATCAGTTTTATCTGCCAGGAAGAGAGCATAGCTCTCCTTTTATTCATATCTTCTTTTGCTTTTCCCACTGAGGCAACATAATTTGTTTCTATGAAAAAAAACTATTGTGTTTTAGGAAAAAATATAAAGTATCGATATAAATATACAAGTGAAGGGCAATGTGGCGGTGGAAGAGATGGGCCAGTTTCATAAGAAGTTATTTTTTTCAGTAATTTCCGAGTTCTACATTCATAGAAGATATGTAGGAATGCCACTGATTATTGCATAACTGTTTATATCTAAGTCGTATTCATATCAGTAATTTTGGTTGAATGTTTAGGGGTATAACCAAGATACCTGCAAAAACAACTCATTCATTTCCTATAGTCTTTACTTTCAACCACTGAAAACACTTTGTTGAGTGCCAAGTATGTGCTAGACACACTGGACACATGCTATTCTCTGCTACACACGAAGGATGCAGAAACAAACAATGACAACAAAAAGCAGCCCTTTAAATTGTCCAGAGCCTGAAGAGGAAAACACACAAGCAAGCCAATGACGGAAAGCACAGGACGGTAAGGAGAGTTCATTGTTAAGTATAGGATGTAATATATTTTCTGCAAGAAAGAGACTACCAGCATCTTGGACCAGCATCTGCAGGAAAAAAAAACTAACAGCTGTCTTAATACCAGTTAACTTATTATATCAAGCAAGTGGCTTCTGAGGCACACCGGCAGTAAGCTGCAGTGGACGCCCTGGTAGGCCACCTAGATACTCCTAGTCTGGGGCACTCATCTTCCCAGCTGCCAGGAGTGTTGGGTGCTGCGAGCTCACTGGTGAGTCCCTCCACTAAAATGAGCTGTCTCACCCAAGGTTATACACCCTCTCTGGTTACCCCCCTGTCCATCTGAATGGCTGAATGACACAGGTTACAAAAGCCACCATGTGACACATCTCTGAAAGGCCACTCCAGCTTTACAGCATCAGGTAGGTTTGACCAAGGCCTCTATTGCAACAGGTCTCCAGGGAACTTCTCTCTCTACTCAATCCTGTATCCTCAATCCCTTTGCTGGTCTTACAGGCAAATCTCCATCCCAGAGTCCCTTTCCCAAGAATCTGACCTATCTCAGTTTTGCATTTGTTGTTGCTTTGCCTTTTTTTCTTTCTTTCTTTTTTCTCTCCCCTCTGGTTATAGAAGCAGGGCTCTCTGCTGTCATTACGCTGTTGTACCTCCAACACCTAAAATAGTACTTAGCAGGTAGGTGTGCTCAAAAAACATTTCCTGAGTAAACAGAAATGGGATCCTCCTTTGCTCTTTCCAGTTACACCAAAGGCTGGACCCTGCCTCTGAACTTCACAAGGCAGCTGAGAGCTGCTGCCTGACAGACTTCCTGGGGTCTGAATGCCTTCCGGTCTGTACAGATCTCAGGACATTGCCTGCTCCTGCTCCTTCTATTTTGCCTGAGGAAATCATTACTTCCTGTTTGATCTCCCTGCTGCCGACACTTGCCTGAACCTGAAGTTCATGCCCTTCTCTCCAATTACCTTCTTTTCCTTCTGCCTGTGCTCCGCTCCATCACCTACAGTTGATTTCCTCCTAACTTACACCCACTGCCAGGTAAGTACCTGAGACAAGATTCAAACCCAAAGATATCAGAGTTCAAAATTACATTCTGTCAACACAAATACCATACGATGTCACTTATATGTGGAATCTAAAATATGACACAAATGAACTTATCTATGAAACAGAAAAAAATTAGGGACATAGAGAATAGACTGGTGGTTGCCAAGGGGGAGGGGGGTGGGAAAGGGGAGGAGTGAGAGTCTGGGGTCAGCAGATGAAAACTGGTATATATAGGATGGATAAACGACAAGGTCCTACTGTACAGCACAGGGAACTATATTCAATACCCTGTGATACACCATAATGGAGAAGAATATGAAAAAGAATGCATACATATGTATAACTGAGTCACTTTGCTGTACAGTAGTAATTAACACAACACTGTAATTCAACTTTACTTCAATAAAAAATAAATTAAAAAAATTTACATCTGTCTACTTGAACATGCTGCCACTCAAGACATAGGAATTACGTCTGTTCTTATAACACCATTTGTATGCCACTTTACAGTTTACAAAGTACTATTACTTCACAGCGAGGCCAGTGCTTAGTAATGTTAATTGCACGCCATATGCCCTTTGTTGTCAATGTTGCCACGTCTATCCCTCCTGGAAACATCCCACGTCCTGGAAATCTCTTCTAACTACAGATTTACTTCAAGACAAATATAATTAAAATTCATATATTAAAAATAACAATAATAAAGTTGGTAACATCACACAGACCCCAAAATGCCCCCTGCTGCCTTAACTTCCATCCGTGGCTGCCCTTCCCTGCACTCAGAGGGCCGAGGAGAAAGGCAGCCTCCTGGGTCCTTCTTCCAGAGTCTCAGTTTTATTTTTATGTATTTATTTATTTATTATTTTGGCCTTTTTTTTAACATCTTTATTAGAGTATAATTGCTTTACAATGGTGTGTCAGTTTCTGCTCTACAACAAAGCGAATCAGCATACATACACACACGTCCCCATATCTCCTTCCTCCCGAATCTCCCAACCTCCCACCCTCCCCATCCCACCCTTCCAGGCAGTCACAAAACGCCGAGCTGATCTCCCTGTGCTATGTAGCTGCTTCCCACTAGCTATCTATTTGACATTTGGTAGTGTATATATGTCCACGCCATGCTCTCACTTCGTCCCAGCTTACCCTTCCTCCTCCCCGTATCCTCAAGTCCATTCTCTAGTAGGTCTGTACCTTTATTCCCGTCCTGTCCCTAGGCTCTTCTGACCATTTTCTTTCTTTTTTTTTTTAGATTCCATATATATGTGTTAGCATATGGTATTTGTTTTTCTCTTTCTGACTTACTTCACTCTGTATGACAGTCTCTAGGTCTATACACCTCACTACAAATAACTCAGTTTCTTTTCTTTTTATGGCTGAGTAATATGCCATTGTATATATGTGCCACATCTTCTTTATCCATTCATCTGACGATGGACACTTAAGTTGCTTCCATGTCCAGGCTATCATAGAGAGAGCTGCAATGAACATTGTGGTACATGACTGTTGTTGAATTATGGTTTTCTCAGGGTATATGCCCAGTACTGGGATTGCTGGGTCATATGGTAGTTCTATTTGTAGTTTTCTAAGGAACTTCCATACTGTTCTCCATAGTGGCTGTATCAATTCACACTCCCACCAACAGTGCAAGAGGGTTCCCTTTTCTCCACACCCTCTCCAGCATTTACTGTTTGTAGATTTTTCGATGATGGCCATTCTGACCAGGGTGAGATGATATCTCATTGTAGTTTTGACTTGCATTTCTCTAATGATTAATGATGTTGAGCATTCTTTCATGTGTTTGTTGGCAATCTGTATATCTTCTTTTGAAAAATGTCTATTTAGGTATTCTGCCCATTTTTGGATTGGGTTGTTTGTTTTCTTGTTATTGAGCTGCATGAGCTTCTTGTAAATTTTGGAGATTAATCCTTTGCCAGTTGCTTCATTTGCAAATATTTTCTCCAATTCTGAGGGTTGTCTTTTTGTCTTGTTTATAATTTCCTTTGCTGTGCAAAAGATTTTAAGTTTCATTAGGTCCATCTGTTTATTTTTGTTTTTATTTCCATTTCTCTAGGAGGTGGGTCAAAAAGGATCTTGCTGTGATTTATGTCATAGAGTGTTCTGCCTATGATTTCCTCTAAGAGGTCGATAGTGTCTGGCCTTACATTTAGGTCTTTAATCCATTTTGAATTTATTTTTGTGTACGGTGTTAGTGAGGGTTCTAATTTCATCCTTTTACATGTACCTGTGCAGTTTTCCCAGCACCACTTATTGAAGAGGCTGTCTTTTCTCCACTGTATATTCCTGCCTCCTTTATCAAAGATAAGGTGACCATATGTGTGTGGCTTTATCTCTGGGCTTTCTATCCTGTTCCATTGATCTATATTTCTGTTTTTGTTCCAGTACCATACTATCTTGATTACTGTAGCTTTATGGCATAGTCTGAAGTCAGGGAGCCTGATTCCTCCAGCTCCGTTTTTCATTCTCAAGATTGCTTTGGCTATTCAGGGTCTTTGTGTTTCCATACAAATTGTGAATTTTTTTTGTACTAGTTCTGTGAAAAATGCCAGTGGTAGTTTGATAGGGATTGCATTGAATCTGTAGATTGCTTTGGGTAGTAGAGTCATTTTCACAATATTGATTCTTCCAAACCAAGAACGTGGTATATCTCTCCACCTATTTGTATCATCTTTAATTTCTTTCATCTGTGTCTTATAATTTTCTGCATATAGTTCTTTTGTCTCCTTAGGTAGTTTTATTCCTATTTTATTCTTTTTGTTGCAATGGTAAATGGGAGTGTTTTCCTAATTTCACTTTCAGATTTTTCATCATTAGTGTATAGGGATGCAAGAGATTTCTGTTCATTAATTTTTTTTTTTTTTTTTTGCGGTATGCGGGCCTCTCACTGTTGTGGCCTCCCCCGTTGCGGAGCACAGGCTCCGGACACGCAGGCTCCGGACGCGCAGGCTCAGCGGCCATGGCTCACGGGCCCAGCCGCTCCGCGGCATATGGGATCCTCCCAGACCGGGGCACGAACCCGTATCCCCTGCATCGGCAGGCGGACTCTCAACCACTTGCGCCACCAGGGAGGCCCTGTTCATTAATTTTATATCCTGCTACTTTAACAAATTCATTGATTAGCTCTAGTAGTTTTCTGGTAGCCTTTTTAGGATGCTCTATGTATAGTATCATGCCATCTGCAAACAGTGACAGCTTTACTTCTTCTTTTCCGATTTGGATTGCTTTTATTTCTTTTTCTTCTCTGATTGCTGTGGCTAAAACTTCCAAAACTATGTTGAATAATAGTGGTGAGAGTGGGCAACCTTGTCTTCTTCCTGATCTTAGTGGAAATGGTTTCAGTTTTTCACCATTGAGGACGATGTTGGCTGTAGGTTTGTCATATATGGCCTTTATTATGTTGAGGAAAGTTCCCTCTATGCCTAATTTCTGGAGGGCTTTTATCATAAATGCGTGTTGAATTTTGTTGAAAGCTTTCTCTGCATCTATTGAGATGATCATATGGTTTTCTCCTTCAATTTGTTAATATGGTGTATCACATTGATTGATTTGCAAATATTGAAGAATCCTTGCATTCCTGGAATAAACCCCACTTGATCATGGTGTATGATCCTTTTAATGTGCTGTTGGATTATGTTTGCTAGCATTTTGTTGCGGATTTTTGCATCTTTGTTCATCAGTGATATTGGTCTGTAGATTTCTTTTTTTGTGACACCTTTGTCTGGTTTTGGTATCAGGGTGATGGTGGTCTCGTAGAATGAGTTTGGGAGTGTTCTTCCCTCTGCTATATTTTGGAAGAGTTTGAGAAGGATAGGTGTTAGCTTTTCTCTAAATGTTTGATAGAATTCGCCTGTGAAGCCATCTGCTCCTGGGCTTTTGTTTGTTGGAAGATTTTTAATCACAGTTTCAACTTCAGTGCTTGTGATTGGTCTGTTTATATTTTCTATTTCTTCATGGTTCAGTCTTGGAATGTTGTGCATTTCTAAGAATTTGTCCATTTCTTCCAGGTTGTCCATTTTATTGGCATAGAGTTGCTTGTAGTAGTCTCTCATGATCCTTTTTATTTCTGCAGTGTCAGTTGTTACTTCTCCTTTTTCATTTCTAATTCTATTGATTTGAGTCTTCTCCCTTTTTTTCTTGCTGAGTCTGGCTAATAGTTTATCAATTTTGTTTATCTTGTTGAAGAACCAGCTTTTAGTTTTATTAATCTTTGCTATTGTTTCTTTCACTTCTTTTTTCATTTATTTCTGATCTGATTTTTATGATTTCTTTCCTCTGCCAACTTTGGGGTTGTTATGTTCTTCTTTCTCTAATGCTTTAGGTGTAGGTTTAGGTTTTTTATTTGCGATGTTTCTTATTTCTTAAGGTAGGCTTGTATAGCTATAAACTTCCCTCTTAGAACTGCTTTAACTGCATCCCATATGTTTTGGGTCTTTCTGTGTTCACTGTCATTTGTTTCTAGGTTTTGTTTTGTTTTTTTGTTTTTTTGTTTTTTTTTTGAGGTATGTGGGCCTCTCACTGTTGTGGACTCTCCCATTGCAGAGCCCAGGCTCCGGACGTGCAGGCTCAGCAGCCATGGCTCACGGGCCCATTCGCTCCATGGCATGTGGTATCTTCCTGGGCCAGGGCACAAACCTGTGTCCCCTGCATCAGCAGGCAGACTCTCAACCATTGCACCACCAGGGAAGCCCTGTTTTTAGGTATTTTTTGATTTCCTCTTTAATTTCTTCAGTGATCTCTTGGTTATTAAGTAGTGTGTTGTTTAGCCTCCATGTGTTTGTATTTCTTACAGATTTTTTCCTGTAATTGATATCTAGTCTCATAGCCTTGTGGTCGGGAAAGATACTTGATATGAGTTCAATTTTCTTAAATTTACCAAGGTTTCATTTGTGACCCAAGATATGATCTATCTTGGAGAATGTTCCATGAGCACTTGAGAATAATGTGTATTCTGTTCTTTCTGGATGGACTGTCCCATAAATATCAATTAAGTCCATCTTGTTTAATGTAACATTTAAAGCTTGTGTTTCCTTATTTATTTTCATTTTGGATGATCTGTCCATTGGTGAAAGTGGGGTCTTAAAGTCCCCTACTATGATTGTGTTACTGTCAATTTCCCCTTTTATGGCTGTTACCATTTGCCTTATGTATTGAGGTGCTCCTATGTTGGGTGCATAAATGTTTACAATTCCTGTATCTTCTTCTTGGATTGATCCCTTGATCATTATGTAGTGTCCTTCTTTGTCTCTTTTAATAGTCTTTATTTTAAAGTCTATTTTGTCTGATATGAGAATTGCTACTCCAGCTTTCTTTTGACATCCATTTGCATGGAATATCTTTTTCCATCCCCTCACTTTCAGTCTGTATGTGTCCCTAGGTCTGAAGTGGTTCTCTTGTAGACAATATGTATATGGGTCTTGTTTTTGTATCCATTCAGCTAGTCTATGTCTTTTGGTTGGAGCATTTAATCCATTTACATTTAAGGTAATTATCGATATGTATGTTCCTATTAACCATTTTCTTAATTGTTTTGGGTTTATTATTGTAAGTCGTTTCCTTCTCTTGTGTCTCCTGCCTAGAGAAGTTCCTTTAGCATTTGTTGTAAAGCTGGTTTGGTGGTTCTGAATTCTCCTAGTGTTTGCTTGTCTCTAAGGTTTTTAATTTATCCATCAAATCTGAATGAGATCTTTGCTGGGTAGAGTAATCTTGGTTGTAGGTTTTTCTCCTTCATCACTTTAAATATGTCCTGCCACTCCCTTCTAGC
This sequence comes from Mesoplodon densirostris, assembly GCF_025265405.1. Taxonomy (NCBI): domain Eukaryota; kingdom Metazoa; phylum Chordata; class Mammalia; order Artiodactyla; family Ziphiidae; genus Mesoplodon; species Mesoplodon densirostris. The sequence goes on along the minus strand of NC_082667.1, from coordinate 50,931,657 downwards.
TTGCAGAGTTTCTGCTGAAACATCAACTGTTAACCTTATGGGGATCCCCTTATGTGTTACTGGTTGTTTTTTCTTTGCTGCTTTTTTTTTTTTTTTTTTTTTTTTTTCTTTTTGCGGTATGCGGGCCTCTCACTGTTGTGGCCTCTCCCGTTGCGGAGCACAGGCTCCGGATGCGCAGGCCCAGCGGCCATGGCTCACGGGCCCAGCCGCTCCGCGGCATATGGGATCCTCCCAGACCGGGGCACGAACCCGTATCCCCTGCATCGGCAGGCGGACTCTTAACCACTGCGCCACCAGGGAGGCCCTCTTTGCTGCTTTTAATATTTGTTCTTTGTATTTAATTTTTGATAGTTTGATTAATATGTATCTTAGCATGTTTCTCCTTGAATTTATCCTGTATGGGACTCTCTGTGCTTCCTGGACTTAATTAACTATTTCCTTTCCAATATTAGGGAAATTTTCAACTATAACCTCTTCAAATATTTTCTCAGTCACTTTCTTTTCCGCTTCTTCTTCTGTGACCCCTATAATTCCAATGTTGGTGCGTTTAATGTTGTCCCAGAGGTCTCTGAGACTGTCCTCAATTCTCTTCATTCTTTCTTCTTTATTCTGCTCTGCAGTAGTTATTTCCACTATTTTATCTTCCAGGTCAGTTATCCGTTCTTATGCCTCAGTTATTCTGCTATTGATCCCTTTTAGAGTATTCTTAATTTCATTTATTGTGGTGTTCATCACTGTTTGTTTGCTCTTTAGTTCTTCTAGGTCCTTGTTAAACGTTTTTTTGTATTTTCTCCAGTCTATTTGCAAGATTTTGGATCATCTTTATTATCATTATTCTGAATTCTTTTTCCAGTAGACTGCCTATTTCCTCTTCATTTGTTAGGTCTGGTGGGTTTTTGCCTTGCTCCTTCATTGGCTGTGTGTTTCTCTGTCTTCTCATTTTGCTTAACTTACTGTGTTTGGGGTCTCCTTTTCTCCAGCTGCACGTTCGTAGTTCCTGTTGTTTTTGGTGTCTGTCCCCAGTGGCTAAGGTTGGTTCAGTGGGTTGTGTAGGCTTCCAGGTGGAGGGGACTAGTGCCTGTGTTCTGGTGGATGAGGTTGGATCTTGTCTTTCTGGTGGGCAGGTCCACATCTGGTGGTGTGTTTTGGTGTGTCTGTGGCCTTATTATGATTTTCGGCATCCTCTCTGCTAATGGGTGGGGTTGTGTTCCTGTCTTGCTAGTTGTTTGGCATGCGGTGTTCAGCACTGTAGCTTGCTGGTCATTGAGTGGAGCTGGGTCTTGGCATTGAGATGGAGATCTCTGGGAGATTTTCACTGTTTGATATTACGTGGAGCTGGGAGGTCTCTTGTGGACCAGTGTCCTGAGCTGGGCTCTCCCACCTCAGTGGCACAGTCCTGACACCTGGCTGGAGCACCAAAAGCCTGTCCTCCACATGGCTCAGAATATAAGGGAGAAAAAAAGAAAGAAAGAAAGAAAGAGAAAGAGAGAGAGAGAGAGAGAGAGAGAGAGAGAGAGAGAGAGGGAGGGGGAGAGAGAGGGAGAGAGAGAGAGAGAGATAAAGAAAGAAAGAAAGAAAGAAGATAAAATAAAATAAAATTTTATTAAAATAAAAAATTATTAAGAAAAAAATTTTCTTAAGTAATAAAAAAAAAAAAGACAGACAGAACCCTAGGACAAATGGTAAAAGCATAGCTATAGAGAGAAAATCACACACAGAAGCATACACATACACACTCACAAAAAGTGAAAAAGGGAAAAAAAAATATATATATATCATTGCTCCCAAAGTCCACCTCCTCAGTTTGGGATGATTCGTTGTCTATTCAGGTACTCCACAGACGCAGGGTACATCAAATTGATTGTAGATATTTAATCAGCTGCTCCTGAGACTGCTGGGAGAAATTTCCCTTTCTCTTCTTTGTTCGCACAGCTCCCGGGGTTCAGCTTTGGATTTGGACCCGCCTCTGCGTGTAGGTCGCCTGAGGGCGTCTGTTCTTCGCTCAGACAGGACGGGGTTAAAGGAGCAGCTGCTTCGGTGGCCCAGAGCCTCAGTTTTAGACACAATCTAGATTCGTCCTCCCACGGGTGCCCAGTTGCAACATGGCCTCAAGTGTACACATGATTCCCTGGGTTCTTTTTTCGGAATCTGCTGCTCTCCCTTCCTATTCTCCTTGTGAAAGAAACATGGAGTAATTGCAGTGCTTTTCTCTTCCGATGCCAGTCTGTTGTTCTCAGCTCATTACCGTCTTCTTCCTCAGCAGCTGTTCCTCCTCTCCAGACAGTAACTTCAGGCTTCCCTTGGCCTGGTTTTCCTAATAAGATTTTCAGTCTCTCCATACACATCTCTGAACGACAGCCATGTTAGACTACATCCAGTACTCAGAAAAGTCCTCCAAAGTCCCTGGTGCAGGAATTATTACATGCTAAGTAGCATTTGATCAAGGAGAAAACTAAGTCAGTGATTCACCCAAATTCACTTTTCACTAAGGGATGGAAGAGGAAACTGATCCTAGATTTTCTAGCTCCAGATGTTTGCCCCAGCCATTGCAACATCCTGACATATAATAGCAATGACATCAACAGCCATAAAAGCTGCTTACTATGTGCTAAACACTCACCTGAGCTGCTATCATACACTACCTACTTTCACCCTCAAAACAATCCTATTTTCATGGAATAGGTAAATGATATTACCATCCACATTTTACCTATGAGGAAAATGAGATTCAGAGAGGGTATATGCACTCTGCAGTCTGGTCACATAGTCAGGAAGTGTTAGAGCTGAGACCTGACCCAATGCTAGGCGATTGCTCTATCATGGTTCAAAATGTAGCTGTTATTCTAACAGAAGTCATTCCCATTTGTTGGTTTTATTTGTGACATTATGTCCACAGGATGTACTGTCCAGAGCCACCATGACTCATATGGTATTTTTCTCCCATTCTCACCTGTCATATTATAAAACTTCAATTGCTTTATAAAAACACAGTTACTTCCCTATTCTCCCTTGTTTTCTCAAGTAATATTAAACATTTATTTCAGACAAATTCTCACTTGAAAACTCTCTTACAGACATCATAAACATGGGTCATCTGCCATTTCCTCCCATCCAGCAGCACATTAAATAGAGGAATGGAACTAGTATTTACTATCATAAATGGGTATCACAAACACATTTTACAGATGAAGAAATAAGGTTCAGGAAATTTAACTCACCCAGAATCACACAACTTCCAAATGACAAAGAATTCAGATTCATAACTGCCTGAGTCCAAAGCAGAATGCTTTTTCCACCACACATGTCTGCATCCAATACAACAATGTATTGTGGAAAAAGCAGAGAATTTACCTTTTAAGCAACAATACAAAATTTCCAGACCGAGTCTTTTGCATTTCATCAGAATTTCTACTTTTTATTTATCTTCCCCCAGACCTCATAGGACCTCTTGGACATTTTTCTCTGTGAAGCAGAGGCATTCTGAATATTAGTAATATTTTAAAATCTAAATACACATAATTCCTAAGTACAAGAAAGCAGACATCTAAAGTCATCAAATTTGTTAGAAAGACAATTTGTTACCCTGTACTGAGAAAAACATGTTTACTGCATATATTGATGGGGGGGGGGGAAGCAAGAAGATTTCAAAGTTAATTTCGCCTCATAAATAATACATGGCAAAGCCTAACACACACACACACACACACACACACACACACACACACACACACACAGGCCTTCCCCTCTGGCTGCATCTTTGGGCCACTGGCGCCATCTATCGGCTGTGTGCCGCCTGCAGCAGTGCCTGGAGGTGGGAGCGGTGGAGGCGGTGAGGGTCCCAGCACATGCCTAGCCTGGTGTGACTGCTGCTCTCCAGAAGAGAAAAGATTGAAGCTTAATGTCACACCAGATGTCCTTTAAAGGGATTCATTTCAAAAGACTGCTCTTGTTTTTCTTCAGAAAGTATGTCTTGTTCCGAAAAGAGGCCATAAGGCAGAGAGATCTCCCCACGGAGGACAAGTACAGTGAAGATGTGATGCTACCACAGAAATATGGGCAGAAAAAAACAGGAGCCAGAAAAGAAGGCTTTGGCCAAGACAGCCTATGAAGTGAGTAAGAGAGGAAGGAGAATGCAAAGAATTCTCCTCGTGGAGAATGCCACGCAGCCAGCACAACAGTAAATCGTAAGGGAAGGAAAGCTTGTTATCTGGTAGACAATATGTGAGGTGTTTGCACATCTTCAGGGCTCTCAACCTGGTCTTAAATAGGTTTCAGGGGCCCTGTGAACAACTTCAGGGGCCCTGAAATTTTATGCAACATGGCTTTCTGATGCTTTGTTTCTCAGTGGCAGATTCATAAAGTTCACTAGTTTATCCAAATTCCAACACATCAAAAGGTTAATAACCACCACCACTGTTACCTCGGAAGACTAAATCAAATCAGCAAAGAGCATGGAATTGGGAGTCATACAGGCCAGGGGTGAACCTCCTCTGCCACCCTTAACTGCCTGACCTTGAACATGCACTCATGGACACACAAATTCTCTACCTCTCAGTGTCCCCATTTTAGAGATGCAGATAAACTCCACCTGGGAAAAGGGAACTTGCCAGAGCTTAGACATCAGTGGATGTTGGAGCCAGACATCTAACCATGTGTCCTTCCCAAGCCTAGCAAGTGCTTCACTAGTTTCCATTTTCTTCAATGAGAACCCTGCCCTGCCTGGTCCACTGTCAACACTGAAGGACAGTTCCTTGAGCAGGACCAGATTCATGAGCTTGTAACCTGTGCAGCTGTGCAGGGCTCCATGCTCAGAAGGGCCCCTGCACTTGGGGTTTAATGCTCTGTAGTCACCATCTTGAAACTCTTAATAATTGTGTCTTTGAATTTGTGTTTTGTAAGTGATGTCTGATGGGACAATGGAGCGTGGGGGAGGGGAGGGGCTTGGAACCTCAGCTCACACATGGTCCTGCCTCTTGCCACCTCCCCAGCTCCGTGACAGGCTTAGGCCTCCTTCCCAGACCCCTCACTCCCACACCTCATGTCCAGCCCTGCCCCTTCCTTCCCTGCCCCAGCTGGCTGCCAACAGCCCTCCACTCAGGGAAACAAGCCTCCACTGAGGGCAACAACCACCAGGTCTCAAGGTCCTCCACCTCCTTTGAGGAGCCTGGGAGCAGGGGATGGGAGGGAAGGGTACAAATAAGGGCTGATCTGGGGGTGGAGCAAGGCAGTGCCCATCCCCGCCACAGGCTAACAGCACCATAGTGAGTTTGCTGGGCACTTCAAAGAGGGCATCTCATCCAACCCCAACCCCAATCCCAGCACCAGCCACATCCATGCACAGAGGATGCAAATCCTTGGGGGATGCTCTTTGCCACAGAGGATTAGGGCAGGGGACCCGTGGGAAGAGAAGGTGCACTACTGTACCATGCCAGGGCCTCACATTTTGATTTTGCATTGAGCCCCACAAATTATGTAGTGACCTTGTCCTTAAAGGAAAATATATGTATATTTTAATCCTGAGGAATAAATGCTAATAAGCTTCTATTACTTGAACTCATACTTTAAACTTCTTCCCATTAAATCCTGTCTGCTGGCATTAGCACTCTGGCCTCACATTTATATAATATCAATTATTTGGAGGTGAAAGTGCAAACAAATAAAAAATTCTACTGTATCAGAAAAGAGACTATATATAACACTACATTAAGATGTCCTATCATATGGAGCCATATGGTATTTCTATTGTAAAAATTGAGGGGAGAGAAATGGGCCAGTTGGGATAATGCTAATATTCTTTTGTCGTCTTTGCTGTCTTTTCTCGGCAGCTCTGTTCTGGTAGTTAGCACTGACAGGAAGGCCTGTTGGGGATTAGTTCATTTTACAGACGAAACAGCAGAAAAGCTTGCTTGCTTGCTTGCTTTCCCTATTTTGTCTTGAGGAAATTGGCTGCAAGCTGTATTTTCTGGTCTCAGCCAGAGTGCTCAATCCATGGTACTTAAGAAATAACATGCATCTATTCATATCACAGGGAAAACTCAAAGATTCACCTACTTACTTCTTTCTTCCTTTTTCCCAATTCACATCTGAGAGGACTTGTTCAAGCAAAACTAGAAGTAGGGGAAGTTGTTTTGATGGCCCCATTCTCCCAATTCCAAGTCATCCTTTTCCACCTCAGATCTTTATCTACATTACTACCCAAGTGACCACTTTAAAGACAAATACAGGGCTTCCCTGGTGGTGCAGTGGTTGACAGTCCACCTGCCGATGCAGGGGACGCGGGTTCATGCCCCGGTCCGGGAAGGTCCCACATGCTGCGGAGTGGCTGGGCCCGTGAGCCATGGCCGCTGAGCCTGCGTGTCCGGAGCCTGTGCTCCGCAACGGGAAATGCCACAACAGTGAAAGGCCTGCGTACAGCCAAAAAAAAAGACAAATATAATTGCCTCATTCGTGTGACTACAAACCTAGTGGGGCTCCAGTGCTTCAAGAATCTGCTACCACTAACAGAACCATCCTGCCCCTGCCTTTGGGGTCCTGGAACAACTTACTATGAGGTAAGCTGAAGATTTTATTAATTGCATTATAACATACACACACTCCATAGGAGCTAGACAAGGTCACAGCCCAAACCTAACTCAAAGAGATAGGCTTTCACAAAACAAACAAACAAAGCAACATGCCAATTTTGTGCCCCTCCCAAACCCATGGAACCAAAGGATCAAAAGGAAAGCTCTCTGACCCTATCCTTTCAATATCAGAGACATTTAACACCTTGGCTTTATTTTTCAAAGAGAAGGTAAACTAAGTGTCTAGTCAGTGGGACCCAGTCCCTTGGTAGGAATACTAGAGATAACACAGGATAGTTAAAGCAATTAGCTGGGACAGGAGAAGGGCAAAAGAAGCTTCTGTGCAGAGGTCTGGCAGGTTAGCTATCCAGCCTGTAGCAGGACAAAGAGAGGAGGACAGCAAAGGTACCAGCAGCAATGACAGCTAGCTAGGGACGCCCCAAGAGAAATCTCTTTAGTAGCTCCATTATAGCGTTCATCATACCCTATTATACTCACACGCTCAATTGTCTATCAACCCTACTAGGCCGTGAATTCCTTCAGGGCAGAGACTCTGCTTGCTTCTTTCTACCCCAGTGCTCACGATAATTGTGGGCTCTATTCCCAACTGTCTATGGGGGTGGTAAGGGCTTGAGAATACACATCTTTAATTGAAATCTGGGCCACTGAATTTTCTTAAGACCATTTCACCCTGGAGAATCAAAATCATATTAATAGTGTTTTTTCCCTTTCATACAATTTCCCAACTGCCAGTCCTAAGAGCAGCAACAGTTTGTTCCTAGCACCTAGATTGGAGCGTGGTTGTGAGCATGTACGCCACACATTTCATTAGGACTTGCCCCAAATTACAGAATTTGAGCACCCTCTGACCAGGAGAGGAAAAGGTTTATGACCTCTAAATGGAACTTAGAAGCTTCAGCCAATTCCGTAGCCCCACCCAAGTGCATCCACTGTCCGTCTGAAGCCTTGATGGACTGGCTGGCATATTTAATTGGCAGCCAGCCTCCAATAGCGTCACTCCACTTAAGGCAGACTATTCCAAAAAACAGGACGAATGGGGCTTCAGCGTGGAGCTCCCTCTTCCCCCCAGTTTCTGCCAGAAATACCAATATAGACCAACTGTCCAATTTTCTATGATCCACACCACAACTGGTGAACATTCTACCTGCCATCTGTCCCTTTTTTTTCTGTCAGATTTCTCGCGAGGCAAAGGAAACTGATTGTGTTTTTACATATAAATTAAATTGATACCAGTAACAAACAACTGACTGAGGTGTACAACTTAATGAATGCAGCCTGTTCAGGATAATCATGTCTGCACAAGATGAAGTGGCAGTCATCTATCAGAAATGGCAGGCCCTACCACCTGCCTGCTCCCAGCTTGGAGCTGATCTCAGCAGCCCTTGGAGTGTCTACTGTTCTCTCTGTCCTACACATGTTTCCTCTGGAGTATGGATGTCATGGGGATGCCAAACCTTGTAGAGAGCCTGTCCTCAGACTGGCAGTGAAGTCCAGTGGGAAGAGCACCCACTTTGGGGCCAGGCAGATCTGGGTGCAGATCCCCACTCTCAACTTAAAGAAAAATGCGCAACATGAGAGCTGTGAGTTTAAGTTTTACTCGGGGTCTTACTGAGGAATATAGACCAGAGATGGCTCTGAGGAACTGCTTGCTCTGAGAGGTAGGGGTGGAGCTACTATATATATGAATTTTTTGGCTAGGAAATACATGAAGTCAAGCATACATCTTGGTAAAAGATTGCTGCTAAGCATAAAGAACAGATATCTCAGGTTAATGATTTTAGTGCTTTTCTACTTATGGGAAGATGCGAGAATCTGGGGTCATTAAAATTCTTCCTGAGATACACATCTAACTATCTAGGGTACCATTTATTCAAAGAACAGAGTGCCTCATCCTGTTTTTCATCCTGAATTCCTCTCAGGGTGCAGTGTAGGTGGGCAACTGCAGTAGGTTGCAGCTTAACCCTTGTAGAACCAGATGATGAGTGATACTCTTTGTTCTTGTTTTTTTGATCACACCACTCTGAGTACTAATAGTAGGATGCACTTAGACAAGTCACTGGTCTTCTCTAACTCACCTTCCTTAATATGTAATTCAAGTTTTGCAATACCTACCTTTGAAGATTCTTATGGGATCAGAAATGAGGTCTGTAAAGCACGTGGCTTGCTACTGGCCATCCATAAGTGGTAGTCAATAGTAGGCTGTAAATAGTCATGTGTGCCCTGGTTAGTGACCATCAAAAGAAAATCTTCAAACAATAAATGTTGGAGAGGGTGTGGAGAAAAGGGAACCCTCTTGCACTGTTGGTGGGAATGTAAATTGATATGGCCACTATGGAGAACAGTATGGAGGTTCCTTAAAAAACTAAAAATAGAATTAACATATGACCCAGCAATCCCACTACTGGGCATATACCCAGAGCAAACCATAATTCAAAAAGACACATGCACCCCAATGTTCATTGTAGCACTATTTACAATAGCCAGGTCATGGAAGCAACTTAAATGCCCATCGACAGACAAATGGATAAAGATGTGGTACATATATACAATGGAATATTACTCAGCCATAAAAAGGAATGAAATTGGGTCATCTGTAGAGATGTGGATGGACCTAGAGACTGTCATACAGAGTGAAGTAAGTCAGAAAAGGGAAAACAAATATTGTATATTAAGACATATTTGTGTAATCTAGAAAAATGGTACAGATTAACTGGTTTGCAAGGCAGAAATAGAGATACAGATGTAGAGAACAAACATATGGACACCAAGCTGGGAAAGAGAGGGGTGGGATGAATTGGGAGATTGGGACTAACATATATACGCTAATATGTATAAAATAAATAACTAATGAGAACCTGCTGTATAGCACAGGGAACTCTACTTCACTTCGCTGTACAGTGGAAACTAACACAACATTGTAAAACAACTATTCCCCAATTAAAAAAAAAAAAGTCATGTGTGTCAACCTCCATTAAAAAACTACATCTGTATTGTTGTTGCCATTATTTTTAATCATTTTAGTATATTATTGGGGAGTATAGAAGACTTTTCCAGAATGGGATTAACAGGATTAGAATGGAAGGGTAATAGCCACTTGATGGAATGAAATAAAACAAAAAATCATCACTCGTATAATGTTCAAGCAGCCGTTTTCCTATGTTAGCTAGGTCCCTCTATTTTAGTTCATTTCAATCCCCTTATCTACAAGCAAAAATAAGGAAAATGGGATTTTAACCATAGAGCCAGACCTCACCTAGAGGAGAACACTGCTAAAAGCCTGGAATGTCATTCAAGATTCAACAGAGGGGGCTTCCCTGGTGGCGCAGTGGTTGAGAGTCTGCCTGCCAATGCAGGGGACATGGGTTCAAGCCCTGGTCTGGGAGGATCCCACGTGCCTCGGAGCGGCTGGGCCTGTGCGCCACGGCTGCTGAGCCTGCACATCTGGAGCCTGTGCTCCGCAACGGGAGAGGCCGCGATGGTGAGAGGCCCGCACATCACGATGAGGAGTGGCCCCCGCTTGCCACAACTAGAGAGAGCCCTCACGCAGAGGCGAAGACCCAACACAGCAAAAATAAATAAATTAAAAAAAAAGAATAGATTCTCTCCATAGAATCCATGTTATTAAAAAATAAAAATAAAAAAGAGAGATTCAACAGAGCCCTAGCAACCAAGTTTTCCTGTCACTCCCTCAGCAGCCAGGTCCACTGAGTCCAGTCTTCTGCCATTCAACACTCCCCTTATGGACCTGTCCCGTTCCTCTTGTTCTCATTGACACTGTATCCCCTTTCTGACTTTCTCAAGGTTTCTACTTATACACAGCTTCTACTCATTCATGGATCTGACTGCTCACGACTTCTACTGTTTCATAAAGCCTGTTTATACCTCTCATGGTGTCCTTTTTGTGTTCTCTGCCTCCACAGTCAACTGCCAATTCTACATCTCATATTAAAACTCCCCAGTGGAGAAGAACTTATTGTTCAGTTTATCACTGTCGAAGATAATCACCATCACCCGAGTGGGGAATACCTTATATCAGGCTACCTCAAATCAGATACCTACCAGCCTCAATTCAGATATCAACCCCTGTCTAGTCAATTATGGTCAGGACTTCAGAATCAAACTCTACCTATGCACAGGAGCCCCTAGGGCTGCTTCCATCTACAGTAGGCTGTGGGCTTGACAGGCAGTCAGCACAATAGATTCCTCACCAAAACATCTATTTCCTCAGGCATTTTTATTTCAGAGAGGGCTTGTTACATGAAACAGAATTGATTACTGCACCAGAGATCATACTTATTATACAGGATTGCTTGTTTCAGAAATTTCAGAGTAAATCAGAACAACAAAATGCCATTCCTAAACCATGTCCTTTGGAACAGGGAGATTTTGAATCATAAAAGACTTTGTACTTATTTGCAAATCCAACAAAGTTAACACAAAATCCATTTTCAGAGTTTGGATAGAGTGTTCATAATGTTACCAAGTAAACTGGGAAATGTTCCAGGTGCTGTGTCATAGAAGCAGGGTGTGATACCTGACTTACTCTCATTCTCAATCCTGTACTGGTAACTCCTCCATTCAATAAGTACTTATGGGTCAGATACTAACAAAAAAGCAACTGCTTACTGATTGTTTTAATACCTATGGATGATGAGAGACAGTCTTAAAATAGCTTTGGTGGATACCAGGTGGTGAGCCTTGTGAAAATTGGTAAAACAATTGCATTTCGTGCCTGAAATTCACACCTCTAATTGTGATGTTCCACTGCTTTATTTCTTGGCAACACATCCTTAACTGATTGCATTGCAGCACAAAAGACTAACAATTCAACAAAGCCAACTCTCTTTGCTTGTAATCTGGATGAATTTCTGTTTTATTCTGTCAAGAAAGAAGTGTGAGGGAGCGGAAAAAAAGTTGTCCAAACTGGGAGCTTTTTTTAAAATTAATGTTTGGGAGCATCATACTGCACTTTATGGTAGTTGAAGGCAATTTGCTTGACTTATTAAATGATCAAAAGCAAAGTAACATTGTTTTATGAATGATCACAAGGTCAGAGGACTCAAGGGTGGTATATAGCAACAGGAACAATCTCGCCTGTGAAATGCTGCTGAGAGCCATTACCCAGATGTCATTCTTATAAAATAAGTAGTCCAACAATTTCATGTCTCACACCGGCTGGACAGACCATAACTGAGCAGCCCCAGTGTGGTGTTTTGTAATATAGAATTTGTTGAATGAACGGCATGAAGAGGCTTAGTAGGTACCTCCATGATGTCCCAGGCAACAAAGTCCTTTTGCTTAGAAGAATAAATTGAAATGATCTACTTAAGGGGCTGTCTCTCCAGTTAGAAGGAGGGGACCCTTCATCTCTATTGTCTCAGTGCCTAGTAGATAGTCAATGCAAGCTTGTTGAATTACATGGGGTGGGGTTCAACTCAGATACCTCAGCTACCTCTTATGAGGGATTACCGATAACATTTTGAAACAAAAGAGTTAGCTAAGGATGACTTACTGGGGTGAGTGTATAGTTCCTTATAAATTCATATATATGTACATATATGATCTATAATATATATATCACATGTATATTTATATGCATTTATACATACATATATCATAAACTATACAGTGGGTTCTGGTATCACCAGAATGACTGAGTCTACGTGGGGGTCAGCCCAAACTGTCTCTCTGCTCATTCATTGCTGATTTTCCTCTTGTTAGAGACTGTTCTACACTTGAATTGCCCCAGATTGGCTTAAAATTTCCATCCTCAGCATTGCTAAGGATTGTCCCACCCTCACCCAAAGTGACACTTTTCAACCTAACTTGTTAGCTCAAGAAGAGCTGTCCTGGGCTGGGTCTTTAAGCAGTTCCTCTGCTCTTGGGAAGCTGCTTAAAGAGTTGGGAAGAATACTTGGAAAATACACAGTCAAGGACTTGTGTCCCTAGTTACTTAATTTCTTTAAGTTTCTATTTCTTCTTCTCTACAATAAGCATAATAATGTAGCTATCTAGTAGGGATATTGTAGAGATTAAATTAGATTATATGTAAAGTACTGAATAGAGTTTGGGGCACATAATAAACCCTTTAAAAGCAGTAGTGGGCTTCCCTGGTGGCGCAGTGGTTGAGAGTCCGCCTGCCGATGCGGGGGACACGGGTTCGTGCCCCGGTCCGCGAAGTTCCCACATGCCGCGGAGCGGCTGGGCCCGTAAGCCATGGCCGCTGAGCCTGCATGTCCGGAGCCTGTGCTCCGCAACGGGAGAGGCCACAACAGTGAGAGGCCCTCGTACCGCAAAAACAAAACAAACAAACAAACAAAAAAAAAACAAAAAAAAAAGCAGTAGTTATTTTTAATCACCATTTTTTCCACATGATTTTCTTCTCTGAACATTCTGACTTATAAACCATGGGGCTGAATCCCTTTCTGCTCTTCTGAGAGGGTGAAGTGAGCAATGTAGCTACTTTTTCATTAGCATGTGAACTAAAAACAGAGCCTCTCCCAGGCAGAGACCACCTTGTATTTCTTCTCTAATATTATGAAACACAGTCCCCATTCCTGATTGTGTAACTACTTCAAACTCAGCATGGTATGGGCTATACTCCAAGGTCTCAGCAAACAGGATTATTGATTGTCATATAATCCCTTAATTTATAGATGAGAAGTTAAGGTCTTGAACTCTGAATCTTAGGGACAGTGAGTCTGATTCTCTCCTTGAACCAACCTAAATCCCAAATCTCAGGTATGGACATCCTCAAATATTTCTTTCGGCAGATATTAAATGAGTGCCCATTCTGTGTAAAGTGCTGTGCTGGATCCTTCCCTGATGCCCTAGCTTGGGTCACCTGTCCTTCTCGTGTCCCACAGAAACCAGGATATGACTGAACTGGCCTATCACACACGCTGCATCAAAACTGCCTGTTTACTTGTCTGACACTCTTTATATAATACCAGCTCTTTTAACCAATCTCTACTTCATCAACTCTCAGATTAAGCATTCACCTCTATAGCCTGCTGACTGAGGACCACTGACACTTAGGACTGATAGGCTGTTTGCAGTGTGTTCACACATTTTTTGCTCTCGACATCTAGGTTGTGAATTTGCCAAGAACCAGTGATGCTTGTTCCCAAATCTTTTTCTGCTTATTATAGTTGATATTGTAATATGTAATTTAATTAACTGTTAGAAGTTCTTTAAATATGGGTACAAAAAGAGGGCTGTTATACCAATATTACTAAACAGAATGTTTTGAAAAGACTCAATGAAGGTGAGTCATCTTTTCAATGCTATTAAATTAGCAATGAGAGAAAAGCGTTTTAAAAATTGGGAGAAAAAACATATAAAATCTTTTAAAGATTGTGCATTTGGTTTGCTTGAGAATTACCTAACTTTTAGAGCTACTTTAAAGAAACAGAATTTGGAAATTGTAAGCAGTGCAATGCAGGTGGGATTTATGCACGGAAAATGGCAAGACCTCCTATCAGCAGACACAAAGAAAAAAGTGACCCTACATTAAAAGATTGATGATTAAATATGCCCTCTACTGTTATAAGTTAAAATGTTTTAGGTATGTATACATCATTTTAATGGTACTTTAAGCAATTGTTTCAATTAACCAAACAATAACTTATATGAATCATATAGTCTCATATTGCCTTGGTTATACAATGTATCCCAAGTCTAATACAGTGGTTGAAACATCAGGGGGTGGGGGCGGCGGGGGAGGCAGTGGAAAAGAGGAAGGGGGGAAGGAGGGAGGGAGATAGAGAAAGGAGTGGCTTTGAGTGATTTAAGTGAAAATTTGGTTCTTAGGCTACCAAAGTGGCAGGTCAGGAAGATGTAACACTTTTCAAGTCCCTCACAAGGTGAGAAGGGCTTAATTTGCCCCTATTCTTCCCCTGACCCCAGCAAAAAAAAAAAAAAAAAGTTTCAAGTCAAAACTCAAACAATTTGAAAAGATTCTCTCCGACTACTGCTTCTCCTGCATTTAATATTTATGCTCTTCTTCCAAACTTTTGCAAATTAGTCCATTGTGCATGCAGGAAGATTTGGATTTTACACATCTCCACAGCCAGAAGAAGGTGAGAGAAGAGTCTAAAACTAGCACAGGAGGAGGTAATTCTGACCTGACAACTTCCAGCTCCAGATGTGTCGAAGTTTAGGAAGTTCCTTTTTCATGCATAATTGTTGGGATGAATGTTCTACAAGAGAATAGGAAACTAAGGAAAACTAACCCTAATTAAGCCTTACTGCATCCCAAGCCCTGTACCAGTCCTTTGCTTATTTAATCTTACAGTGATCCTGTGAGGGAGGCATTGTTATCCTCACTTTATAGGGGAGAAAACGGACCCACTGAAGTCAAGTCATTTGCTCAGAATCACACAGCTGGTAAAAAGAAGGAAATACCTGCACCTTCCCTGACTCCACCTTGCTCCCCAGCCTCACCCCTGATATGCTTGGGCCAGTTGGAATTGGTTTGCATTAAGTGCTGAGCCCGCAAGAAGATCTAGAGATTTAAAATTTTGTCTAGTCATGACCAAGAGCAGAAACATAAGGAAAGAAACGATGAAGCACACCCACTGTCTCCATTCTCATCACAATGCAAGCAGCATCACTGTCTGGCACTCCAAATTACATGAGGTATGTAGGATCACTTGAGTACAGTGGAGGGTCCTTGTACATATTTGGGTAATTAGGGATGGGATTCTTCTAACCACTCATTGACCAAAACAATTCCTATCACAGAAGCTTCTGCTCACACACCTTTTTTTTGTTCATTTTTAAATCTGCATGAAAAAAATTTCCCAGGGTAAGAATCCCATCTGGAGGATGAGAGAAAATCTGGACCATCTCTCCACAAAATTATAAAGGAGATAAACTATACAAAGGCATAATGCAGAACAAATGCTCAAAAAATACTGCTAAGTATGAACTTTATGGCATGATTATATTGAATCCTCAATAACAACTCTTTGAGAGAGATGCTATTATTATTCCCATTTTGTTGATAAGGTAACTGAGGTTTCAAAGCCAATCCTTTTTCTGAATTCACTCTGCTATTAAGTATTGACGAGGGAATTAAAACTCAAGTTTCCATGAACAAATTTCGGACTTTTAAGGGGTATTATATACTGCATATCTAAGCAATAGAAATACTAAAAGATTGACTAATGGGCTCAGAAGTCAAAATATTATCCTTTGCCTCTAGCCCCAATCCCAAGAAACTCCACAGCCTGGATGCTTCCTTCACCCCTTTTTGTGCTACTATGCTCTCCCTAGAAACTATGAAATTCCTGTCACAAGCAATCTGACTTAAGCCCATTCACACTCAAGTATAAATAAAGTTTAATCAACAAGGCTTAAGCTTTAATTATTTATTCATTTAAATTGATTATTTAAGCTTAAAAGTAAAACTTAAGTAAAAATTCATTATTTCTTTACCAATGCAATTAATTATTCACATCTAAATTAAGATAAATAAGGCTTAATATATCAACCCTTGATAGAAAGCCCCAGTCAGGTCTGGGTTGGCTCTGGGTTCTCCTCCCTTCTCTCTGCCTCAGTGGCCTACTTTCTTCCTTTCCTCTAGGCTGCCACTACCTATCCCATACCTCAGGAGTCTTCTCCCCCAAGCCCATCTCCAAAATAGGATACCATCTCCCCAGCAAGCCCAATTCTTATAATTTTTGAGAGAAATTCACAGACCCTTTGTGATTTAAGAATTTCCTTATGTAGTACAAAGGATAAATAAACAGAAGATAACATGGGGTAATGTGGCAGGTTTTATTTTCTAAGATAGCCACAATATCTCCCAGCCCACATACTCTTATTAAAATGTGACCCTGGCACTCTTCTCATTAAGTAGCAAAGTCTTGTGTCTACTTCTTTGAACCTGAGTGGATCTTCATTACTGCCTGACAATAGAGAATGGTGGAGATGATGCTGCGTGACCTCCCATTAAATGAAATGCCACAACATTTCTCCTTGCTTTCTGACGACAATTGCTTTTAGAACTCAGACACCACGCTATCAATAACCCCAAATCAGCTCATGGCGAATGACCATATTGAAGAAGTCACAGTAGGTATTCTGGTCAACAGATCAGCTAGACTGGTTTTCTGTCCTCCACAGCCTCACAGTCCTTTAACTACTATAACAGTTGACAGTGTAATATTATTGCCTTATTTCTTATCTCCCAACAGGACTGAGCTTATTGAAAGTAATCAGATTTAGACCCTAGTTCAATGTACATAGTAGCACTGTTAAAATGTTTTTTAATTCAATAACTAAATGAAATATTAATTCTTAGTTGTTGGTCAAAGAAGGTTACCTGAGAAAGGTGACATTTGAGCTGGGTATAGAAGAATGGGTTAAACTGGAACATTCTAAGGAGAGAATTCTATTTGTGTAAAAACAGAGACAGCAAACTGATGGGCATTTATGGAGGACAGCAAAATATGTGAAGTAGGAACACAGATCATATGGGAAGAAACAGTGAGAGGACTGTGGTAAGGTAGGGTGTGATGAGTCATGTATTGATATAAATGAGTCTTTAGAATCTCAACTTCATTTGGTGGCCATTGGGAGATACTGAAAACTTCTAAGAAAGGAAAAACATGATACCAACATTCCCTAAGTCACATTTCCAAAGTTTAAATCACTTGTTCATGACTTAAGTGTTGATCTAATTAATCACATCTTACATAAATGCTTGGACACGTTTCCATACTTAATAGTCAACGATGTTAGGATTCCTGATCAAAATCATGTTCCTGAGTTGAACAAGTGCTAATCCTTGGCTTTCTCTGAGAACCTGGGATGTGCTTAGAAATAACTGGCACCTTATGACAAGTTTTCCGTGTCCCAGTGCAACGGAGCTCCAGATGGAATCACCAGCCAGGCCTTCCCGTATGCCCCTCAGCAAAGGTAATGTGATGAAAGAATCATTATCCAGAGAGAAGCAGAATATTAACTCCAGCAGCACCTCAGACAGTGCCTTGCAAAGACTCCTTTCCAAATAGCCTGAAGCTGATGTTTTACAAGTGCAGGCTGGGACCAGCTTCCCTTATTTGTGGCTCTGAAGGAAAACTGTGTGACTTTTAACATGATTGCTAAATGATATCCAGCTTTATCACTAAAAACAGATTCTTCTTGTAGATCCAATTCATGTGTATTCATCAAAGACGCAGAGAAAATCTACTATAAGCCAGACATTTTATACACACTACTTCATTTAATTCTTTCTTCATAAGAGATGGGTCAATTATAATACCTATTTTAGAGATGATGAAGCCTAAGTTCAAGGACATCAGATAATTAGGCCAAGGTCACACAGTCAGTAAAAGCTAGTTTCAAACACTGACTGGCTATATTTTTTTCCTCCTCTACTCACCAATTCTGTCTCTATGTGACAGGAATCAGATTGGGAGTACAAAACTGAATAAGATGTCATCCTTCCAATCAAGGGCCTCACAAACTATGCAGAAGACAATAGGTACGCAAAGAAGAAATAATTAAGAGCCAAATAGAAAGACCAGTAAATGTAGTAGAAGCATTAAAAAAAATGACTAATTACTTCCAGTCACAAAAGATCTGGGAAGGCCTTACAAAGGAGAAAAACTCAACGTGGATTTTCATGAAAGAACAGAATTTTGATTGATGGTGAACTAGAAGACCACTTAGTGACCACCCTTGGTGTTTTGAGGTGGTACTGAGCTGTCAAACAGACCTGAGTCCAACAGAAATCTCAGGATCAATTCTAGATATTGGAGGTGTCAGATACATATCTAAAGAAACATACTTATTGTGCATAAAATGTAAAACAGTATATTGGAAGTAAGACTAAGAAAAAGAATAGCATGTATTAATAAATTTAAAATCAAACAAAATTAGCAAACCCAGTGCATCAATTCATAAAGAGGTCTAGGAAAAAACCCAGCTGGCATGATTAAGTTTCCTTTCTTCTAGGAATGCAAAAAATCCCTTAATGTAATTCACCAAGTAAAATATTCCAGGAGAAAAACCTAAACAGAACACAATTTTAATTAATATTCCTTTTTGGTTAAAACTCTCAGCAAATTAGGAGTTGAATAAAATTTCCTTAAACCGATAAAGGATATCTACCAATACAAACAAAAAGAAGTGGCACTGCAGCAGACATGTTAAATGTATCTCCCTCTAAAATCAAGGAGACACTTTGCTGTAGAGCAGAATCTAACACAACATTGTAATTCAACTATACTCCAACAAAACATTTTTTAAACTGTATAAAAAATGACAAAACAGGAACTGAAATAATACCATCGATAAATTGCAATTATCATGAAAAAATAAAATAAAATCAGGGAGGTAACAAGGGTGCCCATATCACTGTTAATCTTTAATACTGCACTTAAGGAACTGTCCAGAATAATAACACAAGAAAGAAAAAAAGATGTGTAAACACTGCATTGAAATGTAAGAAACAAAACTATCACACTTCGTAAAAAATTAACAACAGAAACCTCAATTAAATAGAGTTGGGAGACCAGAAGGGGGAACTCTTACACTCTACCACAATAGCAGAGCCCTACAGGGGGAAGAAAAGGCCCCTTCATTCCTGGCAAGAACTCAGCCAATGAAAAGCCACGGACTCTTTGTTTACTCTAGCCCTCCCAACTTCCTTTTCCCCTCTATAAAAGAATTCTACTCTCCTTTTTGGCTTGAGACTTGCACATGACTCTCCATGGTTGCAGACCCCAAGTTGCAATTCCCTGCTTATCCCAAATAAACCCTTTTTTGTTGTCATTGTTGCTGGAGAAATAATTGGCAGTCTATTCGTTTTAGATCAACAGGTTGATATGAGTATCTACTTAGAAAATTCAAAAGAAACTTCAGACAGATTAGCAGAATGAATGTGCTACTAATTTGAGAAGAACAGAACTTGGCTAAACTTTTAAAATTCGACTCAATATTATAAAGTCAGTTTTCTCCAAAACTACCAAATTTCAATCAAATCTCAACAAGTTTTTCATGTGATTTTATAAGCTAATTCTAAAATATATTTGGAAGAACAAAAGCTAAGAAAAATTATCCCAGTATGCTATATGGAAACAGTTACATTACAGATCAATGGGGAAAGTATAGTCAAGACTTTCTTACAACAAGATGCATGAACTACAAAATCTAACAGGACAGTATTAATAAATTTGATTACATTATATTTAAAACATCTTAATCAAAAGAAGCTATGAAGAAATTTTTTAAATAAACCATGAAATGGCAGAAAATGTTTATTCTAAAAAAATCATCTAGAATATATTAGGTTGAACAATATAAAACTGCCATTTTTAGAGGTGAAGAAAGGTCAAACATTGACAGTTAATTTGGTTAAATCTAATATAAAGAATTCCTATAAATCATTAAAAGAAAGCTAAGAAGGGAGTGACATCAGCATCATGGCTGCATAAGGCGTCCCTCACTTTTTATCCACTTACCCTCCCAACAACAAATACCAGCATCCATCTAGAAACAAAAGTGTGTGAGAGGTGTGGGATTTAGCACCCTACACCAAGGAACCCAGGGGAGTCTCACCCACCTGTGCATCAGGTAATAGGCCAACAGACCGCAGTCCCAGCTGTAGACCCTGAAAAGTGACCTGTGAATCAGCTCTAGCCCCTCTCCATCAACGTCCAAATCCCCGGAGAACACTGACTGAGACAATCACCCATGTCAGGGCAGAGAGCCTTTGTGGAAGTCCAGGTTCCCAGAGAAGAACCAGCAAAACAGTACAAGTCTGGAAGCCCTGGAGTGGGTAATATAATAGGGAAGAACAAAACTGACTCCATATTAGATGTTTCTTTTACTTTAACTTTTGTATTCTTTTGCTTTTGCTTAGAGTTAAGAATGTTGCCTATAACCTGAAATATACAGGACAGCTGATTCTCAAGGCTCTGACCTTTAAGAGTATAACACTTTTCCATTCATACGGAGATAAAAAGTTGCAAAACAGAGTAACATTTGTCTTATTAGAGGTTTATAGGAACATCGTGACCTGACCTACATGGACAACTGCAAGAAAAAAGGATTCTGACACCAAGAAAATTTTAACATCCAACCATGCCCCAATTCACTTTGCCTTTAAAAATGCTTTGCTGAAACCATTCGAGGAGTTTGGGATGTTTGGGTCATAAGCCACCCATCTCCTTGCATGGCCCTGCAATAAACCTTTCTCTGCACCAAACTCCAACATTTTGGTTTGTTTGGCCTCACTGTGTGTCAGGCACATGAACTTGTGTTCAATAACAGTAAGAAGAACAGTTTGGCTTTACCTGCATCACCGCTTCTTCAGTGTGGCAGAGTTCAGGGCCGAGAGATCTTCCTTGGCCCCTGATTTCTCCCTTTGGGGCAAAGAGAGCCAGTGAGTGACACCTGGCTTCCCCAGCTCTGCTGATGCCGCTGAAGAGGCTCATTTCTCTCTCAGCTCCACCTTCTAGAGAAGAGTTCCATGAGCCACTGTGGACACCAGAATACAAGGATGCTCAAGTCCCTTATAGGAAATGGTGCAGTACACTTGGCCCTCCATATCGAAGGGCTCTGCATCTGCAGTTCCACAAACAACAGAATGAATTCTGATCGGAGGCTGGTTGAATCCCCAGATGCGGAACCAGCTGATACAGAAAGCCAGCCCAGTGCATTAAATCAGGAGCTCCAAGACTGTGGGATGCAAAGAGTCTGGGAAAATACCCAGGACTCTCAGAGGGCATTGAAGTGACACAGAGCTTAGTCAATGTATGGTGGACTCCATCTAGAAGCCTGCCCACCAGCTGCTGGGACAGCCCACCGATGACAGCCCAGCTGACCCACACACACTCCCAGCGCCACTCATGCTGACTCTGCAGTGGGAACCTGTGTGCCCTCCTGAAGGTGGTGGCGAGCAACAGCTCTGGGAGATGACCAGCGATCACTTGCAGAAACAGGCTCTAATCTGTGGGCAAGGTTGACACCACAAAGTTGAGCTGTAGCGCCACCTATGAGAAAACAAAAGAGGCTGTCAGCATGGTGTGTTGTAGAGATGGAGAGAAGGCATGCAAGCTTAAAACATTCCACCACAAGAGGGAGAAAGAAATCTGGAGCAGGTGTAGCCACAGAAGGTCTGAGAAAGCCTCAGAATCTCTAGCAGGGCAGATGGAAGGTATTTCTCCCCAGAAGTCAGTAAAAACTGGAGGAGGTGACTGACACTTCAACTGTGAAGTCAATGATGCAAAACTTACATAATGTTGCATATCAATTCTATTCAATAAGTTTGAAAAAAAGAAAAACCTAAGCAGTCTTATAGGAAAATGATTAACAGACATAACCAGCATTTCACAGAAGTGTTAGCAACTGGTCAATCGATAATTGAAAAGGCAATAAACACTAGAATCAGGAAAATAAAAATTAAACCTAGAACTATATGCAATCTCATATCCTTTAGATTGGCAGAAGTTATAAAATCTGACAATGACAAGAAAAGCAGAGTGGCCCAAGCATTGCAAAAGGAGTAGAACAAAGAGACTTTTCATTCAGCGCTGGTTTTCCATTTTGGAATCAGCTGCCATTATTGCTTCTTGCCCTCTTAATCCCATCTCTCTCCAGGACAAAAGCAAGAACAGAGGGCATACCTGGGCATTATACTGGAGAGCTAGACTCTTGTAACCTGGGCAACATTCACATTTTTTCAGACATGACAAGAACAGTAGATACAAAATTGTTGTACTCTACTTTAAAACAGGAAGCCTATACTTTAAGGCAGTGGTTCTCAAACTTTGTACCAGAATCATCTGGAGAAATTCAGATTACTTGGTTCCACCCTCAGAATTTTCTGATACAGGTGTTTGTGATAGGGCCAAAAATTTGCATTTCTAATAAGCCCCTTGGTGATGCTGATGCTGTGGTCTGTGATGATGATGATGTGGTCTGGGGACCACGCTCTGAGAACTCTTGCCCTAGAGAATGAACTTTGGTATATTATAGGCTGAGAAGAAAGGAATGATGCAATGGAAGGGAAGTTAGCATTTATTTGGGACCCACTATGTGCCAGGCAGTGTGCTTTTAAATAAGTTACTAATAGTCACAGCAAATCTGTAAAGCAGGTGTTTTTAATCCCATTTCACAGATGAGGAAATAAGGCTCTCAAAGGTTATACCTTTTCCAGTATCCCACAGGTAGTATATGACAGAAAAGATTAAAATGTAGGTCTATCTGACTGCAGCTCTGATATTCTTTGCCCCACACTCCATGACTCTCAATGAGACAAAACATCCTCTACTATTGGTATCACTGGATAAAATGTGAGGAGGCCACAGTTGCCTGGTATGGGCCACTGCAGTCAATATACATAAGCTGGAAGTGTAGAACCTAAATAATGAAGGTAGAGGTGGCATTCCAGGAAAACAAAAATACTAGCTCAGCCCTAAGGGCTATCCTAATGCTAATGTGAAGAGTGAGAAAGAACACTGTAGATATTCCCATATATTTTTTCCAGTTTTATAGAGAACTGTGAACATACAATTATGCTTATTTAAGCTATAAACATACTTAATACAATTTATTTCAGTTTATGTTATCTATTTAGCAAATGCTTATGCTATTTATGTAAAGTCTCAAAATAAAGGATTCCAACAGAGGTTATTGAGAAGACATCCCTCAATGGAATGGACCCAATATCTTTCTCCAGTCCTTCTCTGGTTGGAGCACTGATGAGATAAGAAATTTTTAAAAAACAAACTCAACTCTTACTCTTAATGTCTCATGTTTCCATGACCATAGGTGCTATGGAATACAATAAGGAGTGCTTTTTCCTTTTTTTTTTTTTTTTTTCGGCCATCCCATATGGTTTGCATGATCTTAGTTCCCTGACCAGGGATTGAACCCAGGCCCCCGGCAGTCAGCACAGAGTCCTAACCACTGGACTGCCAGGGAATTCCCAGGAGTGACTATTTATACCAGATTCTTCAGACTCTTCTTAAAGCTCAAGTAGAAATCCCTCCGCAGGGATATTTGAAGTGGGAACTGACAGCCAGAGCTCTTTAAGGTGTCTGTGGTTTCTGAATAGGATTACACTACACCTTGTGTGTGTGACTAGTGTTACAGAAGAGGCAAGGCATTAAGCAATGCAAACATTTATTACTATTTAAGCTGTATGTTAACATCACTGACATCTCTGTAACTCTACAAAACCCTAAAAGGATCAAAATAGCTCACTTGAATGTGTAGTGCTTGCTCACGTGAATAACTCTCTACCTCTTTTATCTCTTTAAAGCAGGGGAAAAAAAAAAACCTTCCTATGTGAACAAAACCCAGACTTAGCAATGAAGCATAAAACAGCAAACTGCTACTCAGCAGAATTAGTCTAGCCTGTCATAGGAGTCCAGGTACCGATGCTAAGGTAATCAGCTAATTACACTGTATATAAGTGTTTTGATCATCAATTCCAGTGTGTCTTTTTTGCCGGGGGGGTGTGGTCCCCATAAGAATAAACAATGCTCAGAACACCAGCTGGGTGTCCTATAATTAAAGTCAGTTCTGACACTATCCACCCAGAACTAGCATCAGATTCTACAGGTTGAGGGCTGAGTCCCAGAAGACTGCCCCCTAATGCACATGCGTGCACACACACAGACACACACACGCATGCACGCACACACACACACTTCAGGTATCAGTAGCAAGCCCAGGTTATTACCTGTGCTTTTTACCAACTGGCTATAGATCAGAGGTTCCCACAACCTGCTCCTTAGGTTCAATTAGTTTGCTAGAGCAGCTGACGGAACTCAAGAAACTCATCTACCTACTAGATCACCAAATTATTATAAAAGGATATAACTCGGGAACAGCCAAATAAAAGAGGTGTATAGAGTAAGGTATGGGGAAATGCACAGAGCTTCCATGTCTTCTCTAAGCACCATTCTCCCCAAATGTCCATGCGTTCCCTAACCTAGAAGCTCTCCAAACCCTGTCCTTTGGAGTTTTTAATGGAGTATTCATTTTACAAGCAGGATTGATTAAATCATTGGCCATTTGTTCAGGGAGATGGGACTGAAAGTTCCAGTTCTCTGATCACATGGTTGGCTCTCCCTGCAACAAGCCCCCCATCCTTAGGTGACTGAGGGGTATCCAAATAGCCACCTCATTAACATAACAAAAGACATCTTTATCACTCTCAACACTTAAGAAATTCCAAGGGGTTTTGGAGCTCTGTGCCAGAAATGGGAGGAAGTCCAAGTATTTCTTATTATAAATCACAGTATCACACACTATCATAGCATACTAGGATCTAATATGTTGTCCATTGTAAACCACACCATTTTATTACAGCTTTGGGTTGGGGGAAGAATCACACAAATATTCACCTTTTTAGATTTAACAATAATCTATATTCATCCATACTTTTTTCTTCAGTGGCCTAATCAAGTTTGGAGGCTAAGTTTTGGACTTTGCATAAACTATGCTCACGATAGTGGCCTTTGCAAATCTTGAAATTTAATGGTGTTATTTTCAGGCATAAAGAAGAATATTGATGTTTCATTTGCATAGCCCTCATAGCTTTATTCTTTTTCTTAATGGAAGGAAGTATCCTCAAAGTTAGCCAGCTTCTCTTGAAATTCAGCCAAAAGCTTTCGAGAGAGAGAGCTGCTTGCCACCAAAATTATAGTCCTTCAAACACATAAACTGGTCACCCCGGCTTCTCTAAGATTCTTGTGATCTATTCTGAGAAACTTTGCAGTTTCTATTTGCTTTCATTGCATTGTCTGACATGTCAATCGTTCTTCTAGAGACAACACATATATTTTTAAAATTTTAATGTTGCATCATAAGGCAGTATTTTTGAAGGCATTTAAACCAATAATTAGGATCCAAATTTAAGGTAAAAATGCAGGTGCCCCTGTAATGACGTTGATATAAAATATTCAACTGAATTAACAATTAAGTGATTAAATAACCTCCATGTATAGACAAGTTCATATATCTCAGGCAACATAACAGTCCAATAACTAACTCTTCTGCTTGCCACTGACAGAATTGCTTATCTTAATTTTGAGATGCACCTCAACTGCAGAAATATTAATATATAGGGGGAAATATCTCATTGTCAAGGGAATATTCATAATAATAAGGAAGGGCTGTCATTTACTGAGCATCTTTACATGAAAGACACTTTGTAACCCTGTAGTAGTGGTATTAAACCTTTATGACAGGTGATAAAACTAAGGTCCAGAAAGGTTATTGAATTTTCCCAAGATCAACAAATAACAGGTTTTATAAGCAGTATGACCAAAAAGTCTATGAACCTCTCTCTACTACAACCGTGTTTCCTAATCTGAGGCTACACATGAGAATCACAAGTGAGTGTGGGTTTTGTCCAGGTGGACAGACCTAGTAATCCTTCCTAATCATCTAGAAGACAGTCAGCAGATCAGGATTTAGGATCCACCAGATTGTCCCATACTGGTAATAGCTTGCTTATACCTTCTCCCACGTTTGCCATAATTCACAGAAGTCTCGTTCTGCCAACTTTGAAAGACTGGTTATTTAAAACCTAGGGTAATAAAGAAAAATGTTGTTGCAGTCTTATGTATGGTGTGGGTCTATCTAACTTTACAATAACTTTGATCTATTCAATGTATAACATTCATATGAACTTTCAGAACTGAGTGCTTAATCACAGCTAACCATCATATGCCTTGAGTGCTGTTTTCAAAACCAAATAAAGAGAAAAGGAAAGATAAAAAGAAAGGCTAAGTAATTTAAGTTCATAAAATAAGGAAGTAGATCATCCAAAACCAGATAAGTCCGATAACACAGGCTGCCTTGGTGTGTCTGCTTAAGTCAACCATTTTTATGAATATGGATATAAAAATCCCAAATAAAATTGTGGCAAAGGGAATTCAGAGTCCATCACGACCAAGTAGAATCTATATCAGGAATGTAAGGATGGTTTAAAAATCAGGAAATACATTAATGTAGTTAATATATTACCTGATTAGAAGATATTTCAGTGTAGTCAAAGCTGAAGTTTTAATAAAGTTTACTACCATTCACATCAACAACCTAAATGTTCAATGGTAGAAAAAAAGGTTACAAATTATGATCTATCCACTCAATAAGTATAGGTAATCATTAATAACTCCTTTTTGGAAACTATGTAATAACCTAAAAAATGCTTAAGATATTTTCATTGGAAAATTCAGTGAATGAAATTGTATATAAGATGATAATTATACAAGGGAACAAGCCTAGAAGGAAAAGTTGGAAACACAAAAACCAAAATGCTAAAAGGGATATGATAATGTGCAAGCATTAGAGGTGTTTTTTCTTCTTCAAGGTTTTAGTTCTAATATTTCAAAATGCTAAAAGGGATATGATAATGTGCAAGCATTATAGGTGTTTTTTCTTCTTCAAGGTTTTAGTTCTAATATTTCAAAATGAAAAATATAATCTAATGTAAATAAAAAGCTTTTCATCGTAACTATAAAAATGCGTTGAAGCCACTTTCATCTTTCTTCTAACTACTTATATTTATTTTCTTCCTCATTCTCAAAGCAATTTTGATATATCAAAGATCCACGTTTTTCAAGAATTGCAACTATTTCATTCTGCATGTTGCCTGTTTTATACCTCATCAGGGTACTGCATGAAGTGCAGGTACTATTTATGTTTACTGGGCTTTTAATAGTGGTCACATGGAGAAAAGCATTTTATCTTCTGTCATATGTAATCCATTCTGGAAATAAAACTACATACTGAATGTCAGATTTGCCAACTCTCCTTGGGATGGCACAAAAGCTTTTTAGTTAAAGAGATTAAATTGATTTTGTTTTTCATTCCAAAACTCAAAACTCCCATGGCTTCATGATCTGTAAGAATACAAGGCAATGTATTATATTTTTTCCCATGTGTCAGTTGGCCTGTCTTTCCTCTTGCAGAAACTATAAAGTAGTTCTACTTTTAGTTTTAGAAACTTCCATACTGTTTTTTACAGTAGCTGCACCGATTTACATTCCCACTAAAAGTGTATGAAGATGCCCTTTTCTCTACATCCTTGCCAACATTTGTTGTGTTCTTTTTGATGATAGCCATTCTGACAGGTGTGGTGATACCTCATTGTGATACTGATTTGCCTTTCCCTGATAATTAGTGATGCTGAGCATTTTTCCTTATGTGCAATTTTTTAAGTTATAATAAATTTACTTTAAACCTGAAACAAAGGATGTTGCCCATGGATTATATATCCATGCCATCATCCCAAAGAAGTCTACTGACATATTTGTTCTGGCTGACAGGGAATCCAAAGGCCACCTACAGCCAACACTTTCTCAACTACTTTATTTCAGCCTTCTGCTGTCTAGCCCCATCTGGTTCTTCTCCTTTCTTCCAAATTTTTATTCATAATCCCCATAGATCCAAGAAGCCAATCCTCAGAGGTAGCATCATATCTTGGAAAGCATGGGGGATTCTCTAATCAGAGAGACAGAGGTTGGACCACTTATTAGCTTTGTGACCCTGAGTAAGTTGTGTCACCTCTCACAACATCATCAAGGGTAACAATGTCTGCTCATAAGATTGTTGTAAGCATTACAGAAGGTCATGTATATGAGGCTGGCACAGCATGAGGGTTCAAATCATATATGCTGAATAGTAACATATCAATATTACTTACTGCGTCACAGAAGGAGAAACTAAAATGAAAGAAATAACCAAGTAGAAGGATGTGATGAAAAAATTATTTGCCCCTCTGTCTAAATTTGGGTTCTAAACCCTTCTCAGATACTAAAAACTATGTGACTTTGGGGAAAAACCTTTTCCTCTGTGGGCACCAGTTTCTTTGCCTGTAAGGTATTGAATCAGATTACATGATCTCTTAGACCCCTTTCTGCCTTCATGCTCTGTATTCTTTTGTTTTCTTTCTTTTTTAATCATACAAAGTGCCCAGCTTTCAAATGCTGCTCACCTCCTTGAGAGAACTCCTCGGCTCTTTTCTTTTCACCTGATATTTTTCGGCAGCTGTCACTTCCCACACAGAGCTACAGAAAGGGCTTGTCATCACCCCAAGCAAGCATGGCTGGTTGGCAGCCAAGGTGCAGAGCTGAGTGAACAGGGCAACTTCTCTAACCCTCCCACCTTGAACAGGGCAGTAACGCACAGTGTTTGATCAGACAAAGCTGTCTGCAACTCCCTCTGTGTTCAACCAGTCACTCACATTCTTGTTACAGTCTCCCCACAAGCCAGCAGCAAGTTGGGCCAAAGGGTCTGAGTGCTTTGTGCATGTGGGAGCCTTCGCCACCTGGCAATCTCCACCAGCCTGCCACAGTTCATCTGTAGCAATACACTTGCCTGGTCAGGGCTTACATGGGAGGCTGCAGCATGCACTTCATCTGGGGACGAGGGAAGGAAGATCCCTGCTCACTGAAGCAAAGGCTATTTCTACAAATGGTTTAAAGGGGCCCTTCCTCAAGCAGAGGACCCACCAGAGAGAGCCCGGAGGCACAACTCAAGGGGCAGGGTAAGGGCAGGCATTGGGGCCATATAACGTTGACAAGAAGACATGGATCCTGGAATTTTAAAGTATTCAGTTGTACAGAGAGCTAACCCCAACATCAGGTTGAACTGGTCAATCTGGGCTGCCCTCCTGTGTCTTAAAATAAATTTACCCCTGCACTTACTTGCAGAAGGCCTCACTATGTACTTAGAAATAACTGTTATCATTTACTGAATAACTACTATGAATTCATAACCATGTGTGGTAGACGATACCACCTTCCTTCACCAGATGAGGAAAATGAGCTTCCTTGTGAGTAACTCACATTACCTAAGGGTATACACCATTAAGTTGTCCTAGATGAAGTTCCCTCATCCTGAGATAAGAATTACATGCAAGTCCTGATGAAGGAGGAGAAACTAGGAGAAACCAGGAACTGAGTTGGGGACAAAAATAACAGGGAAGAGGAATGAGAAAAGCAACGTGAGATTTCAGGCTAAATTCTGATCTAACAGGGAAACTCTGCAGGGTTAATTTTGTCTCAGAGTCACACCACCCACAGCAAGGGAGCTGAGCTGACATACTAGTCATTGGTTAAGGGCCTCCAGAGGGTTGTACCCTTCCAGCACTTGGCAAAGTGGCAATCCTCTGCACATCACAGATGCAGGCCATTAGCAGCAAAAGCCAACCAAAGCTGGGAGAGGGACAGGGAAATGACAGAAAGGACCCATCCAGTGGGGACCTGGGTGTAGCCCTGACAGTGTACCATACATAAGGAGACAAAGGAGGGCTCAGACCCAGGTCTGTCTTCATCCTAAGCCCTTTCACCACAGCTTCATTTGTTCTTCACAGCCACTTTGGGGAAAAGACAGATCAGCAAAAATAGGAAAAATGATGCTCAGATTAAGTAACTAATCCAAGGTCATATCGCTGGAAGCACATCAACCAGCACGCATACCTTGATTCTCTGACTCCAAATCCCCTTCTCTTTTCTCCACACTGAGCTGCTTTCTGGAGCAGAACAGAGGAATGGCTAGGCAGTGTCACATGAGAGGTACTTGAAGCCATTCTTGCCGCCAAGTATTTACCCCCTGAAGCACTTATAAATCCACAATCAGGAGTATGTTCCTTTGAGCAAGTACTGCCTCTCCACAGGACCTCTGTTGAAATGTCACCGCTACACTGCAGACATTTCCTGAATACACACATCATGCCCAAGAAGAAGCAGACAGGAAGGAGACAGGTGCTGGAGGACCTCAAGTCCCTGGGGGGAACACCATTTGTGTGTAGAGCACCGAGGGTTCCCTTAGGCCCTCCCAGTGGGCATATGCAGTAGTTGGGTGAGGAGCTGTATCCTCCTTTTACAGTTGAGAAAATCAAGGCTGACAAAGGTGGCTTCTCCAAGTTACACAATACAGAGTAGAAGAGCCAGGAGGGGAAGCCCTCAGTGTCGTACCATCTTGAAGACTGTCTTATCTATGAAATTCCTGGGTACGATGTAGTAGTTCTGGGTTTTTCCTGTGCAGAATTCTTTATTCATCTCCTATCTCTTGATAACAGCACGTACTTCTCTTTGAGGAACAACACTGCCATCCCATCAGTCACTTCCCCTACCACAGCGTTGGGCTCCTGATCCCAGCTGTCAAACCAGAGTACCCTGCTCAGATTCATTTGCTCACAAGAGGGCACTTGACCCAAGCAAGACCAATTACTGTTTTGGAGAATATTGATATGGATGCTAGGAGATGGCTGCGATTATTGCTGAGATTGTAAATGCTAAAAGCCATGTAAATTTCAAGCTTCCAGAACTATCTTTACAACCAAAGAAAGAGACTTTGCCTGTAAATAAAAACACTGCAGAATGAAACAGAGATAGAGAAATAAGTGATGGAAGACAGGAAGGATGAAGGGATGACAAGAGGGAGGGAAAGAAGGGAGAAAAAGAAAGAATTTTTGGAATCCCCTGGATCTAGCCAAGGCTAAAGGGAACACAAACCACCTTAGACTATCTAGTTAATGGAACCTTGCATGCTCTAGGTTTTTAACGAAGTTTACATTCAGTTCCTGTCACTTCACACCAAAAGGGTTCTTACAAATATTATACTATATAACTTAGAGTCATATATATATATATATATATACATATATAGTACTATATTCCAGTCAGTGTAAAGAAAGGTTTTAAAAGAACCACTTATTTTAACTATGTGGTGAAACACAGACTGAGAAACTGCTGACCCTATGCAATAGTAAAAAGTTCTAGATGTGGCCTCCAAAGCCATGATTCCCTCTTCAGCTCCATAGACAGAGAACTTCATGCAAGAGCCAATTCTGTCATTCATCATCCTTGTCATTGACTCTCAAAGAGACTAAAAGATTTGTCAATCTCTGCATCTGCAAAACAGGACATCTGTCTGTCTCTCTCACACACTAGATGTGAGAATTATTAGGGAAAAGATGGAAAGATGCTACCTGAACTAAAAAATACTGTATAGATATAAGGGATTCATTAACTGAGGCTACAAACCCTGGTGAACTACTGACCCTTTGCTAAAGTGTGTGTGTGTGTGTGTGTGTGTGTGTGTGTGTGCGCGCGCGCACACACATAGAAAGGTGCTGTCTGGATATAGATACAAACTGAAATCACATCTCCATGATATCTCTCTTGTCACTCTTTACTTTTGATGGAGTAAGTACTTTGAGGTGTTTGTTGGTTTGCAGTGTTGCTTCCTGGGTGATTTCCCTCACCAGCATCACAGCAAAAAAATGAAAATGGACTTTGACAGGTTTTGAGTTAAAGCTGTCTGGATTGCTCAGTACAGAACTCAAATTCCATATGTACTATTTCATCCTCGAATGCAAACGCTCCTGACAGGCTGTCCTAGTGGCTTTTAAAGCTTCTGCAAAATGCATGAGATCTGTTAGACTCTGCCTCTTTGAAATCCAGGTTACTGAAATGAGTAACCTGGGTGTCCTCTTCTCTCTCTCAACCCCGTATCTCATCAAGCCATCAACCTTGCCAATCCCACTTCATCCCTCCTGACCCATCAGCATTGTAAATTCCAGAATTCAGGCCTTCATTGCTTCAGGGCCCCAACCCCAGAATGATTTGTTTCTAAGACAATTATCTGACTCTGATACACCCCAACTAAAATCTCTTGAATAACTCCCTATTATTTACTAAATCAAGTATTAATCACTTAACAAGACTCTTCTTGTGATTTCCCCACATTTATGTCTTCGATTTTTCTCTTGCTTCTCCCCATATGCACCTTCTGTTACAGCCATATCAAAAATTAACTTCAAACTTCTCCAACTGCCAAGCTCTCTCATATTTCTATGCCCTAGCACTTGGCTGCTTCTTCTGCCTGGAACTCCTTACACCCTTATCAACCATGCCTTCTTTGTCTGGAAAATTTCATATCATCCAGAGAGAATTAATTCAAGCATCAGTTTCCTTGTGAAATTATTCCTGAACACACCATTTCTCCACTCCAGCCTTTTGGAGCTCAACTCTCTACATTATTATCACCATAGCTAATATCTATAGAGTACTTACCATGCTCCAGCTACAATGCTAAGCACCTTACATCAGCTAATCTCATTTAGTCTTCTCAACAACACTATGAAGTGTATATTATTTTTATTCCCATTCTACAGATAAGGAAAATGAAACTTGGGAATATTATTACCTGAAATCACAGAGGTAATTAGTAGTAAAATCAGGATTAGAATCCAGGCTGTTAGACTCCAGAAGTCATGTGCATAACACCCATTATACCACACTATACTATCAGTATATATGTATTGTAGCATTTATTCTATTGCACTGTAATTATTAGCATGTCTGTTTCACTTTGAAAGAGGCATGAGCTGACTGTGAATACTTAAGATCAAGATGTGTCTTCCTTTAGTCAACCTCTCAGTCGTGGAGGATAAACCTGAAAGTAACCAATACAATACCACATGGTAAGGATGGTATGATGAGGAGGATAAGAAGAGGATGCTATAGGGACACAAAAAAGCAGGGTCTGAGAAGAGAGGGAAGGCATCTCAGGGAAAAGAAATGACAATAAACAAAGGCAAGGATTTTGAGAAATTATGGAAGATTTCAGAAGTCCTCTTCTGAATTTTCCCTGCAGTTTGACTTGTAGCCCTCCTGCAGCTGTATTCCAGCCCTCAGGGCCTGCTGAGCAGCCCCTGGGAGTGGAAAGAGCAGCCCCAGGTTCTGGGGAATGGGAACCACACCCTCTAGTGGAAGAGGAGAACACTCCATGGAGTGCACAGTGGGGGCAGCAGTTTGCTCTCAGATCTACCCACTAGCCCAAACCATGCTTTCCAGTGTGTCTTTAACAGCCATATAACCTTAACGATGTCACTTTACTTTCCTGAGTCTGTCTCCCCATCTAATTGAAATAGTATTGCATGTCCTCTCTTCGGGAACTAACATTTGAACCTAAGCCAGGAAGGAAGTCTGATCCTGGTACATAGGACAGTGCCCAATAGGCATAGTGAGAAGTTCATTCATTCATTTGTTTGTCTGTTTATTCAAAATATGCATTGAGTACTTTCTATTTTCAGCAAGTTGTGCTTGGTTCCTGGGCACAAATCGGAGACAGACACAGACCCATCATTTGTCTTAAAACATGATGGAAAGACAAGCATTTAAAAAAACAGTTAACATTAAAGTATGTTGAGTGTTTTCATAGAGATTTGTAGGGTACCTTGGAGTATTCAGCAGGTAGACCTGACCCTCTCCCAGGGTGTCAGTGAAGGCTTCCTTGATTAAGCAGATGTGGTCATGCATAAGCTGGAACCTAAAGGATAAGTAGAACCAGCCAAGCAAAGGAAGGAATGGAAGGAACATTCCAGATACATGGACGAGCATGTAAAAACCCAAGTCCAGAGAAGACTTAGAAAAGCATAGACTTCAAGGAAACAACGCAGTATAACTGGTGCATAAAGTATGAGAAGGAAAGTAGCATAGATGAGACTGAAAGGGGTGGCAGCGAGCAGTGAGACTGAGAAGGCCTTAAACCACGTTGAGGAATTGGGGCTTTAACTTTAGAAAAATGGGGAAACATTGGTAGACATTAAAGAGACATGACCTATTTTGAGCATAGCTAAAAGGAAATCTTAGGGCTCCTTTCATAGAAAAATATCCAGGTTTTTTGAGTCTGGTCCCAAAGAGAGGATTTCCAGAAGTAACAGGAAGGCTGGAAAACGCCTCTTCTATCTTAATCTGCCAGATCACTCTTACCTTGTCAATTTCTCTCTAATGGCAACTACTACTCCCTGCTGGCCTCACAGGGTACTGTTTCCCATTTAATGGCCCAGCTCAACTGGGACTAGGAGGGATATTTAAGCAATATTTAACTGAAAATGGACAATAATAAAAGAAAAATGATATTTACAAAGTGTAACATAGAACATGGACATCTGGCTCAAAAGCTCATCCTCTGTTATGGAATCCCTAGGACTCTGTCACAAACCCCCTGTTCTTCCCTTATCTCTCCCCATACTTTCCCTAGGCCTATGGCTTTAAGGTAAATAACAGTCACATGACTCAAAATCCATGTCTCTGCCCCTGACTTCTGCCTAAACTCTTGACTTGTATATTCAACTTGTTATCTCCTCAGTTCCCTGCCTGACACATGCAACCAAATATCTAATAAGCATCCTAAAATTAATGTGGTTAAATAGAAATTCTATCTCTTCCCTATACTGTGTTCTCCCCAGTCTTCCCCCATCCCTATGATCAGCACTTGTTGTGATCGGATACTGTCCTTGTTTATCATCCATTTCCCCCCAAAAGATGTAAGTCCAGTGAGAGCAGGGACCTTGCTTGTTGAATCATTACTCTATGTTCTACATCCACAACTTTAGCTGGCACACAGTAAGAAGGTCATAGTTATAGGATAAATGCATGAATCTTCAAATTGGACCTTGATATAGCATACTTCATCTACTAGCACCTGGTAGCTTCCAAGTGACAGATTTTTGCCATTTTTTTTAAATGACTCCCTCACAGCAGCCCATTTGGTTGGGATGACCATATGTGCCTACAGACAGTCATCAGGGGCTCAGTGTCTCTTTTCTTCAAGAGATTAATGTGATTCACATTAGTACAAGGCTCATTTTTTATCCCATCCATTTCAACAATGAAGGAAGATGCCACCCTTGCACCCCAAAAACCCTCATTCAATTTGGAGAGACAGACACATGCCTAGATGCCCCTTACAGAAGACACAGCGGATTATACAGCCTGATTGAGGTACAAACAAACATATATAAGGTATGAATGCTAATATAAATTGCACCTTGGGAAGAAGTGGGAATCTAAAGGAGCATGGAATTGAGCTGGGTATAGGGTGGTGGTGAGGGCAGGGAGGATGGTATTGAAAGTGGAGTTACATATTAAACATGTTTATGAAGGATTATCAGGAGCTTTCAAGGACAGTAAGTAGAGGTCTATGCCTAGAGCTCTGAATACACAAGCTGAGGAAAAGTCAAGACAGTACATAGACAACATAGTGAGCATATACTGTGAACAAAGTCAGGACATGTGGGAGTTAATAAATCACAGGAGTCAAGAGCATGAACTTTGCCATCAGAAAATCTGGGTTCCAATTCTGGCCCTATTATTTCCTATACTTGTGACCTTGTGAACATAAATTAATCTCTCTAAACTATATCCAAAATTGATACAGTAGTAGTACATGTCTCAGTGGACCATGGCAAGAATTAAATGAGATAATAAAGCTTCTGGGACATATACGTTCTTTTATTTTTTAGATATTTTTAATATAATCACTGTCTCAAAAAATTGTTTTTTCCTGCTTTTAAATTTGTTTCATATCCTTAGAAAAGTAGAAAAGTTCAATTCTTTCTGTGGTCTGTTTAATAAGCCATCTTTATTGAAAGCGTAAAATGAAATCGAATACAGATTCATGTAGAAAATACCAAATTTTGTGTGCAAGGAGGGAGAGGGAAATGCATTGAAAGGTAAGAGTGGTGAAATGCTAACAGCAATGAAAATTTTCTGAGTACTTATGACGCCTTGAACTATATGCCAAACACAGATAATTCCTGCTTCTTAGTTGCCCCATATTCTGTATATCAAGAATGAAGCTGAATCAACTCAAATCACAGATATCTTCCCATAATGTAGGGAAACTATTCCTTCTACTGATAATAGCTAGGGAAAGAGCAAGCCAGAACCACAGAGGTGTTTCCTCAAGCCCAAAGCAAAAAGAAAACCCTGCTCCTTCCAGCATAGGAAGAGAGAGTAGAATTTCTGTTTAAAAGGAAGGAGAAGCAGGCAGATACCATGTCAAAAACCAGTACCTCAGGGGCAGGGTATATGAACTGTGCTCTGCTCTCCATTTGAAATTTGAGGACAATTCTGAGAGGCAACCCACAAGGTAGTCCCTTAGCAATATGGGATAAAAATGGTCACAATCATTTTAGGTGGAGGAGAGCCTGAATCAGCATTTCCAAAATTCCCTGAACTCCAATGTTGTATAAAATCCAGAATTTTTCCCCTTGGACCATGGGACGTACTGTGGCCAGAGAAAGGAACCCTATAGATGAGGGCTACAGAAGGGGCTGCTTTCAGAGTTAACCAGGAGCATCATCAGCACCAGTGAAAAGGGACAGAGTTAGCAAGGGGGCAAGAGGACCACCAGACCCTGCTGGAGGATAGTGAATAGACCCAAGAGTTCACCAGTCACAAACTTTGACCTCTGTGCCAATGAACAGGATAAAAAAAAGAAAAAGATAAAGATAAAAGAAACAAAACAATAAAAACCAAAACTATTGCCATGAGCCAACAAGATGAGAAGAGACAGAGGGCAGTAAAGGGGCCTATATGTGGGGAGCCAGGCCCCCTCCAGCTGCTGCAACAGGTGCATCAGCCCCAGTCTCCCACACTCAGGGAACATCTTGGACAAGAGCAGAGAGGAGGCTGGATTTAAAAGACGAGCATTTTCCAAAGAGACCCAATCACCCAAAAGCTGTTATTTAAACTGCAGACAACTGAGATAACAGTCACTGGAAATTTTGAGCACCCTCTCCCCCACCAACCTTTCATTCCAGCTTCCTGGTAGCATGGGGCTTTTGAGGAAGATGTAATCAGTTATAAAATAATAAAATAATACTTTCTATGAGTAATAGTGAGAATAAAATTATGACCCTGGAATATATGCAATATCACATCTATTCTTACAACAGGTTTGTGAGATGGACACAATTACTACCCCTATGTTACAGATGAGTGAACTGAAGCTTAATGAGGTTACGTAAGTTGCCCGAAGTCAAGGGCCAGGGGCAGAGAGATCAAGGTGGCGGAGGAGGAGGACACAAGGCTCACTTATCCTCACAGACGCATCAAAACGACAACTGCGAATAGAGCAACTCTCCCTGAAATCAACCTTGGAACTACCAAGACTGTTCTTCTGCAACTAAAGCTTGGAAGAAAGAGCTACACGGAGTCTGGTAGGAGGAGAGGAAAAGCTATCTGGTTGAATCTGCACCCCTAGCAGGGGACACAGAAGAAACGGGGTAACACTGTCTTGGGGGTCTTCCCTGGGGAGTGAGGGATTCGAGCCACACATTAGGCACCCCACCTCTGGGATCTAATACTAATAAGTCCCCTTAGCTGATTTGAAAACTGGTGGGGCTTACTGGAGGGCTGTAAAACAGCCCTTGAAGAGTGCAAGCACAGTCTGGCTTACTCCCAGTCACAGCACGGAGGCAACAGACTGAAAACTGCCTGGTCTCTCTCTGGCCTGCCAGGACCCCCCCCCAGAGTGCCTCCAGGCCTGCACTGGGCTCCTGCTCCAGCCCCTTTTGCTCTGACACTGCTCCCCATGAAGGTGGAAGCTGCTATTGCCAGCAAGAGTGTACACACTTGGAAGGAATGAAACCTGCTCAGATCCCAGCCTTGCCTTTGACTAGAGTGAAGGCAGCCATCACCAGCTTGTTCATCAGTGCACACACTTGGGGGGAACCAAACTAGCCCCAAGACAAAGACTGCCATCACCAGAGTGTGCAGTCCCTGTGCACACTTTGAGGGGAGTAAAGCCATCAACCCCTCCAGCCCCAACTCAGCCTCTAACCAAGGAATGCACACCAGGGAAAAAGTGAAACAAACATGGAAGTGCAGCT
Source organism: Mesoplodon densirostris (assembly GCF_025265405.1). NCBI lineage: Eukaryota > Metazoa > Chordata > Mammalia > Artiodactyla > Ziphiidae > Mesoplodon > Mesoplodon densirostris. The sequence continues at coordinate 50,893,407 of NC_082667.1, read as the reverse complement.
CCAAACCCTCAGGTCCTAGCCATGTCCAAAACCAAAGCAGAGACGACCATCACACTCCAGAGAAGCCCATCTCTCACAGGGCTCCTATCCCAGCCCCTTGGGTCATACCCCTGTCCCTGACAGTGGCAGCCATTGAGCACAAAAGCCCCAGTTCACACCTGGCTCTAGCTCTAGCTCCTCCAATTACAGCCCTACCTCCCACCAAGGCAGCGGCTGCCAGAACATCCCAGGGGAAAACTCAGGCTGTGCTCACTTCAGATTCAGGTCTCCCACCAAAGCCACTGGGCACATGAAGATTGCACAGGGACACTCCCACACAAGGACACCCCTTCAAGACCAGATAGGTACCTGTTTCACCTCATGAAAATAAGAAATGCAAACAATCATAAGAGAATACTATGAACAGTTATATACCAACAAATTGAACAACCTAGAAGAAATGGGTAAATTACCAGAAATATACAATCTTCCAAGACTGAATCATGAAGAAATAGATAATCTGAACAGACCAATTACAAGTATTGAAATTAAACCAGTAACCAAAAAACTCCCAACAAAGTCCAGGACCAGATGACTTCACAGGGGAATTCTACCAAAGATATAAAGAACAGTTAACACCTATCCTTCTCAAACTATTACAAAAAATTGAACATAAGGAAACACTCCCAAATTTATTCCAAGGCCACCATTAGCCTGATACCAAAACCAGCCAATATCCCTGATGAATATAGTTGCAAAAATCTTCAAAAAAATTAGCAAAATATATTCAGCAATATATGAAAAGGATCATACACCATGATCAAGTGGGATTTATTCCAGGGATGGAATTTGTTGAATATCAACAAATCAGTGTGATACAGCACATGAATAAAATGAAGGATAAAAATCACATGACCATCTCAGTAAATTAAGAAAGAGCATTTGAAAAAATTCAACACCCATTCATGATAAAAACTCAAAGTTGGTATAGAGGGAACATATCTCAACATAATAAAGACTATGATGACATAATAAAGGCTATTTATGACACATCCACAGATAACATCATACTCAATGGTAAAAAGTTGAAAGCTTTTCTAAAATCTAAAATCAGGAACAAAATAAGGATGCCCACTCTCACCACTTATATTTAACATAGTATTGGAAGTCCTAGCCACAGCAATCAGACAAGAAAAAGAAATAGAAGGCATCCAAACTGGAAGGGAAAAAGTAAAACTGCCTCTATTTGCAGAGGACAAAAGACTATATATAGTAAACCCTAAAGTCTCCACCAAAAAACTAATAGAACTAATAAATGAATTGAGTAAAGTTTCAGGATACAAGATTAATATACAGAAATCTGTTGCTTTTCTATATACTCATAATGAACTATCAGAGAGAGAAAGCAAGAAGACAATCTCACTTACAATTACGTATTTTACTTTTTCAGTGCATGAGTAAACTTAACCAAGGAGGTGAAAGACCTATACTCTGGAAACTATCACACATTGGTAAAAGAAATTGAAGATGATATGAATAAATGGAAAGATACACTGTGTTCATGGATCATAAGAATTAATATTGTTAAAATGTCCTTACTACTCAAAGCAATCTACAGATTTAATGCAGTCCATTTCAAAATGTCTTTAACAGTTTTCACAGAACTGGAACAGATAATCCTAAAATTTATATGGAACCACTAAAGGTCCTGAATAGCCAAAGCAATCTTGAGAAAGAAGAACAAGGCTGGAAGTGCCATGCTCCCTGACTTCAGACTATACCAATAAGCAAAATAGTCAAGACAGTGTGGTACAGGCACAAAAACAGACACAGGGGTCAATGAAACAGAATAAAGAGCCCAGAAATAAGCCCACAAACCTATGGTCAATCTATGAAAAGGAGACCAAAATATACAATGGGGAAAAGACAGTCTCTTCAATACGTGGTATTGGAAAAACTGGACAGCAACATGTAAAAGAATAAAATTAGAACATTTCTCATACCATATACTATATATATATATATATATTTCAAAGTGGATTAAAGACCAGAAGCCATAAGACTCCTAGGAAAAACATAGGCAGTAGACTCTTTGGCCTAAGTCTTAGAAAAATTTGTTTGGATCTGTCTCCTCAGGCAAAGGAAACAAAAGCAAAAGTAAACAAGTAGGACCTAATTAAAAGCTTTTGGACAGTGAAGGAAGCCATCAACAAAACCAAAAGACAACCTACTGAATGGGAGAAGATATTTGCAAAGGATATGTCTGATAAGGCATTAATATCCAAAATATATTAAGAGCTCATATAACTCAACATCAAAAAAACAAACAACCTGATTAAAAAACAGGAAGACCTGAATAGACATTTTTCCAAAGAAGATATACAGATGGCCAAGAGTCACATGAAAAGATGCTCAAAATCACTAACCATCAGGGAAATGCAAATCAAAACCACAAAGAGATATCACCTCACACTAGTCATAATGTCTATCAAAAAGACAACAAAAAATAAACATTGGCGAGGATGTGGAGAAAAAGGAACTGTGGAAAACAGTATGGAGTTTCCTCAAAAAATTAAAAATAGAACTACCATATGATCCAGCAATTCCATTCCAGGGTATACAGTCGAAGGAACTAAAAACACTAATTCAAAAAGATATATGCACCTCAGTGTTCATAGAAGCATTATTTACAATAGCCTAGATATGGTAGCAGTTGAAGTGTCCATCAGCAGATGAATGGATAAAGATGTGATATATATATATATATATATACATACACACACACACACACACACACTGGAAATATTACTCAGCCATAAAAAAAGAATGAAATTTTGTGACTTGCAACAACATAGATGGACCTAGAGGATATTACGCTTAGAAAAGTAAGTCAGACAGAGAAAAACAAAAACTGTATGTTTTCACTTATATGTGGAATCTAAAAACAAGCAATGAATATAACAATACAGAAACAGACTCTGAGTGAGAGAGAACAAATTAGTAGTTACCTGTGAGGAGAGCGATGGGGGAGAGGAAAAACAGTGGAAGTGGAGGAGCTTCAAGATGGCGGAAGAGTAAGACGTGGAGATCACCTTCTTCCCCACAAATACATGAGAAATACATCTACATGTGGAACAACTACAAAACACCTACTGAACACTGGCAGAAGACTTCATACCTCCCCAAAGACAAGAAACTCCCCACGTACTTGGGTAGGGCAAGAGAAAAAAAGAAAAAACAGACAAAAGAATAGGGACGGAACATGTACCAGTGGGAGGGAGCTGTGAAGGAGGAAAGGTTTCCACACACTAGAAGCCCCTTCGCGGGCGGAGACTGTGGGTGGTGGAGGTAGGAAGCTTCGGAGCCACGGAGGAGAGCGCAGCAACAGGGGTGCAGAGGGCAAAGCGGAGAGATTTCCGCACAAAGGATCGGTGCCGACCAGCACTCTCCAGCCCAAGAGGCTTGTCTGCTCACCCACCGGGGCTGGCGGCACTGGGAGCTGAGGCTCTGGCTTTGGTCAGATCCCAGGGAGAGGACTGGCGGCGTGAACACAGCCTGCAGGGGGCTAGTGCACCACAGCCAGCTGGGAGGGAGTCCGGGAAAAAGTCTGGAGCTGCCGGAGAGGCAAGAGAATTTTTATTGCCTCTTTGTTTCCTGGTGCACGAGGAGAGGGGATTAAGAGCGCCGCTTAAAGGAGCTCCAGAGCGGGCCAAGAGCCGCGACTAAAAGCTCAGGCCCCAGAGACCGGCATGGGATGGTAAGGCTGCTGCTTCCACCACCAAGAAGCCTGTGTGCAAGCACAGGTCACTATCCACACCTCCCCTCCCGGGATCCTGTGCAGCCCGCCAGGGTGCCATGATCCAGGGACAACTTACCCAGGAGAACGCATGGCGTGCCTCAGGCTGGTGCAATGTCCCGCCAGCCTCTGCTGCCCCAGGCTCAACCCGCATGCGTACTCCTCCCTCCCCCAGGCCTGAGTGAGCCAGAGCCCCCGAATCAGCGGTCCTTTAACCCCGTACTGTCTGGGTGGGGACAGACGCCCGCAGGGGACCTATATGTAGAGGCAGGGCCAAATCCAAAGCTGAACCCTGGGAACTGTGCGAACAAAGAAGAGAAAGGGAAATTACTCCCAGCAGCCTCAGGAGCAGCGGATTAAATCTCCACAATCAACTTGCTGTACCCTACATCTGTGAAATACCTGACTAGACAACGAATCATCCCAAATTGAGGAGGTGGACTTTGGGAGCAACGAGATATCTATATCTATATCTATAACTATATATAATTATATATATAGATATAGATATATATAAATTTTTTTCTCCCCTTTTCCTCTTTTTGTGAGTGTGTATGTGTATGCTTCTATGTGTGATTTTGTCTGTAGAGCTTTACTTTTACCATGTGTCCTGGGCTTCTGTCTGTCCTTTTTTTTTTTTTTTCTTAGTATAGATTTTAGCACTTGTTATCACTGGCAGATTTGTTTTTTTGTTTGATTGCTCTCTTCTTTCTTTTTTTTTTTTTACTACTTAAAAAATTTTTTTAATAATTATTTTTTATGTTAATTATTTTATTTTAATTTATCTTTTTTTTCTTTCCTTCTTTTTTGTTTCTCCCTGTTATTCTGGGCCGTGTGGATGACAGACTGTTGGTGCTCCAGCCAGGCGTCAGAGCTGTGCCACTGAGGTGGAAGAGCCAAGCTCAGGACACTGGTCCACAAGAGACCTCCCAGCTCCATGTACTATCAAACGGTGAAAATCTCCCAGGGATCTCCATCTCAACACAAAGACCCAGCTCCACTCAATGACCAGCAAGCTACAGTGCTGGACACCCTATGCCAAACAACCAGCAAGACAGGAACACAACCCCATCCATCAGCAGAGAGGCTGCCTAAAATCATAATAAGGCCACAGACACCCCAAAACACACCACCAGACGTGGACCTGCCCAACAGAAAGGCAAGATCCAGCCTCATCCACCAGAACACAGGCACTAGTCCCCTCCACCAGGAAGCCTACACAACGTACTGAATCAACCTTAGCCACTGGGGGCAGACATCAAAAACAACGTTAACTACGAACTTGTGGCTGGCGAGAAGGAGATCCCAAACACAATAAGTTAAGCAAAATGAGAAAACAGAAAAACACACAGCAGATGAAGGAGCAAGGCGGAAACCAACCAGACCAAACAAATGAAGAGGAAATAGGCAGTCTACCTGAAAAAGAATTCAGAATAATGATAGTAAAGATGATCCAAAATCTTGGAAATAGAATGGAGAAAATACAAAAAACCTTTAACAAGGACCTAGAAGAACTAAAGAGGAAACAAACAGTGATGAACAACACAATAAATGAAATTTAAAATTCTCTAGGAGGGATCAATAGCAGAATAACTGAGGCAGAAGAACGGATAAGTGACCTGGAAGATAAACTAGTGGAAATAACTACTGCAGAGAAGAATAAAGAAAAAAGAATGAAAAGAATTGAGGAGAGTCTCAGAGATCTCTGGGACAACATTAAACACACCAGCATTCGAATAATAGGGGTCCCAGAAGGAGAAGAGAAAAAGAAAGGGACTGAGAAAATTTTGAAGAGATTATAGTTGAAAATCTCCCTAAAATAGGAAAGGAAATAGATAATCAAGTCCAGGAAGCACAGAGAGTCCCATACAAAATAAACCGAAGGAGAAACATTGCAAGACACATATTAATCAAATTATCAAAAATTAAATACAAACAACAAATATTAAATGCAGCAAGGGAAAAACAACAAAACAAACAAGGGAATCCCCATAAGGTTAATAGCTGATCTTTCAGCAGAAACTGAAAGCCAGAAGGGAGTGGCAGAACATATTTAAAGTGATGAAGGAGAAAAACCTACAACCAAGATTACTGTACCCAGCAAGGATCTCATCCAGATTTGACAGAGAAATTAAAACATTTACAGACAACAAAAGCTAAGAGAATTCAGCACCACCAAAACAGCCTTACAACACATGCTAAAGGAACTTCTCTAGGCAGGAAACACAAGAGAAGGAAAAGACCTACAACAACAAACCCAAAACAATTAAGAAAAAGGTAATAGGAACATACATATCGATAATTACCTTAAATGTAAATGGATTAAATGCTCCAACCAAAAGACATAGACTGGATGAATGGATACCAAAACAAGACCCATATATATGCTGTCTACAAGAGACCCACTTCAGACCTAGGGACACATACAGACTGAAAGTGAGGGGATGGAAAAAGATATTCCATGCAAATGCAAATCAAAAGAAACCTGGAGTGGCAATCCTCATAACAGACAAAAATAGACTTTAAAATAAAGACTATTACAGGGACAAAGAAGGACACTACATCACTACATAATGATCAAGGGATCAATCCAAGAAGAAGAAATAACAATTGTAAATATTTATGCACCCAACATAGGAGGACCTCAACGCATAAGGAAAATGCTAACAGCCATAAAAGGGGAAATCGACAGTCACACAATCATAGTAGGGGACTGTAACACCCCACTTTCACCAATGGACAGATCATCCAAAATGAAAATAAATAAGGAAACACAAGCTTTAAATGATACATTAAACAAGATGGACTTAATTGATATTTATAGGGCATTCCATCCAAAAACAACAGAATACACATTTTTCTCAAGTGCTCATGGAACATTCTCCAGGATAGATCATATCTTGGGTCACAAATCAAGCCTTGGTAAATTTAAGAAAATTGAAATTGTATCAAGTATCTTTTCCAACCACAACGCTATGAGACTATATATCAATTACAGGAAAAAAAATCTATAAAAAATACAAACACATGGAGGCTAAACAATACACTACTTAATAACCAAGAGATCACTGAAGAAATCAAAGAGGAAATCAAAACATACCTAGAAAAAAATGACAATGAAAACACGATGACCTATGGGATGCAGCAAAAGCAGTTCTAACAGTAAAGTTTATAGCAATAATATCCTACCTTAAAGAAACAAGAAAAATCTCAAATAAACAATCTAAACTTAAACATAAAGCATTTAGAGAAAGAAGAACAAAAAAACAACAAAGTTAGCAAAAGGAAAGAAATCACAAAGATCACATCAGACATAAAAGAAAAGAAATAAAGGAAAGTACAGCAAAGATCAATAAAACTAAAAGCTTGTTCTTTGAGAAGATAAAATTGATAAAACATTAGCCAGACTCATCAAGAAAAAAGGGAGAAGACTCAAATCAATAAAATTAGAAATGAAAAAGGAGAAATAACAATTGACACTGCAGAAATACAAAGGATCATGAAACATTACCACAAGCAACTATATGCCAATAAAATGGACAACCTGAAAGAAATGCACAAATTCTTAGAAATGCACAACCATCTAACACTGAACCAGGAAGAAATAGAAAATATGAACAGACCAATCACAAGCACTGAAATTGAAACTGTGATGAAAAATCTTCCAACAAACAAAAGCCCAGGACCAGACGTCTTCACAGGTGAATTCTATCAAACATTTAGAGAAGAGCTAACACCTATCTTTCTCAAACTCTTCCAAAATATAGCAGAAGCAGGAACACTCCCAAACTCATTCTACAAGGCCATCATCACCCTGATACCAAAACCAGACAAAGATGTCACAAAGAAAGAAAACTACAGACCAATATCACTGATGAACATAGATGCAAAAATCCTCAAAAAATACTAGCAAACAGAATCCAACAGCACATTAAAAGGATCATACACCATGATCAAGTGGGGTTTACCCCAGGAATGCCAGGATTCTTCAATATATGCAAATCAATCAATGTGATACACCATATTAACAAATTGAAGGATATAAACCATATGATCATCTCAATAGATGCAGAGAAAGCTTTCAACAAAATTCAACATTGATTTATGATAAAAACCCTCCAGAAAGAAGGCATAGAGGGAACTTTCCTCAACATAATAAAGGTCATATATGACAAACCCACAGCCAACATCGTCCTCAATGGTGAAAAACTGAAAGCATTTCCACTAAGATCAGGAACAAGACAAGGTTGCCCACTCTCACCACTATTATTTAACATAGTTTTGGAAGTTTTAGCCACAGCAAACAGAGAAGAAAAAGAAGTAAAAGGAATCCAAATCGGAAAAGAAGAAGTAAAGCTGTCACTGTTTGCAGATGACATGATACCATACATAGAGAATCCTAAAGATGCTACCAGAAAACTACTAGAGCTAATCAATGGATTTGGTAAAGTACCAGCATACAAAATTAATGCACAGAAATCTCTTGCATTCCTATATACTAATGATGAAAAATCTGAAAGAGAAATTAAGAAAACATTCCCATTTACCATTGCAACAAAAAGAATAAAATATCTAGGAATAAACCTACCTAAGGAGACAAAAGACCTGCATGCAGAAAATAATAAGATACTGATGAAAGAAATTAAACATGATACAAACAAATGGAGAGATATACCATATTCCTGGATTGGAAGAATCAACATTGTGAAAATGACTATACTCCCCAAAGCAATCTACAGATTCAATGCAATCCCTATCAACCTACCACTGGCATTTTTCACAGAACATGGACAAAAAATTTCACAATTTGTATGGAAGCACAAAGGACCCCGAATAGCTAAAGCAATCTTGAAAAAGAAAAACAGAGCTGGAGGAATCAGGCTCCCTGACTTCAGACTATACTACAAAGCTACAATGATCAACACAGTATGGTACTGGCACAAAAACAGAAATATAGATCAATGGAACACAATAGAAAGCCCAGAGATTAAACCCAGGTACATATGGTCACCTTATCTTTGATGAAGGAGGCAAGAATATACAGTGGAGAAAAGACAGTCTCTTCAATAAGTGGTGCTGGGAAAACTGGACAGCTACATGTAAAAGAAAGAAATAGGAACACTCCCTAACACCATACACAAAAATAAACACAAAATGGATTAAAGACATAAATGTAAGGCCAGACACTATCAAACTCTTAGAGGAAAACAGGCAGAACACTCTATGACGCAAATCACAGCAAGATCCTTTTTGACCCACCTCCTAGAGAAATGGAAATGAAAACAAAAATAAACAAATGGGACCTAATGAAACTTAAAAGCTTTTGCACTGCCAAGGAAAACATAAACAAGATGAAAAGACAGCCCTCAGAATGGGAGAAAATATTCGCAAATGAAGCAACTGACAAAGGATTAATCTCCAAAATTTACAAGCAGCTCATGCAGCTCAATATCAAAAAAACAAACAACCCAATCCAAAAATGGGCAGAAGACCTAAATAGACATTTCTCCAAAGAAGATATACAGACTGCCAGCAAACACATGAAAGAATGCTCAACATCATTAATCATTAGAGAAATGCAAATCAAAACTACAATGAGATATCATCTCCCACCAGTCAGAATGGCCATCATCAAGAAATCTAGAAACAATAAATGCTGGAGAGGGTGTGGAGATAAGGGAACACTCTTGCACTGTTGGTGGGAATGTAAATTGATACAGCCACTATGGAGAACAGTATAGAGGTTCCTTAAAAAACTAAAAATAGAACTACCATATGACACATCGATCCCACTACTGGGCATATACCCTGAGAAAACCATAATTCAAAAATAGTCATGTGGGCTTCCCTGGTGGTGCAGTGGTTGAGAGTCTGCCTGCCGATGCAGGGGACACTAGTTCGTGCCCTGGTCCGGGAAAATCCCGGTCCGGGAAGTTCCCACATGCGCGGAGCGCCTCTGCCCGTGAGCCATGGCCACTGTGCCTGCACGTCTGGAGCCTGTGCTCCGCAACGGGAGAGGCCACAACAGTGAGAGGCCCGCGTACCACAAAAAAAAAAAGAAAAAAAAAAAAGAGTCATGTACCACAATGTTCACTGCAGCTCTATTTACGATAGCCTGGACATGGAAGCAACCTAAGTGTCCATCAACAGATGAATAGATAAAGAAGATGTGGCACATACATACAGTGGAATATTGCTCAGCTATAAAAAGAAACGAAATTGAGTCATTTGTAGTGAGGTAGTTGGACCTAGAGTCTGTCATACAGAGTGAAGTAAGTCAGGAAGAGAAAAGCAAATACCGTATGTTAAAACATATATATGGAATCTAAAAAACAAACAAACAGGGCCTCCCTGGTGGCGCAAGTGGTTGAGAGTCCGCCTGCCGATGCAGGGGATACGGGTTCGTGCCCCGGTCTGGGAGGATCCCATATGCCGCGGAGCGGCTGGGCCCGTGAGCCATGGCCGCTGAGCCTGCGCGTCCGGAGCCTGCGCGTCCGGAGCCTGTGCTCCGCAACGGGGGAGGCCACAACAGTGAGAGGCCCGCATACCGCAAAAAAAAAAAAAAAAAAAAAAAAAAACGGTCATGAAGAACTTAGGGGCAAGACGGGATAATGACGCAGACCTACTAGATAATGGACTTGAGGATATGGGGAGGGGGAAGGGTAAGCTGGGATAAAGTGAGAGAGTGGCATGGACATATATACATTATGAAATGTAAAATAGATAGCAAGTGGGAAGCAGCCACGTAGCGCAGGGAGATCAACTCGGTGCTTTGTGACCACCTAGAGCGGTGGGATAGGGAGGGTGGGAGGGCGGGAGACGCAAGAGGGAAGAGATAGGGAATATATGTATATGTATAACTGATTCACTTCGTTATAAGGCAGAAACTAACACACCATTGTAAAGCAATTATACTCCAATAAAGATGTTAAAAAAAAAAAGAAAAAGACAATGGAAGGTGATTAAGAGGTACAAACTACTAGGTATAAAATAAGTAAGATACAAGGGTGTAATGTACAGCACAGGGAATACACCTAGTATTTTATAATAACTTTAATTATAATGTATAAAAATATCAAATCACTATGCTGTACACCTGAAACTAATATTGCATTATAAATTAGCTGTACTTCAATTTTTTTAAGTTATTTTTTGATGGATATGAAAAAAAAAAATTCAACAGCCTAGACTCCATCCCATATCTGACTAATGCCGAAGCCTCCTTTTTAACCACTGTGCCAAACTAAAAATTAAAGTCCAATTCTAAAATTACTGAGTATCAGTCTCTGAACTCTGAGCTTCACCTTACAGAAGAGGTGAGAAATAAAAAGTTCTGCAACAGGAAAGGAGATTATTATACTTGAGGTTTACAAGAATCCCTCTCATGGCAATGTATGGAAGATATTGAATGGGTAGAGACTACTGCATGAAATCCAGCTGAGAAGTTTACAAAAATTAGAATGAGAATTAAAATTCAGGCCCATTTGATGTAAAAATCAGTGAATTTTCCTTTGGCCCAATCTGCCCCACCAAGATAACCTCCAAATTTGGAGACAGAAGGAATTCAAGTATGGTGTTACCATCTATTTACTGATGGGAGTTGTGTCAATATATAAAGAAAATATTTAAATTGGTTTTGGATATGCACCATCCCAAAATATTAATATCCTGGAAAATAAATAGGATTCCGTAAATTCCAAGGAACCATTTCCAAACCTCTTGATACTTAAATAGGGTATCATCATTATTATGGTATATGTCTCCATCAATATTTTCTCAGCATGACTCTTTGTTGGTATTGCCTCGATTACTTTTAAACTTTAAAACATGGGAGTCCTATTTAACACAGCTCATGAATTTAATGAAAGTTTTTGTTAAGGTCTTGTAATCTCTTCGGAAAGGTAGAAAAATATTTTTAACTGATAGATGGCCCGATTTCAGGTAAGTCCTAGGAAATGAGCCTTTCTCATTATTACTGAAGTCAAGACATCTACAACTAGAATTGTAAACAGGAATGCAAAGGATAGTGATAAATTAATCATTTGGTTCAATTCAATCCAATTAAATAAACTGTTATTGAACAACTACTTCATGCAGGGCACTCTGCTAGGTAATGGGATTACAAGAAGGCTTGAAATAAAGTTGCTGTCCCCTAGGACTCAGAAATCTATCTTGCTGCAGAAAGAACATGGCTTTTACAGTCACAGTGTCCTGGCTTTGAATCCTGGCTCTGCCTTGCAGTGGTGCATGTCCTGGGGCAAATCACTCAAACTCTCCAAGTCCCTATTTATTCCCCTTTGAAACAGCCAAAGTAATATAACTTGCATAGTTGCTATAAGATTTAGTAACAAAGTAGGTAAATCCCAATGCACATTAGCTATTAGCCTTAGTAAGTAAGACTAGCTTTTAAACAGCTATAACAAATGACCCTGTAAAAGAAATTTATATTATAGAGAAGCAGAGTGATAACGCTTTTATTCTTTTGGAGAGTTTTTTTAAGGATGTAATTTTATGAGAAAGTGAGTAGACAAAGAAAAGTTTTCTTCAGTCATTCAATAAATAGCAGACATCCCAACTGAAAAAGGAAACTAGACATTTATCAAACTAACCACATTCTCATATGTTGCATTATTTAATCCTAACCACAGCCCCATAAGGATATATTACTTTGTCTATCTTCCAGATAAGGAAACAGACTCAGAGAGATGAAATTATGTCCAAGATCACAAGCTAGCAAGTAGCAGAACCAGAACACAAACCTCTATGTACCCCGTGCCTTGCATCCCTGTGCCACCTCCCAGCCTATTTGGAGATGCCTATAGGAAGAATTTTGTAGAAAGTATTCCATAAATGTTTGCTAATCTGAGTGGAGTTACTATCTGGATGTAAAAGGAATACAGAGAGATATCTCACTAGAAGGGCTGGTGAATTCAGCAGGATTTGGGGATCTGTGGGATAAGGAATGCAGGGAGTTACAAGGTGTTGAGATGGGCATGAATGGAACCCACCCATCTCCAAGTTCCTTTCAGAGTGTTGGTGAAATGATGCTTCTATAAAGCCTCTTTCAAAGACAAAGAAGAGTAAGATTTTTATTAGTACGCAAGAAACTAGTACACTAGTTTCTTCAAATGTTTCTAGATGGCCACCATCTAAGCCCTCCCACCATTCTGATTTAGCTTTTAACATGCTCCTTCAAGAGTATATTATATCCTTCTTAAAATCATAACTTCTAGAGATGAACGCAACGACCCAAGTTGTGGTCAGTTTAAAATGGGGTGAAAAGCATGAAACCTCCTTCACTTTGAACACTATCAAAATTAATGTGGCCTAAGGTGGTACAGGTATTCTGTTGTGTTTTTAGCAGCCATGAACCATTTAAGTGACCCTTAGAGTCTACACAATTTCACCTAAGAAACACATGTTTTTAACTGACAAAAAAAAAAAAAAATGCCATCCTGGTATTTCCCAAAGTCTTTAAGAGATACCCAACAAGAAGGCTTCCTATTTCAGACTGTAACTAGGGTTAAAGAGGTTTCAGAATCACAGCATTGTTTCCTAAATAGAGTTGATAGCTAAACTGTTTCTCTTTGGTGAGTCAACAGGAACTGAGCAACCACCTGGAGACCAAACCCATCCTTGGTGGCAGCTCTTTTCTTCCCGATTTGCTTTCATTCTGTCTGCATCATAAATTGGATACAGCTTTTAGGGGCAAGTTCTCTAGGAAAGAAAACTGACTGAAATAGAAAAGTTTCCCATAAAAAGAAATCTCTGTATTAAAGATCACTTTTTTCCTAAGAAAAATAAATGAATAAATCACTCCATGGATCTGCATTGCTAGTTTAATATTTCTGAATTGAGGCTTTCTGAGGAGACTTTGTCAAGGTTTGTTAGAAGGCTTTGATGTATGAGAAAGATACATAGTCTGCTGCGTACCGCAAAAAAAAAAAAAAAAGATACACAGTCTGTGGCTCCTTCTTATGATACCGTCTTAGTAATAGAGAGAAGAAGGTGCCCCTTGGCCCCAGTTGGGGTTTCCGCAGAAACACACTATGAACTAGTATTATGCAGAACATAAGCCTCATGATCTGTAAGGTCAAGGACAAATGAAGCATCTAAATGGTTGTGTCAGAGAATTAATTTCAAATTCTTAATAGGCAGGAATATGAATAGAGGGAAGAATATGGTTATTACAGTAAGGAGAAACACAGAACCAAAAGAGCAGCTTTTCCCTTTATATTCAGAATAAAAATAAATACTAAAAATATTCTTTAACTAGGCCAGTCATGTGCCAATTTCTCCTCAGATCCCATTTTCAAGAATTAAACATTTATTGAATACCTACTCATGGCCAGGAAATAAATAAGTATTGAGAATCCAAGGAAAAATAGGACAAGTTTCCTGACCTCTTGTAACTCTCATTTCAGAGTGGTATAAAATGGCAAATTAGGGGCTTCCCTGGTGGTGCAGTGGTTGAGAGTCTGCCTGCTGATGCAGGGGACACGGGTTCATGCCCCCGGTCCAGGAAGATCCCACATGCCGTGGAGTGGCTGGGCCCGTGAGCCATGGCCGCTGAGCCTGCGTGTCCGGAGCTTGTGCTCCACCATGGGAGAGGCCACAACAGTGAGAGGCCCATGTACTGCAAAAAAATTAAAATAAAATAAGAAAAATAAAATGACAAATTATAACACAGCATATTTGCCAATAGGTTTGCCTGGTCCCAAAGGCTCTTTCCATGAAAAACCTGTGTAGTTTGTCTTCAGTATTCTCTGCTTTTCCCTTTATGTAATATCTTCCTCTTCTCAACTATCATCTTACCACAGACTCCCAGAACTCATAATTTCTATCATGGGGGAATTGGACCACCCCATGTTGAGCAGATATCAAATCTGCAGTCACAATTCCCAGGCTGTCATCCTGGGTTTATGACTAATAAGCTATGTGATTCTGGGCAAGTCATTTCTTCTCTCTAGACCTTAAATTCCTCACTTATGAAATAGAGAGAGGGTCTGAAGCATCTTCAAGGCCCTTTCAGGTGTGACATTCCATGGTATGGTCTACACCTGCCAGAAGCATTAGAAGAGAAACAGCAATGTTTGACCAAAAAGCAGCAACTCTCTAATAATGGAATTTCAGATACTATGCTGCCTCTTGGGGAAATAGAGCGGCTTGGGGCTGAGGGTACCAGGTCTATCTGATCCCAATTAATTCAACAGGCATGTGAAGAGAGTATACTATGGTCCAGGTGAAGAAAATAGCTTCTGACTTCAAGAAGCTTTGATTTCGGTAGCAGAAGTAGACTTGTAAACAGTGTAGAAGATTAAGAACTCAGAGGGGAAAGCACAAGACATTGGGTAAAGCCAGAATACCTGAAACAATCTAGAGTTTCAGGAAAGGCCTCCCAAAGTCCATGACAATTAAGCTGAAGCAAGAAGGACAAGGAACAAAGTTCTTATAGGAGGAAAAGGGTGGGTGGGACTGTCTTCCAGGCAGAAGAAGCAGGAGGTTGAAAGGCTTAGAAGTTCAAATGAGCAGGATGTCTTCAGAAACTTCGAGGTGCTCAGTGTGGTTAGAGCCCAAGGTTCACATTGCAAAGAAGCAGTGCCTAAGTTGAATATGGAAAAGCGGGCAGGAGCCTGAAACTGGGGGCCTTGGGTTTCATGCTAAGGAGCTTAGACAGTATCCTGTGGGTCTCAAGGAAGTTGAAAAGGTTTAAGCAGAGATGGGTGATCCATAAGGAACTCCTCCCTCGTCCACATCTTGGACCAGGTTGTCTGTCTCAGATAAACCTATAATTTGGGATCCATCTGCCCGCCTCTTCCAGTCTTCTTGAAACTCTCCCAAGCTGTGCCTTCCACCACCATACCCCTAAGATTCTCTGTTATGAAGACTCCAGGAGAATCCATTCTGTACGAGCTAAGCATTTCTGCATGGGCTGCTTCCCAAGCAAGACAGCCAAAAGCTGAGCAAAAGCTCCAAACAAACTCGGCAGCTCCTGAATTATTCAGGGCACTATTAAAATGAGACTCACAACTCACAGGGCAAATTAATTTTAATTTTTAAACAGGAAACATTTTAAACTGTTCATTTCCTTGAAACGTATCCATCCTCATATTTTTATCATCAGAAGAGTAAGTAAAGCTCACATCAGAAAGAAAAAAAAGATCTGGCATGCCCTAGATTGGGACTCCCTAATGTCCAGGAAGGAGCCCTCCAGAATGACCAGTCACATCTAGTCTCAAAGGGTATGTATCTTGAAAATCCAGCATCAGTCTAAGAAATTCAGTTCTAGAAAATTCACTTTCCCTTTGCTTTTGTTAGAATAGCATGTGGTCAGTAGCCTGAAATTCCAACACCTTCAGCCAGAATTCTTTAATTCTGCAGTTGATTTCCACACAAAAGCAAGAAGAAAGCTGAGTCAATGGCTTGTGGTATTGAGACCTAAGAATATCCCCCTGAACTATGATCTTCTCTCCAGGACAAGGACTGTGTGTTGCCATCCTTTGTTAGGTTCCCAGCACCTAACACACAGTTGTGCAAGTAAGATGTACTCTACTGAACTGAAAATTCACATGGAAAACCCTTTTCAAACACAGGATGTCTTTATGTTTTTCCATTTCTTCTGAATTATCTCTGCTCTCTAGGACTAGGAGTTTAAGTGTCCTCAGGATGCAGTGGCCCCAGAAACAAAATTAAATACCATCACTGTTACCTAAACTTTGCCTAAAAATGACCAGATTCTGATTCTCTTGTCCTTCAGACATTCAAGATCAGTGTGGCTGCCACACACGTGTAAACTGAAAATGAGGAGGCCATGTTAGGGGGAGGGCAAGACTGATACCCCAGCTTTCTCCCTCCCAATCCAGGACTTTTACCATTACACTCCATGGTCTGATGGAATCAGGATGTTTCTCAGACATTCAACTGACTTCCTCCCCTACTCTTTCCCTTCCTGACTGCTGGGAATCATAGAATGAAATGTGAACCAAAAAAAAAAAAAAAAAAAGAACAAAGAGCGTTGCAAACCATCTAGTCCTACAAGGGTTTAGTCTCAACCCACTGAAAGCGCCCACCTACACTGCACCCTGAGAGGAATTCAGGATGAAAAACAGCATGAGGCATTCTGTGTTTTGGGTAAACAATCCCCTAGATAGTTAGATGTATACCTCAGGAACAACTCCAATGACCCCAGATTCTTGCATATTCTCACATATAGAAAAGCACTAAAATCACTAACTTGAGGTTACCTGTTCTTTGTGCTCAGCAGTAATCTTTTGCCAAGATGTATGATTGGCTACACATATTTCCCACCCCAAAAAATTATGTATATACTGGTTCCTCCCCTACCTCTTCAGAGCAGTTCCTCAGAGGTGGCTCTGACCTAGTCCTCAGTAAACCCTGAATAAAACTTAAACTCACAGCTCTCATGTTGTGTGTCTTTCTTTAAAGACAGAAGAAAATAAGTGAATGTTTTGAGACTTCCTCACTACAAGTCCAATTTATATACAATATATATACAATTATATACAATATATATTATATACAATTTATATACAATATAACATTATTTAACCTTTTCAATAAGTCTTTGAGGAAGAATATTTTGTAATTGGCATATAATAGACATATAACACTATTAGTTTTAGGTATACAATATAAAGATGATACATGTTTATATTGTGAAATGATCACCACAATTAGTTAATATCCATCAACACAGATAGTTGCTTTTTTTTTTTCCTGGTGGTGAGAAATTTTAAGACCTACTCTCTGATCAATCTTCAAATATATAGTACAGTACTGTTAACTACAGTTGCCATGCTGTATGTTACATCCTTAGGACTTATCTTCTAACTGGAAGTTTGTACCTTTTGACTATCTTCCTCCATTTTGACTATTCCTTAACCCCTGCCTCAGGCAACCACCAATTTGTTCTCTGTATCTTTGAGTTTGTGGAGGTTTTTTGTTTTGTTTTGTTTTAGATTCTACATAAAAGCAAGATCATACAGTATTTGCCTTTCTCTCTGACTCATTTCATTTAGCATAATGCCAGGAAGAATTTTTTTATACCTAAGTTGTATCGGAGAAAAATTGAGGCCCAACAGGATTAGTTAGTAAACCTAAGGTCACACAGAAAACCAGTGGTAATACTGAGATTTCAATCCATGTCTGTCTGACTCCAAAGTTCTTGTTCTTTCTACTCTACTGAGGAGGTTTTGGGTGGGTTGGGGTGACCTTTCTGGACAAGCAGGGAGTCCTTCTTTTCACAGCCCCTACTCAGGCTCTCAGCCTATGTGAGCAAGGTTTCTTGACACTGGTGTCCCCTCACCCCTAGGCAGTCAGGATTCTTCATGCCCTACCCATCTGTGTCTCATCACAATTTCTCAGACTCACCAATGCCCTGCCCATGGCACCACAGAAATGATAGTCACTAGCATTTTGGAAAAGGCTCCAGTGTCCAGAAAGGCAGCTCTATTCAGTTCTTTTCTACCCACTCTCAGCTATACTCTCATTTTCAGACCACTGACACTGTCTTAACTAAGGGCCTCATGAGCTCTTCTACTTGACAGCTTCCTAATTGGTCTCTCTGCCTCCTGTCTTTCCCTCTTCCAAGCTGTACTCTACACTGATTTCAAAGATGTGGTTCCAAAATATAAATATGCTTATAACCTCTCTTCTACTTGATCACGTGCAAATCTTAAGCAGGGTATATAAGGCCCTCTGTGTTCTGGTCTCTGACTCTTCTCTTGTCCCTTGCTAATCTCCCTATTTTTTTGCTCTTGTTATATTATAACTTTATTGAAGTATTATTGAAGAACAATAAACTGCACATATTTAAAGAGTGAAATTGAATGAGTTTTGACATATGCATGCACCCATAAATAGCACCACAATCAACATCACCTTCAAAAGCTTCCTTTGAAATCCATCCTTCATCAGACCTCATTCCCAGTTAATCTCAACTCAGTTTTCTGTTACTATAGATTAATTTATATTTTCTAGAGTTTTATTTGAATAGAGTCATACAGTATGTATTCTTCTTGAAAAAACTTTCTTCATTCAGCATAATTATTTTGAAATTTTTAGGTGTGGCTGCTTATATCAATAGTTTATCTCTTTGAATTGATACATAGTATTCTGTTGTATGGATATACTATAATTTGTTTATCCATTCACATATTGATGGACATTTCTGTTATTTCCAATTTTGGCTACAAAAAAAGATGCTATGAACATCTGTGTGCAAATATTTGTGAGGATCAATGCTTTCACCTCTCTTGGGCAATGACTGGGTTGTATGGTAGGTATATGTTTAAATTGTTAAACTATCAAACTTTTACAAAGTGGCTGTGCTGTTTTTCATTTCCAATATCACATTTTGAGAGGTCCAGCTTAATCAACACTTTGTATGGTTAATTTTTAAATTTTTGCCTTTCTAATACTTGTATATTACTATCTCATTGTGGTCTTAATTACCATTTTCCTAATAATAGTATACAGTAATTTCCTTTGTGCTTATTTCCTACATGTATATATTTCTGTGAAGTGTATATTCACATCTTTTGCTTACTTTATTGGGTTGTCTTATTATTGAACTGAGGAAATTCTTTACCTAACACAGACAAACGTTTTTTGCAAATATTTTCTCCCAGCTTATAAGCTGCTTTTTCATTTTCTTTATACTGAATTTTACTTTTTTGTTGTTTTGGGGTTTTTTTAACATCTTTATTGGAGTATAATTGCTTTACAATGGTGTGTTACTTTCTGCTTTATAACAAAGTGAATCAGTTATACATATACATATGTCCCGATATCTCTTCTCTCTTACATCTCCCTCCCTCTCACCCTCCCTATCCCACCCCCTAGGTGGTCACAAAGCACTGAGTTGATCTCCCTGTGCTATGCGGCTCCTTCCCACTAGCTATCTATTTTACGTTTGGTACTGTATATATGTCCATGCCACTCTCTCACTTTATCCCAGCTTACCCTTCCCCCTCCCCGTATCCTCAGGTCCATACTCTAGGAGGTCTGAAACTTTATTCCCATCTTGCCCCTAGGTTCTTCATGACTTTCTTTTTTTTCAGATTCCACATATATGTGTTAGCATACAGTATTTGTTTTTCTCATTCTGACTTACTTCAGTCTGTATGACAGTCTCTAGGTCCATCCACCTCACTACAAATAACTCAGTTTCGTTCCTTTATATGGCTGAGTAATATTCTGTTGTATATATGTGCCACATCTTCTTTATCCATTCATCCAATGCTGGACACTTCAGTTGCTTCCATGTCCTGGCTATCGTAAATAGAGCTGCAATGAACATTTTGGTACATGACTCTTTTTAAATTAGGTTTTCTCAGGGTATATGCCCAGTAGTGGGATTGCTGGGTCGTATGGTGGTTCTATTTTTAGTTTTTAAGGAACATCCACACTATTCTCCATAGTGGCTGTATCAATTTACATTCCCACCAACAGTGCAAGAGGGTTCCCTTTTCTCCACACCCTCTCCAGCATTTATTGTTTCTAGATTTTTTGATGATGGCCATTTTGACCAGTGTGAGATTATATCTCATTGTAGTTTTGATTTGCATTTCTCTAATGATTAATGATGTTGAGCATTCTTTCATGTGTTTGTTGGCAATCTGTATATCTTCTTTGGAGAAATGTCTATTTAGGTCTTCTACCCATTTTTGGATTGGGTTGTTTTTTTAATGTTTAGCTGCATGAGCTGCTTGTAAATTTTGGAGATTAATCCTTTGTCTGTTGCTCCATTTGCAAATATTTTTTCCCTTTCTGAGGGCTGTCTTTTCATCTTGTTTATCGTTTCCTTTGCTGTGCAAAAGCTTTTAAGTTTCATTAGGTCCCATTTCTTTATTTTTGTTTTTATTTCCCTTTCTCTAGGAGGTGGGGCAAAAAGAATCTTGCTATGATTTATGTCATAGAGTGTTCTGCCTATGTTTTCCTCTAAGAGTTTGATAGCATCTGGCCTTACATTTAGGTCTTTAATCCATTTTGAGTTTATTTTTGTGTATGGTGTTAGGGAGTGTTCTAATTTCATTCTCTTACATGTAGCTGTCCAGTTTTCCCAGCACCACTTATTGAAGAGGCTGTCTTTTCTCCACTGTATATTCTTGCCTCCTTTATCAAAGATAAGGTGACCATATGTGTGTTGGTTTATCTCTGGGCTTTCTATCCTGCTCTATTGATCTATATTTTTTCTTTGTATTTAATTTTTGATAGTTTGATTAATATGTGTCTTGGTGCATTTCTCCTTGGATTTATCCTGTATGGGACTCTGTGCTGCCTGGACTTGATTAACTATTTCCTTTCCCACATTAGGGAAGTTTTCAACTACAATCTCTTCAAATAGTTTCTCAGCCCCTTTCTTTTTCTCTTCTTCTTCTGGGACCCCTATAATTCAAATGTTGGTGCGTTTAATGTTGTCCCAGACGTCTCTGAGACGGTCCTCTGAGACGGTCCTCAATTCTTTTCATTCTTTGTTCTTTATTCTGCTCTGCAGTAGTTATTTCCAGTATTTTATCTTCCAGGTCACTTATCCCTTCTTCTGCCTCAGTTATTCTGCTATTGATCCCTTCTAAAGATTTTTAATTTCATTTATTGTGTTGTTCATCACTGTTTGTTTGCTCTTTAGTCCTTCTAGGTCCTTGTTAAACATTTTTTGTATTTTCTCCATTCTATTTCCAAGATTTTGGATCATCTTTACTAACATTATTCTGAAGTCTTTTTCAGGTAGACTGCCTATTTCCTCTTCATTTGTTAGGTCTGGTGGGTTTTTACCTTGCTCCTTAATCTGCTGTGTTTCTCTGTCTTCTCACTTTGCTTAACTTACTGTGTTTGGGGTCTCCTTTTTGTAGGCTGCAGGTTCGTAGTTTCTGCTGTTTTTGGTGTATGTCCCCAGTGTCTAAGGTTGGTTCACTGGGTTGTGTAGGCCTCCTGGTGGAAGGGACTATGCCTGTGTTCTGGTGGATGAGGCTGGATCTTATCTTTCTGTTGGACAGGTCCACGTCTGGTGGTGTGTTTTGGGGTGTCTGTGACCTCATTATGACTTTAGGCAGCCTCTCTGCTAATGGGTGGTATTGTGTTCCTGTCTTGCTAGTTGTTTGGCATAGGGTGTCCAGCACTGTAGCTTGCTGGTCATTGAGTGAAGCTAGGTGCTAGTGTTGAGATGGAGACCTCTGGGAGATTTTCACTGTTTGATATTACGTGGAGCTGGGAGGTCTCTTG
The DNA here is from genome assembly GCF_025265405.1 of Mesoplodon densirostris. Classification (NCBI taxonomy): domain Eukaryota; kingdom Metazoa; phylum Chordata; class Mammalia; order Artiodactyla; family Ziphiidae; genus Mesoplodon; species Mesoplodon densirostris. The sequence goes on along the minus strand of NC_082667.1, from coordinate 50,871,389 downwards.
TGGACCAGTGTCCTGAGCTTGGCTCTCCCACCTCAGTGGCACAGCCCTGATGCCTGGCTGGAGTAGCAAGATCCTGTCCTCCACATGGCTCAGAATTAAAGGGAGGAAAAAAGGAAAGCAAGAAGGAAGAAGATAAAATGAAATGAAATAAAATAAAGTATAATAAAATAAAATAAAGTTATTAAAATAAAAAGTATTAAGAAAAAAATTAATAATAAAAACATAATTTTTAAAAAAGGACAGACAGGGCTTCCCTGGTGGCGCAGTGGTTGAGAGTCCACCTGCCGATGCAGGGGATACGGGTTCGTGCCCCAGTCTGGGAAGATCCCACATGCCGCGGAGAGGCTGGGCCCGTGAGCCATGGCCGCTGGGCCTGTGCGTCCGGAGCCTGTGCTCCGCAATGGGGGAGGCCACAACAGTGAGAGGCCCGCGTACAGCAAAAAAAAAAAAAAAAAAAAAAAAAAAAAAAGGACAGACAGAACCCCAGGACAAAAGCAAAGCTATACAGACAAAATCACACACAGAAGCATACACATACACACACACACAAAGAGAAAAAGGAAAAATATATATATATTGTTGCTCCTGAAGTCCACCTCCTCAATTTGGGATGATTCGTTGTCTATTCAGGTACTCCACAGATGCAGGGTACATCAAGTTGATTGTGGTGATTTAATCCGCTGCTCCTGAGGCTGCTGGGAGAGATTTCCCTTTCTCTTCTTTGTTCGCACAGTTCCTGGGGTTCAGCTTTGGATCTGGCCCCGCCTCTGCGTGTAGGTCGCCTGAGGGTGTCTGTTCTTCGCTCAGATATGACGGGGTTAAAGGAGTCGTTGATTCGGGGGCTCTGGCTCACTCAGGCCGGGGGGAGGGAGGGGTACGGAATGCAGGGCGAGCCTGCGGCGGCAGAGGCCGGCTTGACGTTGCACCAGCCTGAGGCGTGTCGTGTGTTCTCCCGGGGAAGTTGTCCCTGGATCACGGGACCCTGGCAGTGGCGGGCTGCACAGGCTTCCTGGAAGGGAGGTGTGGAGAGTGACCTGTGCTCGCACACAGGCTTCTTGGTGGCAGCAGCAGCAGCCTTAGCATCTCATGCCCGTCTCTGGGGTCCGCGCTGATAGTCGTGGCTCGCGTCCGTCTCTGGAGCTCCTTTAAGCGGCGCTCTTAATCCCCTCTCCTCGCACACAAGGAAACACAGAGGCAATAAAAAATCTCTTGCCTCTCCGGCAGCTCCAAACTTTTTCCCGGACTCCCTCCCGGCTGGCTGTGGTACACTAGCCCCCTGCAGGCTGTGTTCACACACCCATCAGGCTGGTGAGCGCTGGTCGGCACCGATCCTCTGTGCGGGAATCTCTCCGCTTTGCCCTCCGCACCCCTGTTGCTGCGCTCTCCTCCGTGGCTCCGAAGCTTCCCCCCTCCGCCACCCGCAGTCTCTCACCCACGAAGGGGCTTCGTAGTTTGTGGAAAGCTTTCCTCCTTCACGGCTCCCTCCACTGGTGCAGGTCCCGTCCCTATGCTTTTGTCTCAGTGTTTTCTTTTTTCTTTTGCCCCACCCAGGTACGTGGGGAGTTTCTTGCCTTTTGGGAGCTCTGAGGTCTTCTACGAGCGTTCAGTGGGTGTTCTGTAGGAGTTGTTCCACATGTAGATGTATTTCTGATGTATTTGTGGGGAGGAATGTGATCTCCGCGTCTTACTCTTCCGCCATCTTGAAGCTCTCTATCCCTATCCCCATTCCTAATCCCGGTGTTCCAACAGTATCAAAATACTGCCATTTCCTATTCTGCAGCCTACCTGTGAGTTTTACACATATTGCAACACACACACAAACACACACAAATACACACCTCTCCAACTAGTAAACTTCTAATTATTCATCAAAGCCTAGATTAAATGTAGCTCTTTTATGAAGCTTCCCATAATTATTGCAGAAGTTTATCACTCATCTCTGGGCACCCACTGTCCTCCGTACATCCTTAAATTATAAGACCTATCCCATGTCAATCTGTCATTTTAGAACTCTTTTCCTTGTTAGATTTGTGTGTGTGTGTGTGTGTGTGTGTGTGTGTGTGTGTTTTGGTGGGTTTTTTTTTTTAGATTGTGTGTTTCTTAAGGAAACAGAAACTGTCTTATTTATCTTTGAATCCCAGTTTGAACGTACCAAACACTCAAACATTTTAGGAATGAATGGGTTGAATCAATGGATAGTTTAATAATTAATATAACAAGGAATATTACCAGGGTAGCTGAATTCTACCCTTAGTTCTCTTAATAACTTGCTTTGTCATCTGTCTTCCAATATTTTCATTTTCCAACTAAACCATTTTCTGTATGAAAAAACATGCTAACCAGCTAATACTCATAGTTTCTACCATGTGGTAGTTCTATTTATCAATTAATAAATGGGCATTCTGATTTATACATCAATCTTCTATGAATGTGGTTAGTGTAAGCCGATCCTCATGATGCAAACTCCAGCTTCCTTGGGAAAACTATCTTTGGGATCAAAGCAAGTGAAGAACCAGCTTATAGGACTGTGTTAAACTGGCTGGTCCGATTCTATCTTTATGGAATTGCTCTTTAATTGAAATTTAAATTGTTGTCGGATCTTAACCACTGAGTCTCTAAAACTTGTTAATTATAAAGCAGAGGACTGGATTAGATCCTGAATCACAAAACTCAAATGCCTGCTGTTAGCCCAAATGAACAAACTCAGCTGGGTGTTAGACCAAAAGAAGCTTGGTTGCATCTATGACTATCACAATCATGATTTCTTCCTAGTTGCATTGTCCATTAAAACATAAGATGCCAAACGAAGCACAGCCATTGACCTCGTATAGCCATCGGTCACCTGGTACAGAGGTCTTGTTACCCTTATGACCATAATATGCTTTAAGACTATAATGCTGTGGCTGCCATTTCTATGACCTACATTCTTCATTTATTTCTGTGATAGTTAAGTATTGCATTTCCAGAACTTACTCATCTTCTAACTGGAACTTTGTACTCTGACAATATCACCCCATTTCACCCAGCCCCTAGCCCCAGAGTTCATTCTACTTTCTGTTTCTGCAAGTTCAGCTTTTTTAGATTCTACATATAAGTGACATTACACAATACTTGTCTCTGTCTGACTTATTTCACTTAGTGTAGTGCCCTCAAGGTCCATCCGTGATGGACATGTTAGCTAACACTACAGTGCTAATCACATTACAATATATAATTGTATCAAATCAACATATTGTATACATTAGATGTAGACAGTGTCTTATGTCAATTATATCTCAGTAAAGCTGGGGAAAGAATTTAAATTTTTAAATTAAAAAATGAAAATAAGTATTACAGGCTTTGAAGTAAGTGCTAATGATACTGGTATCAATAATCCTGTCCCTGCCATCAATAGACACCAAGGTCTGCTGGAAGAGATGAACTTTTAATTAATTAAAGACAGTAAGTGGTGTCAAAGAGGGTTACAAGGAGCAGTGGGAACACAAGAAGAGGTATTGTCTATGCACAAGAGAGTGGCCCCAGGAAGGCCAGAAAGGCTTCACAGAGGAGGTGACATGTGAGCTGAATCCAGGAATAGAAAGAGTTTTTCAGGCAAGGAAGGGCATTCCATGCAAGGTGAACAGCATGGGCAAAAGCACTAAAAAGTGAAAGAGCTCAGAGTGGAAAGGGGGAGGATATAAACACTCAATTATCTCCTTAGTCCAGAAACTGCAGGAGGTGAGGAAGCAGAAAAGAAAGGAAAAGTACTCTGGTTCCACTGAGGCTTGATCCCTGCCTCTTAAAGAACAGTAACCCCCCACCACAAGCACCACCATTCTTCATCTGCACTCTTGGTCCAGGTTTTTCAAAGAAGTAAGATGCCTCTCATTACCAAATACAGAGCGTGCTCGTTCTGCAGCTTCCTTTCCCATGGGGAGATGTTCAGCCCAGGAAGCAAGACCCTCTCCCTCAGAGGCCCTAGCCACCCAGAGGGGCTCTTCACTGAAAGCCATTTGATCAATGTTTATTCTTTGTAGCAATAGATAGACACTGAACAGTTGGTTTAACATTTTCCTTAAATAACTGCTTACTATATAGGTTGTTAAACTTTTTATTAACACTTCATGTAAGCTTCTATACCTTCAAGTGGAAAACTATAAGTAGGGAGAAGAGAAAGGAATTAACAATAAGATCCACAGCTTACATAGCACACACAGTGTTCTGGACATGACTGTGCATCACAAATGTTAATTCACTTAATCCTCACTACAGCCCAATGAGGCAAGTCCTACTATTAACTTATTTTACAGCTGAAGCAACTGAGGCTCAGAGAGCTTTCTTCTCATCTATCAGTACTTGCTGGTAAGTGATGAGAACTGACTTTTGAACTCAGGCAGGAGACTGCAGACTTTGCTCTTTCAAGCTGTGATGTACTGCCTTGGGATCAAGTAGATACAGTTGCTTCTGCCCAATGCTTTGGATAAAGTGTATCATTTAATCCTCATGACAGTCTACATTATGAATTAAAAACTGAGGCTTACATTTGCAGCAACATGAATGGACCTAGAGATTATGTTATTAAATAAAGTAAGTCAGAAAAAGAAAGACAAATACCATATGATATCACTTTATGTGGAATCTAAAATATGATCCAAATAAACTTATTTACAAACAGAAACAGACTCACAGATGTAGAAAAACTTATGGTTACCAAATGGTAAAGGGGGAATAAATTAGGAGTTTAGGATTAGCAGATACAAACTACTATACATAAAATAGATAAACAACAAGGTGCTCTTGTATAGCACAGGGAACAATATTCAATATCTTGTAATAAACCATAATGGAAAATATAAAAAATGAAAAAGAATTTTAAATATATATACACATATATATAAAATCTGAATCACTTTGCTGTGTACCAGAAACACAACACTGTAAATCAACTATACTTCAATTAAAAATTTAAACTTTTTTTTTTAAAGCTGAGGCTTTGAGAGCATAACTGGCCCAAAGATGAATAGCTAGTAAATGAAAGAGGTAGCATTTGATTTCCAGTCTACCTAAATTGAAACTCCTGCCACCGTGTCTGTCTCTGTAAGGGCTAGGGGTTTTCACAGAAGGAAGAGAACAGGTTAACAGAGCAGAAGGCCTGACTTCCCCAGATGACATTATCTGCATTTTAATTCCAATATCTGGTAGAATTGAAAATACCTGAAACTGAGACTTCATTAAACAGGAGTTTTGCCCAGATCACTGGCTGTCAAGCAGCCCTCCTTGAAGCCCCAGGGGCTTCTTCAGTGGGGAAGTCCAAGTACTTCACATAATCCCCCGTATTAGTTAGCTTTTGTTGCACTGACATGCAGCTCTCAAACTCTGGGCCTCACAACAACAAAGGTTTATATCTCACTCACCTTGCATGTGGTCTGGACTATGACACTGCCAGAAATTATATCACCTCTAAAATTATAAATTCAATCTCCTACTTATCAACTATGAACTCCTATCACTCTCCCAGATCATATGCTCTAGCATCCCCATATCAATTATTATTTAACCTCATTGAGATCACCAATCCACTGACCCTCCACCTTTAATCTAATTGCCAGTCTTCTATCACATAGACCCCAGCTTAGATCCATGGCCCATGGTTATTATCAAGGTCCTATTAGTATCCTTCACTCCTTTGTCTACATCTACCCTCAACTGTGCTCATCCCAACCCCAAATGAACCTAACCTTCTGCCTTCTCACTCATTTCCTCATTCACGCAGCTGAGTTTACTGAAGGACATCATATAATTAGAAAAATTGCTTTCACCTTATATTCATGATCAACAACCCCAAACTCAACACTGCCTGGCAGTGAATGTTACTGCATTCTTCTGAGAAGCTCAGCCTCCTACGCTACACAAAGTTCTCCAGTTTCCTCAAAGATCCCATACTTCACCCATATTCACAGTAGTGGGTCTTACCTTGTATTTTATATGGGAAGAAAAAGAGAAGCCACCTGACAGTAGCTCCCACACCTTCAAATCTACCAGAACACCTAATCTGCAGCCATTTCTCCTTCCCTCCTGTTATAACCATGAAACATCCCTTCTACTAACGATGGTCACTGTCTCTACCCTTTACATATGCTCTGGATTTCACTCTCTCTTGTGTCCCCAGTTATCCCTTTCTCCCTTGCATCTTTTGTCTCTCCCTCTCTAATTGATTTTTACATCAACATTAAAATTGTTATCACATCTCCTATATTTAAAAAAAATTCTCTCTAGGGCTTCCCTGGTGGCGCAAGTGGTTGAGAGTCCGCCTGCCGATGCAGGGGACACGGGTTGGTGCCCTGGTCCGGGAAGATCCCACATGCCGCGGGGCAGCTGGGCCCGTGAGCCATTGCCGCTGAGCCTGCGCGTCCGGAGCCTGTGCTCGGCAACGGGAGCGGCCACAACAGTGAGAGGCCCGCATACCGCAAAGAAAAAAAAATTATCTCTAGCTTCTAAATCCCTCTCTAGCTAGTGTCCCATTTTTCTGCATAGCAAAACTCAAAAAAGTTAAAATGATATATGCCACATTTAAATGAGGAGACATGAACAAAGCATCTTTAACCGTGTCTGATCTATGCCAGATGCTCAATAAATGATAGAATTGGTAATAAAACAGTAACAAAGATAATGATTGCAACTGACACAGAAATCTTCTCATATGGGAGCACAGCCCTTAGCATTGTAAGTGGATTATCTCTGTTTGCTCTTACAAAAACCTGTGAAATAGGTATTGATTTTTTCCCAATTTTATAGATTATGTATCTGAAGCTTAGAAAGGTTCATTGGCCCAAGGTCACAGAGCTAGTAGCAGAGATGACTAGGATTTCCTTCCAAATCCGTCTGACTACGTAAACAAAAATTATCACCCTCTAAATCACCCTCATCTTCTGTTTCTCTAGCACCCTCTATATACCTCTCCCTCCTAAGAACAGAGACAATTTTTTTTACAAAGAGCAGAGGGATGACAGTCAGGATGTACCTGTGTGAAGCTGAGTCATGCAGGCATCCCCTCCAGATCCCTTAGAGTGTCCGTCCATGAGCACATCCACTAGGAAAATGCCGAGGAAAGCGTTTTGTAAGGGGGAACACCAGGTTTAACTCATAAGCAATGATGGAGGAAACACCTGTGGACAATGAGGATGTTAGAAGAGTTTCTAATGCAGAGAATTGAAGTTTGGGGAGGAAGCAAGCTTTGTGAGTCTGGGTTGGGGAGAGACAGTGTAGGAGGGCACAGATGATGATAATACCAAACATGCACTAAAGATGCATGCACCTTTTGGGTGGGGATGAAGTGTTAGCTACAATGGGGACGGTGGACCCCAAATTTATGAAAGGACTTTAGACCATGAGCTATCTGTACCCAGCTAATTATGACCTTGGTTCAGGGTTGTTGTTGTTGTTTTTGCGGTATGCGGGCCTCTCACTGTTGTGGCCTCTCCCGTTGCTGAGCACAGGCTCCGGACGTGCAGGCTCAGCGGCCATGGCTCACGGGCCCAGCCACTCTGCGGCATGTGGGATCCTCCCGGACCCGGGCACGAAACCGTGTCCCCTGCATCGGCAGGCGGACTCTCAACCACTGCGCCACCAGGGAAGCCCCGGTTCAGGGTTTTAAACAGCTCTCTTGAGTCCATTTAGGCAAAGCACCTAGCACAGCCCCTGGCAAATTGTAGGAGATCAGCAATGGTGGCTATTACTGTTATTGTTCAGGATCCTCACATGGTGTTTACTGAATAAATGCTGATTCCTCTTTTTACAGTAAATTTTTTAAATTGCATATTAGTAGAACTCCTCATGCATCAGAGATGATGAGTAAAAATAGCTAATACTTTTTAAGCACTCACTTTGCCAGGCTGTTAAATTAACTCATTTAACCTTCTCAATAATTCCTTAAAGAACATGCTATCATTACTTCAATTTTACAGAGAAGCTAAGTAGCTTGTATAAGGTCACACAGTGAGTAGATGTTAGAGACAGAATTGAACATATTTCCTTAACTACCATCCTATAATGATCAATATAGGTATTATACAATCCATTTGTCTGATGCATATAAGAATACTGTGCTAAAAACATGAAGTGTGTATATATAGATAGATATAGGTATAGATATATACATAACAATAGCAAAAGATCTTGTGTCTATTCCCAACAAAAAATGATTTTTGGTTAACGTGCAAAAAAAGAAAGAAAACAAACAAAAACCTGCATTAAATCCAGCTCAACACATGGGGAAGGAACTATGACTGAGAAGCAGAAAGTAATCAGTGGATGAGGTGATAACCTTCTCTACATATTAGACCTGGCAGAGTTGGAATGTCCTCAAAGATGTTCTCAGTCAATAGGGAAATGTCAAGACCAGAGGGAAAAGCTGATTGTGAATGGATGCATCAGAAGTGCTTACAATTAGGTAACAAAAAGCCAAGTGGGAAACATTGGAGGTTAGGACACATTGATTGCAAAATCAGTGGCAATATGAAATGTGTAGCCTTGAATGCCTCAAAGGCCAAACCAAAAATCTGGGGAAAGTATGGGAGACTAAGTAAAACTAGAGAAGGACAGAGGAAAAATAAATTTTAAAGGTGGGGGGAGGGTTGCCTAACCCGGCACTTAATTTTTATATTCACCCTTTGAGACACATGTTATATTCCCATTTTACATGAGAACATTGAGCCTTACAGAAGCAAAGTGAATTTTCCAGGGTTATTCAACTATTATGTCAATTTCAAGCACAAATACTAAAAATCTGAATTGCGCTATTTTGACTTACGATCTTTTCATTCCTAGGGATTGCCTCTGAAGCAAGAACTGGAATGGTATGGAGAGCATGTCCAACAGGTTTAACTTGGAGAAACAAATGCTGTGGAATCTTAAGCTTTTTCTTTCCTGTTATCCAAATGGGATTCCTCATGCTTCAGAATCACCACTGTATTTTGAAAGCACCAGTTGTGGGACAATCAGCCTGTTATAGCTTTGTATTAGTTACTTGTAGATCCTTGTCATGTTCCTTGTTTTCTTTTTTCCATTTTTATATTTTTCATGGCACCAAATACAAGCTGAGCTAGTGACTGATAGAATATGCACACAGGGACACGTGAACACACACACACACGCACACATTCATTTCCTTATTAATTTAGCAAAGAATGCTGAAGGGAGGCTGCAGAGTAGCAGGAGTTAGAGCTTGTCTCACCACAGCTTTTCTACTGAGGGTTTACAGTCACAGGTTATATTATTCATGCAAAGTAGCATCTTTCTCCAACCAATAAGCTTAATTTTATGCTATACCACATCATTTTATACTTGGAGTTTATATCACTATTCTGGAAGAACTTAATCCCTTTAAGGGGATATTTACAGATATTGGGAATACTACGATTCTCTACCTATCCCTAACAATTCCAAAATTTTAGGATCTGTTCCTTGCAATATCCCATTCCTAGTACCAAATTATTTTTCAGCTAGAGTTTTTTGGGTTGAAAGCAATAGAAAGTTCAACTCAAAAAGACTTAAGCAATAAGGAAAATTTATCATCTCATGGAACCATTAATGTAAATCCTAGGTAAGGTGACTCCAGGAGTGGTTAATTCAGTTACTGAACATTATTAAGGACCCAGGTTCTTTCCATCCTCAACGTGTCAGCTTTATTCTTAAAGAAGCTCCTCTAATGATTGAAAAATGCTACTGAATTTTCCAGCTTCCCAAATAAGCATGATTACATCCCTCTTGTGTGTTCTTTTTAAAAGGAAGAAAATCTTTCCCAGAAACCCCTCATTAGACACTCTGTTTTACCTAAGTGGCTTGGATTGGCTCACATGCAATTTGAAAAATGTAAGCTCAGTGAGCGATGTTGTTTGTCTTATTTACCTCTGTATCTTTAGAACTCAGAACAATATTTGATACATGGTTTATTTAAACAACCTATAGAAACCTATTTCATTTTGGAATATAATAATAACAATAATAAACTAGTAGCACAGCAGACTATTGAGACTACAGGCTCTAGAGCCAAATGACCTGGGATATTTTTTTCTCTCTTTTTGGATCTCAGATGAACAAAAATGGATTCATCATATTCCTACATTCATGACACACTCTTATTGCTCCAATGTGTACCTTATTTACTTATTTTCTAATACTATCATAGAAACTGATGAACTCACTTCTCAAAACAAAAGTTAGGATCTTGACAATAGCCTACATCTAACTTTGACCATCATTCACATTCCCTACCTGCCCCACCCAAGACAACTGTCATAATTCATTGCGTCTCAATATTCCTTTGATTTTTTTTAAAGTTTATTACAACTATATGTATTTCTAAAAATATTTTATTTAATTGTTTTCAAATTTACAAAAAGGTAATCAACTTATAAGTAATATTTTGGGATTCACTTTTTTACTTAATCTTATATTTGCTAATATTCACCAATTTTTTTTTTTTTTTTTTTTTTTTTTTTTTTTGCGGTACGCTGGTCTCTCACTGTTGTGGCCTCTCCCGTTGCGGAGCACAGGCTCTGGACGCGCAGCCTCAGCAGCCATGTCTCACGGGGCCAGCCGCTCCGCAGCATGTGGGATCCTCCCGGACCGGGGCATGAACCCGCGTCCCCTGCATCGGCAAGTGGACTCTCAAACACTGCGCCACCAGGGAAGCCCTCACCTATCTTTTTATGTCACTCTAGTTCATTCCCTTTGACTGCTCTATAATAGTCCATTCAGGGAACAGACCACCATAGATTCTCCTACTTTCCTGTTGATGATCACTTGAGCCATTTGATTTTTGCTATTATGAAAAAAGCTGCTATAAACATTCTTGCAGAGCTACTGTTATACACATGCAAGAGTTTCCCTTAGGTGTTTACATGTCAACATGGATTTGCTGGATCATAAGGCACATGAATATTTAAATCAAGTAGATAAAATCAAACTGTTTTCCAACATGGTTGACCAAATTTACATATATAATAGCAGCATCTAAGAGAGCCTGTGGCTCCACATCCTCTCCAATATGTGCGATTGTCGTTTCCTTGATTCCACTTTTTTCTACTGAGTTATTTGTGTTTTCCTTATTGATTTGTAGAAGATTGCATGCACGCACGCACGCACACACACACACACACACATATTCTTGACACAACCCCTTTTTTGTCTGTCCCCTGTATCTGGGACAAGTAATTTAATCTATCTGTGCCTTTGTTTTTCACTCTATAAAATAAGAGGAAATAATATTAACTGTGATGGTTAATTTTATGAGTCAACTTGACTGGGCTTAGGGGTACCCAGAAAGCTAGTAAACACCATATCTGGGTGTGTCTGTGAGAGTGTATCTGGAGGAGATTAGCATTTGAATCAGTGGACTAAGTAAAGAAAATCATCCTCACCAATGTGGATTGGCATCATTCAATCCATCAAGGGCCTCAGTGGAACAAAAAGGTGGAGGAAACGTGAATTTGCTCTCTGCTTGAGATGGGACATTCATCTTCTCCTGCCCTTGGACATTAGCACTCCTGGTTTTCAGGGCTTCAAATTCAGACCAGGACTTATACCATTGGCTCCCCTGGTTCCCAGGCCTTCAGGTTTGGACTAGAATTGCACCTCTGGATTTTCTGGGCCTTGGCTTGTAGATAACAGATCATGGGACTTCTCAGCCTCCATAACCACATGAGTCAATTCCTTATAATAAATCTCTTTCTATACATCCCTATCTATCTATCTATCCATCTATCTATCTGTCTATCCTATTGGTTCTGTTTCTCTCGAGAACCCTGACTAATACACTATGTAGTAAGATTGTTTTGAGGAATATTACTGATATTAGTTAATATATATATAGATAATAGTTGATAGTTGTGGCGAGCGGGGGCTACTCTTTGTTGTGGTGCGCAGGCTTCTCATTGTGGTGGCTTCTCTTGTTGTGGAGCACGGGCTCTAGGTGCACAGGCTTCAGTAGTAGTTGTGGCACATGGGCTCAGTAGTTGTGGCACACAGGCTCAGTAGTTGTGGCGTATGGGCTCAGTAGTTGTGGTGCATAAGCTGCTGCTCCACGGCATGTGGGATCTTCCCTGACCAGGAATCAAACCCATGTCCCCTGCACTGGCAAGTGGATTCTTAACCACTGTGCCACCAGGGCAGTCCATGTTAGCTTTTATTATTACATGGAACTTGCTACATGCCAGGCACTATAATACCCCATCTAATTTAATCACACGAAATCCTATGAGGTATCAATGTTATTATTCTCACTTTACAAATAAGCAAGTTGAAGCTTAGAAAGATTAAATCATTTGACCAAGATTATACAGCTAAGATATGATAGGGCTAGATTGTATACCAAAACTGTCTGAAACAGAGTCTCCATTCTTAACCCCTCTACCATACTGCCTCTTTTTATATCATGAAATTGAAAAACTCTTGTGAAATTCTGCAACAAGGCAAGACAATGGAAAATAACACTTTGACTGCTATGCTCATTACGTATATGGAAAATATAGTTTCTACCTTACAAAATAATTACTAGAACTCAGATTGATCAATATAATATATATATGTATGCATAATAACTAGCACAAAATAGGTGGTTAATAAATGCTAGTTGTGATTATTATTATCTCATAATATCTCACAAATTCAGTGTCACAGATCTTCTCCTCATTTTATAAATAGGAAAAGTAAAGCTCTAAATTAAAAGGGTAAGTTGCCCAAGGTTACATGTTGCAGAGTAGTTACAGACCATTAGCCTGTCTAATTGTAAAGCCTGTGTACCTCTGAAAAAATGCTGTATTTTACTATCAAAAAGGCTGAATTTCTCCAGTTCAAAGGATAAGGATTACATAGCACAGATGCAGAAATGTAAATATGGACAACTGTTATTATTAAGAAATGACCTAACAGGAAAAGATGCTCAACATCACTAATTATTAAGAAATGTAAATCAAAACTACAATGAGGTATCATCTCATACCAGTTAGAATAACCATCATTAAAAAGTCTACAAACAATAAATTGTAGAGAGGGTGTGGAAAAAAGGGAACCCTCCTACACTGTTGGTGGGAATGTAAACTCGTGCAGTTACTATGGAGAACAGTATGGGGGTTCCTTAAAAAAGTAAAAATAGAGCTAACATATGATCCAGCAATCCCACTCCTGGGCATATATCCAGAAAAGATGAAAACTCTAATTCGAAAAGTTACATGCACCTCAATTTTCATAGCAGCTCTATTTACAATAGCCAAGACATGGAAGAAACCTAAATGCTTGTCGCCAGATGAATGTATAAAGAAGATGTGGTACAATATACAATGGAATACTACTCAGCAATAAAAAAGAATGAAACAATGCCATTTACAGTAACTTGGATGGACCTAGAGATTATCATACTAAGTGAAGTAAGTCAGACAGAGAAAAGTGAATATCATATGATATCCCTTATATGTGGAATCTAAAAAATGATACAAATGAACTTATTTACAAAACAGAAATAGACTCACAGACATAGAAACTAAACTTATGGTTATCAAAGGGGCAAGGGCCGGGGGATAAATTAGGAGTTTGGGACTAATAGATACACACTACTATATATAAAATAGATAAACAACAAGGATCTACTGTATAGCACAAGGAACTATACTCAGTATCTTGCAATAACCTACAATGGAAAAGAATCCGAAAAAGAATATATATGTGAAAAAGTACATATATGCATAACTGAATCACTTTGCTGTACAACAGAAAGTAAACACAACACTGCAACTCAACTATACTTCAATAAATTTTTTTAAAAAGAAGACTATAGGGCTTCCCTGGTGGCGCAGTTGTTGAGAGTCCGCCTGCCGATGCAGGGGACACGGGTTCGTGCCCCGGTCCGGGAAGATCCCACATGCCGTGGAGCAGCTGGGTCCATGAGCCATGGCTGCTGATCCTGTGCATCCAGAGCCTGTGCTCCGCAACGGGAGAGGCCACAACAGTGAGAGGCCCGCGTACCGCAAAACAAACAAAAAAAAGAAGACAGATAGATAGATAACTGAATCACTTTGCTGTACACCTGAAACTAACACAACATTGTCAATCAACTATACATCAATTTTAAAAAAATGAAATGGCCTAACAATAATAGAAAAGAATTAGTTCAAATTTCAGGCAAATCAATCTACTGATACTTAGAACACTTAACTATAAATTTTTACTCTTATTTCAGAATCAGATCACTGTTTCATGATGCAAAAGAGAAAGACATTAATATATATTCAGGGCACTTCAATAAGTATATACACACTATAGTGATTATGATAAATATCAAGAGTGGGAAAGATGGTGTTAAAATATCAAATCCCATTACATAACATTAATGTTTTAAATGATCTACTTCATCTTCTTTACCTCTACCTACTCAAAGAACATAATAATCATCTCCAAATACTTGAAAGTCTTTTGATGAAAGATGAATTAGATTTGTTCCGTGTAGCTAAGACTAGCGGCAGACTATATAGTGAGAGAATAATTTTCTTAACAACACTAATAAACTAACATTTATTAAGCTTTTATTACCCAACAGGCACTGTACTAAGTACTTTATGTGAACCATCTCATTTAATCCTGACAAGGCAAGTGCCGGGCTCATTCTGCAGCTGAGGAAACAGAGGCTTAGAGAAGTTAAATAATTGGTTAAATAGTTTATGACTGATGAGCAGTGGATACTAACCTAGGATTGCTGGAGTCCAAAATGCATATTCTCTACCACAATAATATATGCTTAATAGGAAGAAAAGGTTTGAAACAGAACTTTCCAAATACAGTAGGATCCCTATCACTGGAGATATAAAAGAAAGGGCTGAGAAAACTCTCGACCGGTACCTTACTGAAAAGATTCATGTGTTTATTCATTCAATCGATGTTTATTAAGTGTCTACTATGTAGAAGCCATATTATTTTACAAGTTAAGGATTAAATGAAAAGCAAGATTGTTTCAGGAAAGCAGATTTAAGTCTGAGGTAGAAAACTGAAGTGAATAATTTTTTAGTTTCTCCAGCCACGCAATTCTGTAATTCTTTATTTCCCTTGTTCCAAATAATATCAGCAGTTCCTAAAGCAATTAAAACAGAAGGAATTTGTTCCTTCAGCCACCTGATTTTCCTCTCTCTCAACATCTTTATTTCTTTTCCTATTCAACATGCTGACTTGAATTAGCTTCGATGCCACTCAGAATTGAGGCATGAAATACAGGCGTTCCTACCGAGCTCTTTACAACTGATGCTGAAATCACAAACCGTGATATAGTGTTAACTGCCTGTCTCCCAAGTATATCGTATGCTCTCACTACCATTTCATCAGCAAAAATGATTGTCTATTTTTCTGCTTGAAATCATCATTTCATTCCCTGTCTTCAGCTGGATAACTTACCTTTTTTTTTTTTTTTTTTTTTTTTTTTTGCTGTATATGGGCCTCTCAGTGTTGTGGCCTCTCCTATTGCGGAGCACAGGCTCCGGACGCGCAGGCTCAGCGGCCATGGCTCACGGGCCCAGCCGCTCCGCAGCATGTGGGATCTTCCCGGACCGGGGCACGAACCCGTGTCCCCTGCATCAGCAGGCGGACTCCCATCCACTGCCCCACCAGGGAAGCCCTAACTTACCTATTTTAATAACAAAAGATATAAGTATCACTTTTGTTGGTTCTATCTACCAAATATGAGGAGACATTTCATCCACTAATTATTGAAAGGAGTAAGACAAGTACCAACTCAAAATACAGTACTTCTCTTTTTCTTTTTTTTTAATTGTGGTAAGAGCACTTAACATGAGATCTACCTGTGTAACAAAATTTTAAGTGCACAATACAGTACTGTTAACTATTTTATAAGTAGATCTTTAGAACTTATTCACCCTGCATAACTGAAAGTTTATACCATTTGAACAATAGCTCCCCATTTCTCCCACCCTCCCTTGCCCCTAGCAACCATCATTCTACTTTCTGCTTCTATGAGTCTGACAATTTTAGATAACTCATGTAAGTTAGAAACATGCAGTATTTGTCCTTCTGTGACTGGCTTATTTCATTTAGTGTAATGCACTACAACTTAATCCATGTCATTGCATATTGCAAGATTTCCTTCTTTTTTACATAAGTTATGTAATTAGAAAAAAAGTTTATCTAGATAGCCTGATTTTGTGATGAAGTTTTTATCAACTTTTTCAAAATTGTAATTTGTTGTCTTTTTCTCACTTCTAAGTAAATATTGGTTTCCATGTCTTAAAAAAAAAAGACAAGCATCAACCTTCAGTACTCGATTCTTTCATAAAAATCTATTGAATTATTCAATTATATACTGTGGGAAGATTTTTATAACTAAAATGGTTTTGAAAAAAAATTCATGGTCATTTTCACATTATCAGCTTCTGGCAAGGTTACATCCACAAAGGAGGTTGATTCCACAGTCATCACATTCCATTTATTTTGTGCATTTGATTGGAAAATGGCAACTGATTATTATGAGGTTGGACAGTAAGCATTACAATCTCATTTGTGTTTTTAAGACAGGTAGGTGTAGGTCGCTCAAACAATAGAAAAGCAAGACAATACTTTGTGTAGCAATGAAAAAGGCTTACACTTTCAATGATTCCTCCATTCCCTAAAGTGGCATTGCATCAGATTGGTCCATAGAGCCTTGAAAATGACCTACACTGGAGGGTTACCTTTGGACTTTCTAATTCAGGAGACATAGAGTGAACCCAGAAATCAGAATTGTATTTGAAGCATTCAGATCATTCTGATGTGCACCCTCAGTTGAGAACCACTGATTTGCCTGTTAAAGTCCAAAGTTTTTAGCATGGTTACTAGAGTCATGATGACTGGCTCCTGCTCAGCCCCATCTCCAAACTACCTCAACACTTAAGCCTAAGAAATACTGAGCTACTTAGGGTTTCTTGGAAACAGCGTGCATTTGCCCATAATGTTCTTTTTCCTAGAATAAATGTTTCCCCTTGTACACTTGGAGTATCCTATTCCTATTTCAAGACCCAGCCCAAGAATCATCAACTTTCTTACACTTTCCTAGTGACCCCGAAGGAAAATTAATCACACCCTGTTCTAAGTCCCAGCCTAACTTATTATCACTTAAGTGACAATACTTAATAGTATTGTCGCTATTTGTCTCGATTTATGTCTTGCCTACTAAGCTGTGAGCTCCTAGAAGGCCTATAACCTTTTGTCTTTTTAACCATAGTGTTTAAAAGTGGTCTGTCAATGGCAGGTGTTAAATCAATATTGATTGAATTTAAAAAAATCAGTGAATGAATGGTATCACCAATTATCCAATATTTCAGGACAAAAACTTAAATCTTAAACTCTTCTCTGTTTTCAGTAGTCGTAGTCACAGATTTCACTGGTATAATATTTATTCTAACCATGGTTTACTCCTCTTCTTCTCCACTGCAAATGTATAAACCTTCTTCTATGGACTAGTGCCACTTTAATGCTCTTCTATGGTACCCCACAGTCTTCAGCAAAAAGTCTTAACACCCTGTCATGCCATACAAGGCCATTTCTGCTCTGTGTATACCTGCCTCTAAGCCTCAATTTCTACCATTTCCACAAACAGAGCCTATAGTCCACTTACATGGAACTATATATATACTCAGGCCTCCAAAATGGGTCACTAATCTCTCTCTTACCTCTGTGCTTTTTTTTTTTTTTTTTTTTTTTTTTTGCGGTACGTGAGCCTCTCTTACTGTTGTGGCCTCTCCTGTTGCTGAGCACAGGCTCCAGATGCACAGGCTCAGCGGCCATGGCTCACAGGCCCAGCCGCTCTGCGGCATGCGGGATCCTCCCGGACCAGAGCACGAATCCGTGTCCCCTGCATCTTCAGGCAGACTCTCAACCACTGCGCCACCAGGGAAGCCCCACCTCTATGCTTTTATATACACTTCTTCCCTTCTTCAAAACGGTTCCTTCTTCTTTGATTCTACTCACCATAAAAAAAAAATTCAGCTCAACTGTTCACCTTCCCTGAAAGGCTCAGCTAATCATCTCCCTCCTGGATTGGGCTAGATGCACAGTCCTACTCAGGCTTCCCATAATTCCTAGTGCAGGCTTTTAGGCTCAAGTCATTACAATCGTTGACTTCTCTGTCTTTCCCAGCAGGCTAAGAAATTTTCTAAGAAAGAGACTCAGGCACCTAGTGCCAGCTTATTTCATGTCTAGAATGTAACTTAAAACTTAACTCACATCAATTTGTTTTAAATGTATTTAGTTTCAAGCATGTAAATATAGTTTTTCTTAAACTAATACCATGTGGAAAACATTGTCATGAGATGCTTACATTGTAATCAGAGAAGTTTGAGAATTAAACACTAAGAACCATTTTATCAAGAAGATGTCTTCTGAGGGACTTTCACAGAATGAAAGGTCTTTCATAATCTAAGCACAGAGCTCCAAACACAGGAACCACCACAGGAGAGACACAAGCGATCCAAAGATGCCTGAGACATGACTCTTGCCCTCAAGGATTTAGCAAGCTGAACTTAATAATTCACTAAGAAACAAAATCATCAGTGTTGGTCAATATTCTTCAGACATAAATGTGTGACAAGAAGCCATCTTTGCGCTGAGCCATAGAAATTTAAACAAACATGTTTTCTCCTTGTTTCTCCTTTTTGTGATTGTGAATCCTGCTTGACTAAAAAGATGCTCTGTCAGATTCTTTACCTCACTCATTAATTCATTCATTTAATAAATAGTTCCTGACCATGTCCCACATCAGACACTTTGCCAAGCACAGATGGCACCAAAAAAACAAGATAAATACTTTTCCTTAGAGGCATTTTTTAATGAAAACAGATAAATACATATACATAGTCAACCTAAAAACAAAGCAAACTTAACTATGCATGGGGATCATGAAAGCCTTCTCAGGGAAGGTAACATTTAACTTGAGTCTTCAGGAAGGAGTTGAAGTTTGCCAGAAATTTTATTAGAGTCAATGATAGAATTGAATACGGAATTTGCTTTTACTGTGCATTCTAACTAATAAAAGCCTCTAGCCATGCACACATGATTAACAATCTATAAAGGTGACAACTTTCCTAGAGACAGGTGTTCTGCCATTTTCCTGACTGGAATCCCTTAGATTATTTTCCCAGGCACTTGAATTTAAAAATAAAAAAAAAAGATTTTCCCAATATATGTCCTCAGGAGTGCTAGGGGTCAAATTACTCATTTATTTATGTTTTACACTTGTTGACTAAATGATTTTCAACAAACCTTTGTATAAGTATATGGGTGGAAAACACTTGAGAAACTATAATATTTTTAATGCCGTAAAAACTTTGACTTGAGAATAAACTTATTGTCTCCAGAGTTTGCAAACATGGGCATTTCAGTCCCTTCCAAGCATTAAAAAGTGAGGATTCATGGAGAAGAAAAAGTCTCACAATATTTTCAAAAAGTAGAAGATATTTCAGTGAACAGTCAGTAGATGTATTTCAAATTCCTAGCTGGAACAAGTGAAAAGGAAGACATTCAATATACCAATTTTTAAATTTTTTCTTCTTAAATTTGATTTTTCTAATCATAAATGAATAGAGTCACATTGTGGAAAACTGGGAAAATACAGAACGAAATAATAATGATCCTGATTGCTGTCATTTGCTGCACACTTTCTCTGTGTGATTGTGCCTCACATACATTAAGTCACATCATCCTCACCACTACCATGATTGTGCCTCACATACATTAAGTCACATCATCCTCACCACTACCCTGTGAGGTAAGTATTATAATCATCTTTGTTTTACAATAAAGGAAGAGGCTGAAAGAGACCCTAGAGATACCAGGAGAGGTAGCACCAGATGACAACCTTAAGATGTCTGATTCCAAAGCCCTCATGCTTAATCATCTTCCACAAGGCCACCACCACCCCATCTAGTTGCATATTTTCCTTTTTCTTAATTAATTTATTAACCCATTTAAATAATATTTTATTACATATTTATAGCAGTCATAAATTGCTGATGAAAGAGCTTTTGCACCATAGCCTTGTCGAAGAGACTTCTTCTAAGCATATTCATACACCATTTTGCCCTGGACAGAACTATAAAACTCTATCATAAGATTCTTACAAACTGTAACTATAGCCCTAAACCATACTGATTTGGGTTTGCCATACACCACCCAGGACTTCAGATAAAACTCTAACCACTATTCATCTAAACATTGAGTCATTCCACTGAACCCTTCTAGTACCCCAAATATAACCACAACTATAACGTTCAGTCATGTAAAAATTGGACTTGACTGTAAAACATAACAGCAAAAATACTTCTATAAAAATAATTACAGTGCTGTCAGGAGAAGCCAGAAACACAAGAAGCACAGGAACAAATATTGAGGCTATATTTTTGTAGTAGGCTACTTGTTCTTCTTGGATATTCTCCAACACCTTTACAGAAGTTCTTTAACTCCATTTAGAGGAACTGTCTTTCCAAAGGAAGAGGTA
Source organism: Mesoplodon densirostris (assembly GCF_025265405.1). Taxonomy (NCBI): domain Eukaryota; kingdom Metazoa; phylum Chordata; class Mammalia; order Artiodactyla; family Ziphiidae; genus Mesoplodon; species Mesoplodon densirostris. Next base: position 50,850,886 of record NC_082667.1, on the reverse strand, counting down.
ACTGGCATACTCCTATTATGTTAAACATCTATTCCCACAGCAAAATTTATGCTTCATTAGGGTACTGTCCTATGAAGTCCTAGGTCCACTGTCTATGGGGCCATCAAGTCCTCACTTGTTTACTATAAACAAATTTTACTTTTATATATTGGGTAATTGGTCAAGACTTTCAATATGAAGCTACTATATGCTACTCTGAATAATTACTCAGAATAATCACTGATTCACTTTTTATATGCACCATCTGAGCAACAATTTCTACAATAAAGCTTATGAAATTAGAAAAGGTGATCTGAAGTTTATCATTAAACTTAGCCAAAGTTATAAATGATATTCTCCTAGTGCTCAAGCCTGAGAAGGCAGGTCTAAAACTCTTTAGCCCAAGTGGAAATAATTAAAAGGCTTTCACTTTCCATTAGCTAGCCACGGTGGTATTTGTGTCATTTCCAATACTTCATGTTGAATTTAGATAAACACAATTGGTCAGGTAGAACAATTCATCTCTAAACTGAGGGTTATGACCCCATACCTCTCCAAGGTAGACAAAAGGGAGTCTGGGACATGTTTTATTTCATGGACTCTGGTATTTGGGGATCCATGGCTTCAAAATATTCAGGCTTTTATTCTTTATATGTTCTACAGTTGTCAAGTGTGGCTTCTCTTGAGTTTTAAATACCTCTGCATAGCTGCTGTCATGTAAGATGACACAACCACTGATCATTTGACAAAGGAGCAAGAAAGTCAGACCCTGGCTTGACTCTGAACTGCTGTGACTGAGATAAAGATGTCACCTAGAGATCAGGACAGTGTTGTAGACCTGGAATAAGAATGATTTTGTGGTTGACCCTCTAGCCTAGTCAGAGGATGGCCAAATGTTAGAGGTCTGAGAACCTATACAACAAACCCCATCAGTCATGCAAGACTGAGAACAAGAAATACTGCTCCCATCAATTATTCAACTATACTTTACTCAGAACCTCATGTCACTTAGATTGACTCTACCTTAAAATTCAACAAATCCAAAGACTTCAGAAGTGTCCCCCACTTCTGATGTTCTGGCCTAAGAATTTCCAATCCCAGCATATAAGCGATGAAAAGCATGTATTCATTTCTCCTAACAAGATGCTATTTAAGAATTGTATTTAAGAGTGCAAGATGTATTTAAGAATTGTTCTCCCTTGCTGCAGTAAGTCAATAAAACTCAGTCTGTATATATTGTAACAGATATTTTTAACTGAGAATGGAGCTTTCTACACTGCAAATAGGCAAAAGAGGATGGAATCTAGTGGACAAGTGTAGGATCTGTTGATCTAAATGTAGAATCATTTCTTCACAGGTAAAAGGAAGGAAAGCAGAATATATTGATATATGGTATAGATACACTGCCAGGTCATTTCCATGATCTAGCCTCAAGAAGACTGGCAGATGCCCCAGGTTAGACAGGCCTTCTCATTCCTGCAATGACATAACACTGATTAAGCTGGGCTCAGACTCACATAGTACAAAATCAATCCAAAATGATAGACATGTATGGCCATGTGGATCATAGATGGGGGAAAGAGCAGTCTATATTTAACCTTGACGCTTTAAGCAAGCTATCTGGTTTTCAAAACAACAGGAGAAAAGTAAATTACAGACATACATTTCCCTGTTTAGATGCAAAATCACTAACTTAACAATGTGATTCTAGAATTTGTCTGATAGGATATGTAAGTGAGAATAACCCCAAAACTTTTTGATATGGATTTGTAATGAGCAATCAACACATAGGCCATTTTTTAAAGATAGCCTAAAAATAATACATATCATTTACATTACAAAGGAGACATCATAAATAAATGAAGAAATCAAAGACTATTCAATACATAGTACCAAGACAATCACTTTAAAGCCTAATAAATTTAGATCTTGATCTACTACCATACACCAACATAAATTCTTGGTGGGTTAAAAAGCCAAATGAGGGCCTCCCTGGTGGCGCAGTGGTTGAGAGTCCGCCTGCCGATGCAGGGGACACGGGTTTGTGCCCCGGTCCGGGAAGATCCCACATGCCATGGAGCGGCTGGGCCCGTGAGCCATGGCCGCTGAGCCTGTGCATCCGGAGCCTGTGCTCCGCAACAGGAGAGGCCACAACAGTGAGAGGCCCGTGTACAACAACAACAACAACAAAAAAAAAGCCAAATGAAAAATGAGAAATCATTTACAATTTTAAAACATATAGTTTAAAATATATCTGATCTTATGTTGAAAAGAACATCGAAGCATAAAACAAAAGAAAAAAATCACAGTGTTAACAATACATTAACCACATAGAAACTTTCAGACTTTGAACATCACAGGTTGTAACAAACTAAAATAAGTGGTAAATAATACACTCAGGAAAAATATTTGAAATATATACTATAAACAAATATTCATAATCTTGTTATATAAAAGTTCATACAAATTAATATAAAGAAAATTAAAACTCTAATAGAGTTATGAACATAGTATATAGAAAAATAATTCACACAATATTAAAATTTTAAAGGGAATAAAACCAATAACCAAATGAGAATATGTCATCATTACTAGTCATTATGAAAATGCAAGTTAATTTTAAAATTGGCACTCTCTAAAAAGCATTTTAATTGATAATGCTCCAGATGGTGGTGAAGCAAATTTTTAGATCTATCACTGGCAGGCCTATTACCAAAAGATTTATGGAAATAGTCTACCAGTGCTAAGAATCACAAGTCTTCCATACATTACAATTCAACAATTCCCTTTAGAGCACTCTACCCTCAAAGAATTTAAAGCCCATTTATAAACAGTATTCAGCACAGCATTGTTTAAAAGAGCAAAAATTTAGAAACAACTTTAATATCCAGTCATAGGAGAATAGCTACACTAGTTATAGAAGGTTGAACACATATCATTTGTGGATAACCAACATTTTTTAACACCTTCCTAAATTTTGGCAATTTTTTACATTAGAAATCCTGCCTCCTGATGTAGAAAGAAAACTAACATCCCTAGACTCCCTGTAATAGAATGCAGGCATGTGATTGCACACTCTTGTAAGACGACGTAAGAAATGAGCAACAAGAAGAGGCTGCAGTACATGGGAAATCAATCCCTTAGCAAACTCAGTTACAGAGCTACTCAAAATTCTCCAGTGGTGGCAGTGATGGGGAACACAGGAGGAAGAGAAGCAGCTTTGAAATAAACAGAATTTAATTCAGTTAGGCTTCCCCAAACATCAGATTTCCAGATAATCTGATTACAGACCGGCTGGAAAGAGGCTCTGAATTGCTTTGGAATAATTAGAACCATTTAGCCTTAATTCCAAAATTGGTCCATTCCCTTCTTTTTAATCTCCTAGAATTCTCATAATAACCCTTATCCATTCAAATATATTGCTCCCTATATAAGTAACTGGAATATTTCATGAAACACTTTTCATCAGAAGACACTTAACCAACTGAAGAACTTTGACTTAGATCAGTAATGGGAGGGAAGAAAAAAATCAAGTGGTTGAGCACCAACTATGCTGGAAATAATAAGCATTAGGAGCAGTACCTACCTTTGCTCATTAAATCCTCACAATCACTTACAGAAGTGGATGTTAATATCTCCATTTTACAAATAAGGAAGCCTAGGAAGGCTAAATAATCTGCTAACAGTCACTCCTCTAGTAGAAAGATGATTTTTTTATTTAATCTTTACAACAAGAATTATACCTGTTTTCCAGATGAAGAAAGAAAGGCAAAATCACAAAGCTAGGATATGATACAGTCAGGATTTCAATCCTGGTTTGGTTGATTCTAAATGAGGGCTTTTAACACTTACTCTATTTTGTCATCACTTAGTACAGTGACACATACATAGTGAGCTGTCGATTTCTGATAATTTTTATTAAGACTTGAACTACTATCTGTCTGTTCTAAAGTCCACCTACTTAGGTCTCTATCATACTGCCTTCCAAATTTCATTGAGTTTGATAGATACACACATGTACCCAGAAATGAAAATGTTCAGTAGATTTGATGTCCCTTGGTCATTGATATAGCTTCAGTTCTAGATTTAAGTCATATTTATTCAGGCTTACATTGAAATTACACAGGAATGGCAAAATGATGCATTGTAAGAGACTTATTCTAAACTACTCTTCACCCTCGTGCTAAGTGAAAAGCAAATGATCTCCAGCTGGTAATTTATTATTGTTACTTTATCTTACCAATACTTTATGAATACTTTATGGATTGAATAATCCTAAATTAATAATTTGCTGTCAATAAAAGGATGATTGATACTCAGCAAAGCTACACAATCCATTTTTTTATCTCCTGCCTCAAACACAATGTCACCATGTGACAGGTTGATTTGCATTGATGTTAAATGTCAGTTTTGTGAGGTTCCATGGTGATGTGTGCAGGATCAGCACCTCATTGAGCAGTCTGCACTTCAGGGTAGAGCAAGAGAACCAGGTACACCTGTCAATGTCAAAAAAGTCTCCATTAGCACTGCTTGAGAGGCAGTAAAGTATGATGGTTAAGACCACAGACTATGGAGCCAGACTGCTTGAGTTCAAATCTCAATTTGTAGCTGTGTGACCTTGGGCAAGCTACATTACCTCTCAACTCTAAGATGGGGATCATCGTACCTTCAGCAAAGGTTTATGAGTTTAAAGAGCTAAAATTTCTAAGTCTCTTAGAAGAGGGCCTGGCAGGTAGAAAACACTATATAAGTATTACCTAATACAGCTACCACTTGCCATCAGAGACAAAGACTTTGGGAAGGTGGAGTTTATACTGCTGCACACACACGTGTGTGTGTTTAGAAAGTTTATTTCAATCGGTGAGGACCCTGATGTGCAGAAGCTCGATGGGGGGAATCCTTTCACAATGTATGTGTGTATCAGATCATTGAATTGTACACTTTAAATATATTATGGTTTTATTTGTCGATTTTACCTCAATAAAGCTGGGGGGAAAAGAAACAAACCTGGGAACAGGACAGGTATACAGAGAGAAGCAGAAACTGGAAAGCAGGGAGCTCCTCAACTGTGTTTCCACTATTGGGTTCTGTGAGTTTTCTGTGAATCTGTCTGATTAAGCTCTCTTTTTTTATCTGCTTTCACTAACTTTTGGTTCCATGCATCCTGAAAATCCCTAACACGGTCACCTTATTAAAGGTAGACAGAAAGAAAAGAGAGAACAGAGCTGTGAAGGAAGGCTTTGCCCCAAGCCAGTGAAGACAGGTTTCTCCATGTCTTCAGCTGGCCCAAAGTTGTCCCTTCCACCCCCTGGTGCCTTACCTCATATTTACCCAGCACTGTTATCCAAAGGTTAACACAAGTTATTTACCAGGCCCTGAAAATATAGCCCCTGCTGATGTGTAGAAATCTTTAGGAGAACACAAATTAGAAGCTTGAACACATGTGTACTGAAGTTTTTATTAATAACTGAAGGTTAGAAGATGGTGAGATACCACATTAGCACTTAATTCAGTTTACTGGAGTGTGGAGGGTTGATTAGAAAATATAGTACATGTGATCTTTACCTCTCCAAGAAGGAGACTGAAAGCCACAGCAAGTCAACCTCCCAGGCCCCAAAGAAGTAATGAATTTCAAGAGTCCATAGATTTTTCTGTGTCTGTTCAAAGATAAGTCTTTAGGGGATTTTTTATTTCTTGGATTTCTTCCCTCAGCACCAAGATTTTCTAACTACTATATTGAAGGATTTTTTTCAGTCATATTTAATTAAATTCAGTTTCTCCCTGCCACAGCATTTTCTATGGGCATCCTTATTTAAAAAAAAAAAAAAAAGGAAGGAGGATTTCAGATGACTTACCACATCCTCCCTTATTATATAATACAATTCTTCCAAATGTAAACTCCAAAAGAGAATTTATCTATTTGTACCACCTAGAAAAGTACATAGCACATCATAGGCTCTTAATAAACTTTGTTATTGAATCCATGTAACTATAACAATGATAAAAAGAAAAAAGGCAAACGGAGATCTGTGATCACTAAAGCAAAAAGTACAGAGAAAGTTTGCAGGCTTTGGATCCAGATAGACAACCTAGCTGTATTTCCTTAGCTCTAGTGAAGAGTGGTAATAAAGTACAATAAAGTACATGGCCACACAGTTTATGAACCACAGCCATAAAATAATAATTTTCAATTATTTTTATACAAAATTCTCTAAAATTATACATTGAATCTTTCCCATTGTTTAGGGGATTTTGTTATGCTCCTTGGCATTTTAATTTAATATAAAATTTAAATTTCATTTTCTAAAAAAAATGGTGCTCTGAAATATGGATGAAAAGGTAGAATCCACTAAGACAAACTATCTTAAAGCAGAAAGAAAAAAATGTGCTGGCTGATTCCCTGTGATAAAATCATAAACCCAAAGAGTTACAAAACTGGAACTACATCTGTTCCAGTCTTCTAACTTCTAGTATAGAAGAAAAGATCTAAAGATTTGGTGACATGAAGATTCAAAATTTCTTGAATGTCAATGGCAAATTTTAAAAACATTAAAAGGAAAATAAATTGTGGGAAATATTTGCAGGAAATATTATTCAGGGAAATAACTATATTATATATAAAAGTCTTATAAAGTAAGAAACCACCAAGACTAAAATATAATAAATAATCAGGGGACACAACTTAAATAATTCAAAAAAGAAAAAGCAACTAATAAACAAATATGTAAAAATTTAGTAATATAACTCCAATTAAAGCAATATAGTAATTAACTCCTTGCAGCAACAATAAGGAAATATCTTTCATATTATATGTTTCTTTAATGACTTTACACATTACTTGCTGGTGATCAATGAACAGTAATTCTTCTATATATTTGGTAGGATTGTGTACTATTTCAAGGCTTTCTGAGACTTTGGAAATCAAGAACTTAAAAACAATTTTATTGACGGTCAGCAATTATATCTCTAGGAATTCAAAATATGGAAAAAATCAAATCCAAGTAGCTAATCACAGAATTATACTGGTGAAAAAAATAGAAATAATTATTCAACCCTGGGAAATGGTGAAGTAAACACTGATATCAATTCAATGAAATAGTCAATCATTTAAAAATTTGGTTTTGCAGAATCTCGAAGCGATATCTGCACTGTCATATTATTGCAGCATTATTCACAATAGCCAAGAATGGGAACAACTTAAGTGTCCATCAAGGAAGAATGCAAAAAGAAGATGTCATTCATATATAAACAATGGAATATTATTTGGCCATGAGAAAAAAAGGAAATCCTGCTATTTGCGACAACTTGGATGAATCTTGAGGGCCTTATGCTAAGTGAAATTAGTCAGACAAAGAAAGACAAAAACTGTATGATATCATTTACACATGGAATCTAAAAAAGTCAAACTCAGAGAAATAGAGAGTAGAGTGGTAGTTACCAGGGGCCAAGTGTGGCCAAAATGGAGAGATACTGGTCAAAGGATACAAACTTCCAGTCATAAGATGAAAAAGTTCTGGATATCTAATGTATAGCATGGTGACTGTAGCTAATAATACTATATTATATGTTTGCAAGTTACTAAGAGAGTAGATCTTAAATGTTCTCACCACAGAAATGGATGGAGGTGTTAGCTAATGCTATGGTGGTGATCATTTGATAATATATAAATGTATCAATCCACACATTGTATACCTTATACTTACATAATGTTGTATGTCCATTATATCTCAATAAAGCTGGAAAAAAATTGATTTTGAGCACTGTTCAATGTGCAGAACAAAGCAATATACAAAATATCATATGGATTTTTATTACAATAATATAAAATAAATGTCATGAAAATTTCCTGGAATGAAATCACCAAGTATTAATCGTAATGACTGTGACAAATAACAACATTAAAATCAAGCTAAGCACATAGGGATTTCTTCCATTCAAATTAATACAAATCCGCATCCAAAGAGCCATGAAAATATTAGCCACCACAAACAAAATAAAGCAAATAAATCTATCTTTAAATGTGTAACTATTTGAAAACATAATGAAAAGTTGGTTTAATACTTCCACAGGCCTCAGACACTTTCTATGATAAAATCAGAAAGAATGGGACAGACCTATGAAGAAGGTCCATAAGTCAAGAAAAAAAGTGGAAAATAGGCTGTTTTTTAAACATTTGCAAAACTGACATTTCATTACAATTAACTTAAGGTCTGGCTCAGTAGGCCCACCCCAGGTTTTAGCAGGCCCCAGTCTCTCATAACAAAGTTAAATTCATCATGCTCTAGTCCATTAATCTTTTAGTATTGGCTCTCAGTAAAGATAAATTTACAGAGGGGGACCCTTCAAGATGGCAGAGAAGTAAGATGTGGAGATCACCTTCCTCCACACAACTACCTCAAAAATACATCTACATGTGGAACAACTCCTACAGAACACCTACTGAACGCTGGCAGAAGACCTCACACTTCCCAAAAGGCAAGAAAATCCCCATGTACCTGGGTAGGGCAACAGAAAAAAGAAAATACAGAGACAAAAGAATAAGGATGAGACCTGCACCTCTGGGAGGGAACTGTGAAGGAGAAAAAGTTTCCACACACTAGGAAGCTCCTTCACTGGCGGAGATGGGGGGTGGTGGGTGGGGGGAGCTTCAGAGCCACGGAGGAGAGCACAGCAACAGGGGTGCAGAGGGCAAAGCGGAGAGATTCCCGCACAGAGGATCGGTGCCGACCGGCACTCACCAGCCCGAGAGGCTTGTCTGCTCACCCGCCAGGGCACGTGGGGGCTGGGAGCTGAGGCTCGGGCTTCAGTCGGATCCCAGGGAGAGGACTGGGGTTGGCGGCGTGAACACAGCCTGAAGGGGGCTAGTGCACCACAGGTAGCCGGGAGGGAGTCCCGGCTGGAAAAACTCTGGACCTGCCTAAGAGGTAAAAGGCCATTGTTTTGGGGTGCATGAGGCAAGGGGATTTCTTCCCCATGTGCCCACAGAAAAGCAGAGCACCACCTAAGCGAGTCCAGAGACGGCCATGAGCCACGGCTAACAGCTCAGACCCAAGAGACAGGCATGAAACGCTAATGCTGCTGCTGCTGCCACCAAGCATCCTGTGTGCAAGCACAGGTCACTATCCACACACCCCCACTGGGGGAGCCTGGCAGTCTGCCATGTTCAGCATCCCGGGATCCAGGGACAGTTTCCCCGGAAGAACACACGGCTCACCTCAAGCTATTGCAACGTCTCACTGGCCTCTGCCACCACAGGTTCGCCCCACATTCCAATTATAACTACCATAACCCTCTCTCCCCCTGGCCTGAGAGAGCAAGAGTGCCGTAATCAGCCTCTGCTTTAACCCCTTCCTGTCTGGGTGGGGAACAGATGCCTGAGGGCAACCTACACACAGAGGTGGGGCCAAAACCAAAGCTGAACCCCAGGAGTTGTGCGAACAAAAAAGAAAAAGGGAAATTTCCCCGTGCAACCTCAGGAGCAGTGGATTAAATCCACACAATCAACTTGATGTACCCTGCATCTGTGGAATACCTGAATAGACAATGAATCACCCCAAAGATGAGGCAGTGTATTTTGGGAGCAACTGTAGGCTTGGGGTTTGCTGTTTGCAACTGATTTGTTTCTGATTTTTATCTTTATCTTACTTTAGTTTTTAGTGCTTGTTATCATTAGTGGGTTTGTTTATTGGTTTCCTAGCTCTCTTCTTTTGTTTCTAATTTTAATAATCTTTTTCTTTTTCTTTTCTTTATTTTTTTCTCCCTTTTCTTCTGAGCCATGGGGCTGGTGTCAGGCCTGAGCCTCCGAGCTGGGAGAGCCAAGTTCAGGATATTGGACCATTAAAGACCTCCCAGTCCCCTGTAATATCAATTGGTGAGAACTCTCCCATATCTCCATCTCAACACTAAGACACAGCTCTACCCAACAGCCAGCAAGCTCCAGTGCTGGATGCCCCATGCCAAACAACTAGCAAGACAGGAAAACAAACACACCCATTAGCAGAGGGGCTGCCTAAAATCATACTAAGTTCACAGACACCCCAGAACACATGACTGGACATGGTCCTGCCCACCAGAAAGAAAAGATTGAGCCTCATCCACCAGAACACAGGCACCAGTCCCCTCAGACCTACTTCAGACGTAGGGACACATACAGACTGAAAGTGAAGGGATGGAAAAAGATATTCCATGCAAATGGAAATCAGAAGAAAACTGGACTAGCAATTCTCATATCAAACAAAATAGACTTTAAAATAAAGACTACTACAAGAGACAAAGAAGGACACTACATAATGATAAAGGGATCAATCCAAGCAGAAGATATAACAATTGTAAATATTTAAGCACCCAACATAGGAGCACCTCAATACATAAGGCAAATACTAACAGCCATAAAGGAGGAAATCGACAGTAACACAATAATAGTAAGAGACGTTAACAACCCACTCTAACCAATGGACAGATCATCCAAAATGAAAATAAATAAGGAAACACAAGCTTTAAAGGACACATTAAACAAGATGGACTTAATTGATATTTATAGGACATTCCATCCAAAAACAACAGAATACACTTTTTTCTCAAGTGCTCATGGAACATTCTCCAGGATAGATCATATCTTGGGTCACAAATCAAGCCTTGATAAATTTAACAAAATTGAAATCGTATCAAGTATCTTTTCTGACCACAATGCTATGAGACTAGATATCAATTACAGGAAAAAATCTGTAAAAAATACAAACACATGGAGGCTAAACAACACACTACTTATTAACCAAGAGATCACTGAAGAAATCAAAGAGGAAATCAAAAAATACCTAGAAAGAAATGACAATGAAAACATGATGACCCAAAACCTATGGGATTCAGCAAAAGAATTTCTAAGAGGGAAGTTTATAGCAATACAACCCTACCTCAAGAAACAAGAAAAATCTCAAATAAACAACCTAACCTTACACCTAAAGCAATTAGAGAAAGAAAAACAAAAAACCCCAAAGTTAGCAAAAGGAAAGACATCATAAAAATCAGATCAGAAATAAATGAAAAAGAAATGAAGAAAACAATAGCAAAGATCAATAAAACTAAAAGCTGGTTCTTTGAGAAGATAAAACTGATAAACCATTAGCCAAACTCATTAAGAAAAAAAGGGGAAAGACTCAAATCAACAAAATGTGAAAAGAAAAAGAAGTAACAACTAACACTACAGAAATATAAAGGATCGTGAGAGATTACTACAAGCAACAATATGCCAATAAAATGGACAACCTGGAAGAAATGGACAAATTCTTAGAAAAGCACAACCTTCCAAGACTGAACCAGGAAGAAATACATAATGTAAACAGACCAGTCACAAGCACTGAAATTAAAACTGTGATGAAAAATCTTCCAAGAAACAAAAGCCCAGGACCAGATGGCTTCACAGGTGAATTCTATCAAACATTTAGAGAAGAGCTAACACCTATCTTTCTCAAATTCTTGCAAAATATAGCAGAGGGAGGAACACAGCCACTATGGAGAACAGTATGGAGGTTCCTTAAAAAACTAAAAATAGAACTACCACACGATCCAGCAATCCCACTACTAGGCATATACCCTGAGAAAACCATAATTTAAAAAGAGTCATGTACCAAAATGTTCATTGCAGCTCTGTTTAAGATAGATAGGACATGGAAGCAACCTAGGTGTCCATCGACAGATGAATGGATAAAGAAGATGTGACACATATATACAATGGAATATTACTCAGCCATAAGAAGAAACGAAATTGAGTTATTTGTAGTGAGGTGGATGGACCTAGAGTCTGTCATACAGAGTGAAGTAAGTCAGAAAGAGAAAAATAAATACCGTATGCTAACACACACATACGGAATCTAAAAAAACAAAAAATGGTTCTGATGAAACTAGGGGCAGGACAGGAATAAAGATGCAGACGTAGAGAATGGGCTTGAGGACATGGGGAGGGGAAGGGTAAGCTGGGACGAAGTGAGAGAGTGGCATTTACATATATACACTACCAAATGTAAAATAGATAGCTAGTGGGAAGTAGCTGCATAGCACAGAGAGATCAGCTCTGTGCTTTGTGTCCACCTAGAGAGGTGGGATATGGAGGGTGGGAGGGAAATGCAAGAGGGAGGGGATATGGGGATATATGTATACATATAACTGATTCACTTTGCTATACAGCAGAAACTAATACAACATTGTAAAGCAATTATACTCCAATAAAGATGTTTAAAAAAAAGAAATGCATATTTTAAAAAATAGATAAAGTTACAACCCTTTAAAAAGCCATAAATGTTATATCAATATATAGCATTATATTATAGCAGAATTTTTAATGTTATTTAAAACAAAACCTGATTGTAGATACTTCTGCCTTCTAAAGTTTGGATGAGGTACATAAATCATATTAATTGAGGAGAAAATGTCTCCACACTGGTTCTTTCCACTTGCCATGAATAAGAGAATAAAACCTAAAATTTCTTGTTTTTTATCACTTCTATACTGTTAAAGAGTAAAACCTGGGGCAGATGACAACTTTTCATTCGAGTACTTCAATTAATCTTTGGTTTTAGAATGTATGCCTGTAAGTGAATACAGGAATGGAAAATTAAATTGTTCTGAAAAACTATTGTGAGAAATTATGATGTGATTTTGTCTTGAAGATTCAAAGAGATGAATGAGCCTAGCAGAAGGCTGGAATTCACTGAGAAATTTGGTCAATTCCCAGTGGTGGAGTGGTAGAAGAACTTTTAATAAAGGAGATGTATAATCTTGAATTTTATGATATTTTCAATTTCTGAATATAAAAAGCCTTTCATAAATAAAGGCTACTACAACATAAATGCTTTGGTGAATGGTTTGAGAGGAAATTAAGGAAAAGGGAACTGTGTTTCTTGTTTGAATTGATGGCAAAAAATTGGTAATTAAGACAATAAAGTGATGAGGAGTGTTGATTGAGCCATAAGCTCTGGGAAGGCAGGGACATGTCTGTCTTATTCATCAATGCCTAGAGATTGAGCCTGTGACTGATCTGATCTCCCATAAACATGTGCTGAATTAATTAACAAATTATGCCATCAACATACAAACATTAAACACAGTAGTGTGAAGATACATGGAAGAAAGTGCTTACTTCTTCCCAGAGATTTTAGGAAAAAACTTCTGAAGGAGTTTAATTGAACGAGGTGCAATTTGAGCAAAATCTTGAGTTCACCAGAACAAGCAGAAGGAGTGAATTCTAGCCATTGGGCACAATATGTACAGAGGCGTGAAATGACCTCGTGTGTCGGGATTTGCAGACAGTTTGGTGTGGCTCCGTCTCCGAGTACATGTGAGAGAGAGGGGAAGGTAAAACCCAAAAGAAAGCCAAGGCCAGAGCCTACAGATGTGGTGTGATACACCGTGATATAAAGTAAAAAAGAAAAATGATGCCACTTGCAGCAACATGGATGGACCTAGAGATTACCATACTAAGTGAAGTAAGCCAGACAGAGAAAGACAAATATCATATGTCACTTATATGTGAAATCTAAAAATTGATGCAAATGAATTTATCTACAAAACAGAAATAGACTCACAGAAATAGAACACAAACTTATGGTTACCAAAGGGGAAGGGGGGGGAGATAAATTAGGAGTTTGAGATTAAAATATACAAACTATTATATAAAAAATAGATAACCAACAAGGACCTATGGTATAGCACAGGGAACTATACTCAATATCTTGTAATAAGCTATAATGGAAGAGAATGTAAAAAAAGAATACATATATTTGTGTATATATATGTATATATATATATGTATATATAACTGAATCACTTTTCTGTATACATGAAACTAACACAACATTGTAAGTCAACTATATTTCAAAAAAAATTTCAAAAACACATTAAACTTAGTAAGAGAAGTCATAAATAAATAAATAAATATAGTAAAAAAAAAAGACATTTTATTATACAGGGAGATGACTGTGTGTATGCAAAGAATAGGACTGTTAAACCTTTTGTTCAGGACACCACACTCCTATGAATACAACTTATGAAAATAACTAGTGTGGTAATTTGGAGATGCACTCTTTTGTCCATGTTTTTTTTGTTGTTTTTTCGGTACACGGGCCTCTCACTGTTGTGGCCTCTCCCATTGCGGAGCACAGGCTCCGGACGCACAGGCTCAGTGGCCATGGCTCACGGGCCTAGCTGCTCCGCGGCATGTGCTATCTTCCCGGACCGGGGCACGAACCCGTGTCCCCTGCATCGGCAGGTGGACTCTCAACCACTGCGCCACCAGGGAAGCCCTGTCCATGTTAATTGAGGAAGGCAGCCGTTTGTGCCATCCAAGATGTATTCATTTAGAGGCCCAGAGGTGTGGACGTGTTCCACTATACACAACTTCAGAGACAACACAACACACTGAACACTGAGGCTAGGAGACACTCCCTGCCTTTCACTGATGAATCAACAGACATCAGATGATCCATGAAATGAGATGGCATTCCTTTCTGTTCATAAATTGATACATATACAATCATAATTGAAATCCTAACACATATGGGAGAAAATCTAATTAGGATCATCAAAATGTACTTTGGAAACAACACTGAAATATAAGGAGATTGGGAAAAGAACCTCCAGGTCTTTTGATTATCATATGTCTAAAATCTGCATATTCATGCTCATCTGGAAAGCTACCATGAGCTATGTGGTCCTTATGCCCCATCTGCATCTGCCATCTTCCTTTCCCTACCCCTTGATGCTTCCACTAAATAACTGTTTATTAAAAAAATGCAAGATGGGGCTTCCCTGGTGGCGCAGTGGTTGAGAGTCCGCCTGCCGATGCAGGGGACATGGGTTCATGCCCCGGTCCAGGAAGATCCCACATGCTGCGGAGCGGCTGGGCCCCTGAGCCATGGCCACTGAGCCTGCGCCTCTGGAGCCTGTGCTCCACAACGGGAGAGGCCACAACAGTGAGAGGCCCGCATACAGCAAAAAAAAAAAAAAAAAAAAAAAAAAAGGCAAGAAATGGCAAGGGTAGGAAAGCAAAATTTATCACTGGATTTTGCAGCCCCAAGCCAAACTAACAGCTCAAGCTTCCTTATTCTTACAGATGCAGTTAATTTATTCTGATACTAGTGATAATCCAAGATATTTAGACAAAACTATGTGACAATGAGGAAGGCCCAGAGGGCAGGTCACGTTGACCTAGTAAAGAGAGAGGACAGCTGACAGAAGTCCTAAGACAGAGTCTTCATTTGGGGTCCAGAGACCACCAATAGGACTATTAAGAGATTTCTGGGGTTCATGGACTTGGATACAAGAACATATTTTTTATTTATTTCTAACTGAAATTTAGCATTTCCTTAAACTGTGAATGTAAGTAATAAAGCACTGTAGTATCAGCCATATGTATGACTCTGTCACCAAGAGAAATAACAGATATTTTCATATCACATTAGAGTTATTGCAAATATATCACTTAAACACACCACTAATTTGAAATTACAGTAGTATTGAGGACTCGCCTCTAATCACATTGAGGGGATTCAGGGTGAGAAAACACGGGATACTGGCCCCAGAGAGCTGAGGTGCATTTCAAAGGAATGATTTCAGTGAACCCAGTCTCTTGCATCTTCCCACACAGAAAAGAGCTAACTTCCTTAACTTGAGATATCTGGTTTTCTTTAATTAACAGTAAACCTTTGATGTTCAGACTACCTGGTCTTTGTTGCAAAAGCTCCTATATATATTGGATCCCACCCCCCAACCCCTTGCCTCTTTGGAGCAGTCTCTCGGAGTTATCTGAGATGCTATGTCCCAGGCTTGAAGTCCTCAGAATGTCCGCCGAATAAAATATAATTCTCAACTTTTAGGTTGTGCATTTTTTTTCATCAACTTTACTAACCCAGTTTTCAGCAAACTGAAACTCAGAGGGATTAATTAATTTATTCAAGTTCATATAAAATAGTCAAGACTGGTTGACTACAAGCCTATTATTCTATACCTACCACACTGTGTTATGCAGAATCATAGAAAAGAGTTCACATTATGGAGCCAAATGCAAGCACCTGCAATTTTACAGCATCATGATTTTGGTCAGATTTCTTTCTTTCTGTGCCTCAATTCCTTCACTTACAATGTGGATCATAGTGTCTATCTCTCTTAGCCCCATGAACTTGGCACATAATAAGTGGGTGATAAAAGTTAGTTATTTTTGCCATGGCACAAGAAAAAGAACAAAACTCAGAAAGGGAAGGCAGCAAGAAAGTAAAAAAGCAAGGAATGACCTATGCCTCACATGATTTGCACAGCAATTTGATTCTCTCAGTTTTAATTCAGGAAATATTAATTGCACATCCAATATCCACAAGGAACTCTGGAAAATACAAAGATGACTTGGAACCAGATTCTATTTTGAAAGATTTATTCTCTAAAAAATTTTTTGAGGTGTTACCATGGGCCAGATGGAGGCGACACATACAATTAAATGTAAAACAAGACTTTTATCACATTGTAGTGTAATTTGAGACTTGACATGCCAATTTCCATTTATACCGTGAGCCATTTAAAAGCAGAAACTCTTAGTCTCCAATGTCTTCCCTGTGTTTATCCCAGTGCCCTGAACACAGATGTTATGTAATAAATGTTCCAGGGAGAGAGGGAGGGAAAGATGGAAGCTGGGAGGGAAGTGGAGGAAAAAGGATGAGGAGCAGAAGTAAGTAAGAAGGGAGAAGTTGTACAAAGAGGCACAATCACAGGATGTGGGACTTCAGAGGAAGGCAGTATTAACTGAGTGAGAATTCTGTGGCATTTGAGATATATTAGATGACTTGAAGAATGGGTCGGAATGTAGTCTTGTTCATTGTACCTGATACGGAGTAGACTCAGTATGCATTTGTTGATTGAATGAGTGAATGAATGAATAGCACAGGGGTGGGAAAGTGTCTTGGGAAACCACTGTAGGAATGTGAACATGCCATGTACCTTTCCTATTCTCAGACTGCTCACCAGACAAAATGAAGGATGAAATCATGCCTTTCAGTGTCTTCTACTAACTTCTGCAATCCCAAACTAATTTTGCCACTTTATCTTTTGAAAAATATAAAATGGAGAAACTTTATTCTCTGCTAGATGGTGGCTAACCCACCTTTTTATAATCCTATGCTAAACTCTGGCTCCACGTAAATAGTTCCCAAAACTGGGGGCATAAGAGTTGTAGGCTCCACAACATTTTACAATGTCTGAGACTCATTAAGCATGTTAAACCAGAGAAATGTATCTAATGCCTTTTAAATGGCACATTTTTCTGTCTCAGGGAACTAGGAAAGCATGTACAGTAAAAACCAAGAAGCTGACAAGTTACTTGAACAACTTTCTTTGATATCTTTTCTAGACCAGCAGCTCAGATGTTCTGCCTCATTAAGTAAAACTACTGTCCACTCCCTGTATCATTGAAGAGATAGGTCATAATACCTTTGAACTGAACGACATTTAGAGATCACTCTCTCATCTACAAACGTTGAGCAGTTGGAATGCAGTCTCCAACAAAGTTGATGAGCAGGGAAAGATAAGATAGGAAGGAAGTTATTTAAACACATCCCTGGCAGAACATCACGATCCTCTAACAAATGTTAAGATTCCTTGGGAGGAACGGAGGAAGGGAGAGAGGGGGAGGAATGGAGGTAGGGAAGAGGAAAATAAGGAAATAATATAGTGAGTAACAGCTTGTGATTTTCAAAAAGGGGATATTCCATTTATTGAGATGCATTCTGTGTGAATCACTGTGCCAGGCATTGCAGATACTAAGATGAAGGAGACACAATCTCTCTCTTTGAGCACCTCACAGTAGAATGTTTGTAAGCAGATGTTTTCAGTGTAATATGAGAGCCATATCAGTCATATTCACCGTGTGTGAGGACCCCCTTTGAACTCTCAGTATGTCAACAGCATGAAGAAGAAGAGAAACCATGTGAATTCCAGCACTGACTCTTACTACCTGTGTGATTTTTGGACAAGTTACCTAATTTCACTTAGATTCAGCTCCTTGTTTAGTAGGCATACCTACCTCTAAGAACTGTTGAGGATATTAACAGTCCATGCATGGCCATAGAAGTTGTAATATGTGTTTGCTCTATTATTTGAGAATATTTGATTTTGCTCTAGACAAGAAAAATAAATGGGATGGATGGAAACCCTTTAAAAGTGTCACATTTAGGCAGGAAGTAAGCAAGTAGTTTATAAAACAGAGGCAGAATTCACAAAATATATTAAATATCAATAGTAATTTAGCAACCTATAAGATATGCTAAAGATGGATAAAATAATAGAATGTATAAGAGAATAAATGAGTGCTCCTAATAAATAGAAAGGGATAAAAAGACAAATTTATTAGGTGTTATAATGTATCCTCTGGGCTGACAGCTATGTCATCCAAAACTCAGCTACCCAATATGGGCCCAGTCTATTCTTTGCCCAAGAAACAGAAATAAAATCCCTAACAGTTCATTGGGCTAATGTGTACTTCACCTACATATCTATAAAAGACAGACTATGTGTTTGGGCACCAGGTACATTCTGTTCATTGGGTTCCTTTACTCAAACCTCAGTTCTGGTCCTTGCATGCACAGCATCGGTGAGGAAGGCTGATGCAGCAAAAAGAGAGAGAGACAAAATATACCACACAGTAAATTTTGGGTATTGTGGTCCATACAACTGGCTTGCATCTTAACCTAAGTATATTAACCAAATTTCTTCTTTTGTTTCTCTTTCCTTTGCTTCTCATATATGTTTTAAACTGACTTGATAAGCTATGTGATTCAAGCATCTTAATTTGGCCTATGAACTCTTCTGTCCCATGACCTCAGAGATGGCGTGCCTGGTTGTATAAGTGGAGACTCTGCCATTGCTCCCAGGTGGCTTCTTACATGTCAGAAGCTGTGCCTCCAAAACAGAAATATGGATCCATGGAACAGGATGGAAAGCTGAGAGATAAACCCACGCACATACCTTATCTTTGATAAAGGAGGCAAGAATATACAGTGGAGAAAAGACAGCTTCTTCAATAAGTGGTGCTGGGAAAAATGGACAGGTACATGTAAAAGAATGAAATTAGAACACTCCCTAACACCATACACAAAAATAAACTCAAAATGGATTAAAGACCTAGATGTAAGGCCAGACACTATCAAACTCTTAGAGGAAAACACAGACAGAACACTCTATGACATAAATCACAGCAAGATCCTTTTTGACCCACCTCCTAGAGAAATGGAAATAAAAACAAAAATAAAGAAATGGGACCTAATGAAACTTCAAAGCTTTTGCACAGCAAAGAAAACCATAAACAAGATGAAAAGACAACCCTCAGGGTGGGAGAAAATATTTGCAAACGAACCAACTGAAAAAGGATTAATCTCCAAAATTTACAATCAGTCCATGCAGCTCAATATCAAAAAAATAAACAACCCAATACAAAAGTGGGCAGAAGACCTAAATAGACATTTCTCCAAAGAAGATATACAGATTGCCAACAAACACATGAAAGGATGCTGAACATCACTAATCATTAGAGAAATGCAAATCAAAACTACAATGAGGTATCACCTCACACCAGTCAGAATGGCCGTCATCAAAAAATCTACAAACAATAAATGCTGGAGAGGGTGTAAAGAAAAGGGAACCCTCTTGAACTGTTGGTGGGAATGTAAATTGGTACAGCCACTATGGAGAACAGTATGGAGGTTCCTTAAAAAACTAAAAATAGAACTACCATATGACCCAGCAATCCCACTACTGGGCATATACCCTGAGAAAACCATAATTCAAAAAGAGTCATATACCACAATGTTCATTGCAGCTCTATTTACAATAGCCCAGACATGGAAGCAACCTAAGTGTCCATCAACAGATGAATGGATAAAGAAGATGTGACACATATATACAATGGAATATTACTCAGCCATAAAAAGACATGAAACTGAATTATATGTAGTGAGGTGGATGGACCGAGAGACTGTCACACAGAGTGAAGTAAGTCAGAAAGAGAAAAACAAATATCATATGCTAACACATATATATGGAATCTAAAAAAAACAAAACTGGTTCTGAAGAACATAGGGGCAGGACAGGAATAAAGACACAGAGGTAGAGAAAGAACTTGAGGACACGGGACGGGGAAGGGTAAGCTGGGACAAAGTGAAAGAGTGGCATGGACATATATACACTACCAAATGTAAAATAGATAGCTAGTGGGAAGCAGCCGCATAGCACAGGGAGATCAGCTCAGTGCTTTGTGACCCCCTAGAGGGGTGGGATAGGGAGGCTGGGAGGGAGACGTAAGAGGGAGGAGATATGGGGATATATATATAGGTATAGCTGATTCACTTTGTTATAAACCAGAAACTAACACACTATTGTAAAGCAATTATACTCCAATAAAGATGTTAAAAAATAAAAGAAGTTGTGCCTATTAGTTCCTTTCCTTCTTTGTTAATTTAATTTTTATTTTATCTTGGAGTATAGTTGATTTACAATATTGTGTTAGTTTCAGGTGTGCAGCAAAGTGATTCACTTATACCTATACATATATCCATTCTTTTTCAAATTCTTTTCCCATATAGGTTATTACAGAATATTGAGTGGAGTCCCCTGTGCTCCTTCTATCGTACTGAAAGATATGAAAGAATGAACCACAGTTCATTTTGGAATGGATATGGCTTAATTATATTTTTCTGCTTGACTCTACTTATATAAAATATATCTATCATTGCATGTCCCACTCAAAATTCCTGCTGTGTAAACATCTCCCCACACAATGCCAGCTCTCTGGCAGTAGTGCATTGGACCAGGGGTGGATTGATTCAATACCAGCCAACCATTGGCTAGCCAGTGACCTGAGACTTATGAGATATTACTCAGAATGATCAGCTCTGAGGCCACTCAAATAATGATGTTGAGAATTTGGACCTGAGACACTGAAGCTAGCATCAGTTATAAAGAGGCCCTAAAGTGCAGGGGCCATGCTGTGGCTGAGGGCTGGTGTCGACTGTGTGTGAAGAGATGAACAAGGATCTATTAACCACATTCAAGATGATAGGAAAGGAAGAGAATACTGGTCTTTGGAAAGTGGCAGCACAGTAGATGCCCCGGAAGAAGAAGAGATACCAAAGAAAAGTGACTACAAATTCCCCAGGAGAAAAAAGGATGAGGAAATTTGCCTTAATTGCAGCTTTCCATTTCCAGCTTTAGTGGGACCCAACCATTCAGAAGTTCCCAACCTGGGCCCCTCAGATCAGTAGTATATAAGAAACTTCCATTTACCTTGTAGTAGGGTTTGTTTCTTTTTTTTTACCATTTCTGTTTCTTGTAAGCAAATAAATAAAAACTTCCATTAGAATACTACTTGTTCATTTTAATGTTCACAGATAACCTCATTTAGAAGCCACTTACACGTGTCTGTCTCTAAGAGTGTGTAGTGATGGTAAAATTGTATGATTCAATTAATACAGTGTCACTCATATATTTAAGTGCCATGTCCAGTTGGTATGTCATAAAAGACACCATCTGTGCAGACTCTAGTAAATTAGGTTACTTGCTGATGACATTGAAGAAGCCAACAGAACCCTGGTCCCCTTACACCTATCCCATCTAGAAGAATTAATCCCAACAACCTTCAGAGTCTCATAACAAGTTAATGACAGAGAAAAAAGTAGCATATCCCCAAACTCACCCAATTTATAGAAATGCCAACAAAAAATTGTCATGAATTAACAAATTGAGTGTGAGAGAGCAATAATGTTGCTTCTCCAGAAAACTTATTCCATTTGATAGTTGGATCACATTTGGCCTAGATGTAATTATTTCTTGGTGAAAAATTAATTAGCAAAAAACTTAATCTGCTTGTCTCCTTTTTTATGGAAAATGAACTGTCAGGGCTTTACAAGGTCACATAAAAATGTTTGTAAGCATGTCACAGTCAGGGAACCTAAAGATGAATTCCTCAGTCAAAGTTTTATTATATGTATATTAACCACTGAACTGATTTCCAGGTTCAAAAATTATTCCTAACTCAAATATTATTTTAGATGGGGGCATTAATTGCTTTAACTCCATTGCCCCTCTACTACATTCCAAGCGCTGCATTCCAATCTGTTGACAAATAGATAGTTATCCCCATGTACAAAAGAATAAACTGAGATTCAGAGAAATTATATTACTTGCTCAAGGATACACAGCAAGTTAATTAGAGCACTCATATTCTGTAATTAGGCCAGGTCTATCTCCAAACCTAGCTTTTCCATTTCATCATGCTACTTTAACTCAATTAAAATATGTTAAATTGATGCTATTTAAGCAATAAAATGTGTTTTACTTTAATCATTTTTATGGAAACATGTTTGGCTCTAGCCTTATTTAAACACAATAAACAGTTTGGGCTTTTTCACTGATTTGGAGAGATAATCAGGATCATTATCTAAAGTGTAAAAAGGCACAGGTATGTGTCTCTTCAAAAAAGGGAAAACTTCCTATCGTTTTTTCTGGCACACTGAGCGGCTTGTGGGATCTTATTTCCCTGACCAGGGATCAAACCTGGGGTGTTCAGCAGTGAAAGCATGGAGTCCTAACAACTGAACCGCCAGGGTATTGCTAAAACTTCCTATCTTTAAAAGAAATGGCCTTCAGTCATCACAGCGGGTTGCCACCACAGGTTTGTTAAATGAATAAACGAAAGTCCCTCAAGCACTTGAAACTCAGCATCTCCAAAACTAAACTCATTTTCTCTACGTTTTTCCCAAAAATATAATAATAAACAAATCTGCCTTGTATTTCCCCATATCACTGGATGGGATCACCATCCACTCTGTTTCCCACACTGGAATTCTCAGAGTCATCCTGACTCCTGTTTCTGATCCCCTGTATTCAGTGTGTCACCATGCTAGATAACTTCCAGATCCCCTCTCCAGATGCCCTTTCTTCTCATCTTTCTTAATTTGGCTTCAAATGAAGAGTATCAGTGGGCTTACATTCAGCCAATGCAGAGCCCCAGGAAGACATCAAAGAGAGGGAAGAGACTGAGGGCAGGGGGGGGTTGCCCACAGCTCCATCTCTACTAGGACCATGTGAGCTAGTTGTGACCTCTGACCAGCCTTTCTAGAGTTCTTTCTCACCAGGTTCTAGGAACTACTCTCTCCTCTTGCTATCTGAGGCTAGGGGTGGAAATAACTTCCCGCTGTATCAATGTTCTTTTCCACATACCTACATTCTACCCTCACCTTTCAAAATAGTTACTTTACTAAAACTCACCTCTATATAACTAGTTTGAGTGTGCCCTCTAGTTCCTGTGTTCTGACGAATACTGTAATACAATCCTGTTTATTCCAGATATTTCTTGAATCTGTCTACTTCTCTACCCAAAGCCTTTGCCTTAATTTGGAACTTCATCTTTTATTTTTGGATTGCTGCAACGTCCACTTGACTAGTCTTTAATCCATTCTCCATAGTCTAATTAGTGACATCTTTCTAAAAAATATATCTTATCAGGTCTCTACATCATGGCCCTGTTTAAAACCCTTCAATGACTGACTCTTTATTGTACCATTGTAGCTCCAAACTCTTCAGGATGTTCTACAAATTTCTGTATCAGGAGATCAGCTTGGTGCTTTGTGACCACCTAGAGGGGTGGGATAGGGAAGGTGGGAGGGAGAAGCAAGAGGGAGGGGATATGGGGGTATATGTATATGTATAGCTGATTCACTTTGTTATAAAGCAGCAACTAACACACCACTGTAAAGCAATTATACTCCAATAAAGATGTTAAAAAATAAATAAATAAATCCTCAGGGGGGAAAAAAAGTTTCTGTATCACCTGGACCATGTTCACTTCATCAGACTCATTGCTCAATACTCCTCCTTTCTGCTGCCTTGAACTCTTTGTTTTAGCTATGCTGGCTAGTACAGCAATTCAGCAGGCCTCCATAATGCACTATGCTAGATCCCCCAACTCCAATTCCATCTTACACAATTCATTTCCTCCATCTACATCAAAATTCCCACTCAACTACCACTGGCTAATTCCTGTTCCCCCTACAGGACAGACTTTGGCTTCATCGTCTCTGGGAAGCCTTTGCTGAGATTTCTTCGCATGCTAGATTAGTGTTCTTTCCCTGTGTTCTTATACACCTGTCTTGGTCATAATACCAATCACACTTATTGCTCCCACTAGACAACAGTTTCCTTGAAAGCAGTATCCAAATCTATTATCTCTGTATCCTTAGGGAAGTACTTGACATAGAATAGGGACTCAATAAAGATTTGTTGAATGAATTAAGTTAGCCCCCTGAACATTCTTCCCAGCAAAACCCAAACCCTACAGAACATATTTTTTATCTATTTTCTTTATCAAGGTGTCTTTGGTACAGAAGTGTTTGTGATGTACATGTTTATCTGAAATATGAGGTGATATTGATTTGTGTGTATATTTATATTTCAGGCAGTCACATTATGCCATGCTTTGGTAATAGCTGCATAATTCTCCCACTGGGAGAGCAGTTTCTATAATTGCAGTTGATGATTTCTTTTTATAGACTTTATATTTGATGCACTGCTTTTTATTGTCAGAAATCAAAGTAAGAAAAAGAATTCTTCTGAAATGAGAGTTCTGGCCCTGAAAACTGTAAACTCAAAGATGGAACTTATCTATCCCCATGAAACACCAGGTAAATTACCACCAGAGACTGCAAACTGCTTGAGAAAATAAAGTTTCCAATTCACCAACATAGAGTAGGAGAAGATATAAAATCAGAATGAATAGGATGTGGAGAGGAATACTCACAGAACCTAGGATCTTAAACATTGGGGATTTAATTGCTGATACACTACAAATAACTTACGCCTACTTCTATTATGGATGTCAGCATTACAGTTAATTTTTTTCCATCTCTACTCTTTTTCTTGATGGGCCGACTCGATAGTTACAAATTGCAAGAAGTTAGGTGTGGTTGTTTATTCCCTCTTTATCTATAATAATATACTAGTTGTTATGGAATCTCTGGCACACTCTCATTGCCCCTCTCCCATGGAGGCCATGAACTTTCCATTTTGTGGAAATGTATCCTCCCCATTTGTCAGTTATATACTCTGCATAATATACCACCACAACTTAGTAGCTTAAAACTACCGTTTAATTCTATCACAACTCTGTGCGTTGGTAATGTGGGCTGGGTTCAGCTGGGTGATTCTTCTGCTGGAGTCTCCCATGTGGTGGGTGGTCAGTTGGTGGATCAGCTGGAGGTTGTTCGATTATGAGGGCCACCCTGAGATGCTGGGATGGCTAAAGCCTCACTCCACGTAGAGCCTCACATTCTAGCAGGCTACCTGCTCTCGTTCACATGGAGGTCAGAGTCCCAAGAACAGAAAGGGAGGGCAAGCACCAAAGCAAAGCACTGTTCAAGCTACAGCTTTGGTCATGTTTGCTACTTTCCCACTTGTCAAAGCAAGGTACATGGCCAAACCCAGAGTCAATGTGAGAGAAGCCTAGTGAAAGGTATGGATACAGAAATGCATGAACAAATTCATGACCATTACTTTGATATTCATGCATGCCATTCCTGACATTTCCTTCTATGTGGTGGAGGCTGAGTTGTGTAACACTCCTGGCCTCTCTTACTCCTTCACTCACTCACTGCCAGGAAAGGAGTAGTGACTTTTTTTTTCTTGGAAATTTGGGTGAGAATAAAGCAGACATTCCCAGCTAGCTCTTCTCTTTTCCTATTTGGGTGGGCCAACTTCTGTACCCTAAGAGTTGCCTGTGTCTGTTGAATTTAGGGGCTTAGTAATGAAAACTCCATTTGTATGCAAATAAAAGTCATATTCTCCAATACCAAGATTTTGCCAATAAAGAAATTTTGGGTCCCATCTATTTACTCTTGTCTTATTTCTCAATTAGTTCAAACTCAGTGAAAGACTCTACTCCTTCCATCCTAATCCTCTCCAAGCACACGCACACACACACACACACAAAATGGCAGTTGAATGGAAAACTTCACTGTTGTGCCAAAATGGCCACTCTCTTAAGTGAAAAAAAAAGGGAGGGGAGTTGATAAGGGAGAATTCCTAGGAATGACTATAGAAAATGATTATAGAAACTCCATCATTGGGACTTCCCTGGTGGTCCAGTGGTTAAGACTCTGTACTTCCAATGCAGGGGGCATGAGTTCGATCCCTGGACAGGGAACTAAGATCCCTTATGCCACGTGGAGCGGCCAAAAAAAAAAAAAAAAAAAAAAGAAACTCCATCATTGAACAATGGGAAATTTGATAAAGTCTTTAAGAAAGACTTCAGCTTCAAGCATAGAAAGAACAGAACAAAATTTGAAGAGATCTAATGCCATTATAGAACCCAAATAAAGATAATGAACCAGTGCACTGAGGCAGGAAAAAGGCCAAACCCAAGGTTTCTCAGTGAGGGTGACTAAGGCTGAGTTTATCAAAATAATTGGAGATGGAACCAAAGATAAAAATAACAAGAGTGGGCTGGCAGCACCCACATGTATGTAAATGAAGAGACTCGTAAACTAAAGGAAGAATGGCACATTTTTCACTTTCTACTTCTGTAATCTTAAGTAGTTTATATATCAATACTTCAGCATTAATCTGTGTAACAACCCTAGCAATTACATGATTAGTCTTGTTCTATAAGTGAGGGAATAGAGATAAAAGGAAATTAAGGGATGTTCCCAAGTGTGTTACAAAGAATTTAATCTTGCCTAAAAAGAAGTCTGGGCTTTGTCCTGGCCTACTGGGTGGTAAAGTGTCTGTGTTTGCTTGAGGGCCTTGGAAGAGCCAAAGAGTAACAGTGTGAGTTAAATTGGGGGCTTTGACTCATACTAACCATGTGATTTAGGGGCTTTGGATCTCACCTGGGGGGCTAGAGACTGAGATCAATCACATGGACAATTAATCAATCAATCAATCATGCCAATGTAATGGAGCCCCAGTATGGACACCAAGGTCTGGTTGAGCTTCGTTTGCTGGCCACACTCCATGCATAGTGCCATGGGCCACTGCCAGAGAGTAACGCGATTACCAGGAGACGGATGAGGAAGCTTCATGTTGGGGACACTCCTGGACTCTGCTCTAGGTATCTTTTCCTTTGGCTGATCTTAATCCCTGTAACAAACCATAACTGTGAGTATAACAGCTTTTAATGAGTTCTGTGGGTCTTTATAGCAAATTATTGAACCTGAGGGTAGTTTTGAGAACCCTCCCCTCACCCCAAATTTGCTGCTGGTGTCAGAGGTGAGAGCAGTCTTGTGGAGGACGGTGTGCTCTCTAATTCTGTAGTTGACCCTAACCTCTCACATCAACATAACCCGTGATCCACCACATATGGCTCTGCAATTTGCACACAGAAACCTCTAGAATGTGCCATTTACAACTAATACTACCAAGTGAGATGGATCTTTTGAATAACAGATATCTTTACTTTTCTCATTAGAGTTGATGATTATAAGAATAATGAAAAATCCAATATTAATTGTTCAGTCCACGTACAAGCCTATTGGTAATAAGCTATAAGCCAATAAAAGCCAAAACTTGGCACCACAAGATTAAGTATCTTGGGGCAACCGTGCAGTTCTTGACAATTCCTAGACCTGTGTGCATTTCTGTATGTTATGGTCCTGATAACCCAGCTAGGAAGCAGTAAAATCATAATTCAAATCAAGTCCTGACATAGGATCAAAATTGGTCTTAGAAACCAAGATGAAAATAAGTCTATATGAGGGGACAAAACAAAATAAAATAAACAGGTGTGGGAACAGTTAAGATTCAAAAGCTTGGAGCTTTGTAGGGCTTAAATCTAAATAATGAAACATTTTAATTTTACCAATAAGAGAAAAGACTATTTTTCCCAAGATAGAATGATGATCTACTATGAAGTCTATCACTGGAAATTTGGGGGGCACCTTGGATTACCACCTGAGCAAATGTCTAGAGTATATCTACCCATTGCACAGAAAAGTTAGTGGAAGCCAATAAGTTAAACATGCAACAAATAAAAAAATAAATAAATACCAATGTTTTTAGGTATTGGTACCGGGGGAATGTTTAAAGTATTATTTAAAAGAAAAGAATGGTGCCACACAAAGAAGTATCCATTTTAACTTTGGACTTAGAAAAGAGTAAATTTTTCTCCCAAGAGGCTTCTAAACACCATTTCTAAAGGGTAGGACCTGTGTCTTAGTCTTTATTGTTTGCCCAACTTCTAGCATGGGGGTAGAACATAGCACTCAATAAAGGATTGTTGCATTTGTTAAATTAATGAAAACACGTGGGAAGGGATACTCTAATCAGGGTCTTATTGCTTGAGAGACTTCTCCTTCTCTATCCTCCACCTTTTAAACTGGGCAGCTCCCTCTCAGTCAGGGAATGGAATGGAATGGAAAATAATAAAAATAATAGTAATCTCTAATATTCCTTCAGCACTAGAAACACGGTGGTTCTGACTCTCTGTCTTCTGCAGTGTATACTATCAAATGAAAAAAATATATAATATCTATAAAACAGACTTCTTAAGATAAATTAGACCCTCATTATTTTTATTACAGCTGTTGATAAAAAGAAGCAATTATAGGACATTGGCTAAACACCACCTTGATGTGTTCAACATCAAAATCCAATATTATTTGTTCTGATCATATAATAGTCTTATTAGTAATAGGCACTAAGTCAAATACAATCCAGGGCAAGGCAAACCAAAACTTTGCACTCCATCATCAAGTCTCTCGAGACAGCTGTGCAAAACTTGACATTTAATTTAAAAAGCATAGAGGCATGATGGAAAAGCATCTTTGTGTGGAGAGTGGAAAGCAGTGGTGCATTTTATTTGACATGGTGGATTTGCTTTCCTTTATTTTCATATTTTAATAAGTTCAACTCATGAAAGCATAATTAAAATAGAAAGATCAGCTATAATCAGGATGCGTGGACATTTGGGGATCTTGATTTAAAAAGCAGTTGCCTTCCTAAGTCCTTCAACAAAATGTAAATTAAACAGATGAAATTGCCTAAAACATCACTGATTCCCAAGGGAATGTAATCATGCTTAAATGCCAACACTAAATCAGTGGAACAGAATGCAGAGAGGAGAAATTTCATTTTAAGCAGCTTCATGTTTCATTAAAGTAAGTGGACATGACAGGTCAGGTTAAGACTTTGTAAAGAATGATTTGAAAAGCAAAAGGCAAAGGTTTCTGTCTCAAAACTGTGCAGCCATAAAGCTTATTCAAATAGAACTGAATGTTAATTCATGTGCATAGTATGCTCCATAGTTGATCATTTTCCCAAGATATTTTTTTTTCTCAGTGCAGAATTCTGGGGTGGAAATGTATTAATATTTGTGTAACTATGTTGTTTTCCTCAAAATAGCTTAGTTATAGTTTTATATACTATATTTACATTGCTTATAAATAATCACATTCTTCCACACTAAACCAGTCTACAAAAATAAAATTGAGCTGTCAGTCGAAACATGTATGTATTTAAGTTGAACAAGCAGAAAAAAAAGATTTGGACAGGATGGTAAATGGATATAAATTTTGTCAGAAGTCATTTATTTGTTCAACAAATTTTTTGAGTGCCTATTTTGTACCAGGCACTCTTCCAGATGCTTGGCATGTACATTAAACACACACACACACACACAAACACACAGACACAGATCTTTAGATTTTAACAAGTAAATTATGTATAAATTATGTATAGTAGAATATAGTAACCAGAACAGAAAAAATGTAGTTTGGGATAAGAAGAAAAGGAAGTGCATGACTGAGGGGAGGAAACAAGTTGTAGTATCAAAGAGGGTTCTCAGGGCAGGTTTCCTTGTAAAGGGGACTTGAAAGAGATGAGAGTTATCCATGGAGATTCCTGTAAGATCATCCCAGAAGGAAGTGATAGTCAGTTCAAAGTCCCTGAGGCTGAGGTGTGCTTTTTGAATTGAACTGAATGTGAGATGCAAAAAAGAAAGTCCAAGGTGACTTCAAGATTTTTGGCAGGAGCTACTGAGAGAAGTTGTCATCAACTGAGATGAAGAAGATTGTGAGTATGACAAGCTTGGGGATGAGGAAGATAATTTCAATTTTGAACATGTTGTGTGTGAGATGTCCAGTAGAAATCCACATGGAGATATGGAGAAAGTGATTAAACATACTAGTTTACAATCCAAGAGAGAGATCTGGCCTGGAGGTATAAATTTAGCAGTTCTTAATGTATAGATGAAAAATTATACTGGTGATCTCCAAAATTAGGACTCACTTATTCACTTGCCAAGAAATATAAAATTTCCTAATTTTCAATCCTTGTCTTTGGTCCTTTCTCTTTTGATCTCTTCCCACAACATCATATCCCACCTGTTAATAATTCATCCAGCTCAAGTGAAATCTCCTCTAAAAAGCTTTACACTAACATAATAGATTAACTAACATAATAGACTAACATCTATTCTTGCATTTTCATAGCTCTTTGTTGGGCCCTCTATTTCTATCTGTATCATACTCTATCTTATAGGACAGCCTCTATGCTCACATCTCCCTGCTTGACTGTGAGGAGCTTGGAAAGAAAGATTTATTTTAGTCATTGTTATGTTTCTACCCAAAGGCCTAGCCTATTGCCTTACACAGTGCCTAATGTATTAGGTGTTAATTAAATATATTAGGTCAAATTGAATTTAAGTTTTCAGGTCAAAATATAAAATCATTTAAGTAAAGAAAGGAGAGAAAAGTCAAGCTTTACCTAGTTTGTGTGCAGCTTGAAATGGAATTAGAGAATTATAGAGAGAAATTTTTATCCTACATGGGTACATTCCTCAAGTGGGGAAACATACAAAGTCATTTTGCCCTTACTCTGTGTGAAACACTTTAAATACATTATCCCATTTTATTTATTCAATAAATGTATGTTGGTAACATTCACCCCATTTGACAAATGAGAAGACTGAGTAGTAAATAGAAGAGCAGGAATTTGAGCCCAGATGTATCTCACTCAAGAGCTCATGTTCCCTCCACTGTCCCACTGCTGGGCATGGGGTCATCAGAGCTCTGAAGATAACAGCAAGAGTTCATGGGCACCCAGTAGCATCTTTAGACTTCTGCCAATATGAGACTGAAGCAGGGCCATCAACTGTTTTCAAAGTGAGATATCATCATCCTCCCCACTATCCCACCATCATTCCCCATCTTAAAAGCTTCATAGTTTAGGGCTTCCCTGGTGGTGCAGTGGTTGGGAGTCCGCCTGCCGATGCGGGGGACACGGGTTCGTGCCCCGGTCCGGGGAGATCCCGCATGCCGCGGGGCGGCTGGGCCCGTGAGCCATGGCCGCTGGGCCTGCGTGTCCAGAGCCTGTGCTCCACGATGGGAGAGGCCACAGCAGTGAGAGGCCCGTGTACCACAAAAAAAAAAAAAAAAAAGCTTCATAGTTTAGGAGGACGAAGGAAAATTAAAGTCAAGCAAGGATGAAAGGGGAAACTCAGAGAGCTGGGCCAGCCCTTAGAGCTCTCCCACAGTCGACTATGACCCTTGTTCAGGTCTGTGGCCCAGACCACTACCATGCCTCTTCACCTAGAGCCCAAGGTTCTAGTTTGAGAAATATTATTTTGGATTGTTTATGACCAATCTGGTCTTAGCATCAGCCTGAAGCAAGCCAGCCAACTAGAGACAATGTGTGCGGTGAATCAAGAGATGGGTCTACAGTCACAAAACCTGGGTTCAAATCTCAGTCCTACCACTTACATAGTTGTGGGGCCTCACAGAAACCACTTCAATTCTATGAGCCTCAATTTCTACTTCAGGTAAAAGATGTAGGCCCTGCTTATATCATAGGACCATTGTGAGAATGAAAGAGATAATGAAGGACAAAGTGCTTCAGAATCTAAGGATATTATTCTAGTTTAATTTACCTACCTAGGTTCATGGTAACTATTTCTGAGGTCCAGTTTGCATAAGTTCTGGGTAGTATATGAGAGGCATGAAGAAGGATCTGGGTTCAAGGAATTTAGGTATCTGAGATAAGACCCAGGAATGATCCAGATATGGATAAGAGGCTAAATATGATAATTCCATAGGAGGGTTCCTTTAAGCACAGAATGATTCAATGGACTTCAAACTGATGGAAGCAAAACCTTAAAACAAAACCACAAAGGACACCAAATGGTCGGTTACAGCTTTTAATTATTTGCAGCTTCTCTCATCAATGGTGGAATATATTTCTCCTCCCTTATATCGGTCTGTGCTGGTGATTTGCTTTGAAGAACAGCACACAGTGAACATGATGTTAAGCAAGTTCTGAGCCTAAGCCTCAAGAATCATTGCACACTTCTATCTGCTCCCTTGGATCCTTGCCTTGGCCACCATGTACAAGTCTAGGCTTGTCTGATAGATGATTAGAGACTACATGGAATTAAGACAAGCTCCCTCACTAAGCCATTTTGGACCATCCAGCCCCCAACCAACCCTGCTGGCTATATATGTATGTATAAGAGCCCAGCCAAGATCAGATGAACCTCAAACCTGGCCCTATGCAACCAATCCCAGGTCAAGTTGCTGATCCATAAAGTCATGAGTTAAGTAACTATTTTTAAGCTCCTAATTTTGGAAGTGATTTATTACATAGAAAGTGATGACTGTTCCAACAACTGAGCTTGTAGGAATGGGAATTTACAGTAGCATCTGAGTTGCTACCATGTTCTTATACCATGTCCTCTCTTTGGAAAGATTAGATTTGCTCATCATGATAGTTGGCTGGATATGCACAAAGGAGTAGAACTCTCCTTTGCCTCCTAACAAGTAACCTTGACTTGGTAGTGTGAGCAAAGTTGGAAGGGCCATTTTACCTGGTCATAACCGAATCTCTGAGAAGGAAAATAAATAAACCAGTGGGACAAGAAGCAGGAAGAATGAGTAGTAGACTCTATTGGAGCTGAAAGCCAGTGACTTCCTGGAAAGAAACCCAATAATTCAGACTTCAATGGCTCACTTTGTTCACACTGATGGGGATTCAGCACAAACACAAATCTCACAATGTAATGATGCAGAGCCCATTTTCTGCCTATCCAGTGGAAACTGAAATTGCAATCCACCTCCATTATAAATCAAAATGCCTTTCTAACCTCAGTTGTTAGTAACAAAAGTATATTTCCCATTTCACCACCAACTCTTTAGAGTTCACATATTAAGAGACTTATTTCATACAATACTCTACTTTGTTCAAATTGATTTTCAAGACTTTTCCCAGAGGCACTGAGCCTCTTGTCTAAATAGATTTTTATAAGTTATGAAGTTTAGATTATTTTAAAAAATCTAGAAATTTGATCCTTAATGTGCCTGACAAATCCCCATTTTAATTTTTCATAAATAATGTTTATTTGAAGAACATATTCCTAGCTTTTATTTTCCTGCAACTCTGATTCTAGTAATGGCATTTGTTTGGAGGCAGTAAAAGAATAGAAAAAAATCAAGAGAGCAACTGAAAATGTCTGTAAGATAGTGTCGTTTTATTTCAGAAATTTACACACATGTTTACCTTGTTCTATTCATTGATCTTGAGGCTTATCATAATTGACCTTCAACCTGGAAGATGATCCATCTTCCACTCCCAAATTTATTAGAACTAACTTGCCCTGTCAGCACGTATTCATCCCACTGTCAGGGATTTTCCTGGGATTTAGAAGAAAATCAAAGAAGTTCCTCATTAAGACAAGTGTGGAAGGAAGTCACTATCATAAGTTCCAGGAGGGGCTGTGTGAAATACATAAGTAGTTGAAGATACTGCCTCTATCCTCAAAGTGCTTAGAATCTTGTCATGGAGATAACAATAACACAAAAACACATTGACAGAATAAATGTTGAATTGAAAGGTATAGATGGAAGTGACATTAGAAGGAGAAATGTCATTTATTAATCGCCTCCTATGTGATACTGTGTTGCAAATATTACCTCATCTAATCCTACCAACAACCCAAAAAGAAAAGTATTATAATTTAACAATAGGAAAGCAGAAGATGAGAAACATTAGCGAACTTCCCCAAGGTGACCCACAAATAAGGATAGAACCAGAATTCATGCTTAAGTTTATCTGCCCAAAGATCACATACCTTTCTTTCTACATTGCATTGCCTCTCAGGTTCAAGTGGAAATGAAGCTGCTTTATGCTTCTCCAAGTCTCCCCTAACACTATACTTATATGCCTCCTTATGACAGTTACTAATAAGGAGTAGTCAGTATACTGAAATCAGAATCAGCTCTGGAGTCAGAAAGATATGATTTCAAAATCTCCACTGTTTCTGATTAGCTAAAAGAATGTAGGCATGTCACTTAATCTCTAATAATACTGACCCTAAAACACTGACATAAGTAATATGTAAAATTAATTCAGTCACTCAACAAATATTGGGTATCTACTATGTCTTAAGCATTATTCTGGATTGTGTTCACAACAGTGAATGAAAGAGACAAAAGTCTCTGTTATCTTGGTGCTTACATTGTCAGTGAAAGAAATAGATAATAAGTTAGTAAATAGATAGCATAAATTTAAGCAGTGGGGTGTGGGAAGATGTGGAGTTCGTGTCTCCCCACAACTAGGGCACCTGCCAGATGCTGGTGGGGGACCTCGATGCCCAAGGAGACAGGAGGAACCCCCAAACGAACCAGTAGGACATGAGGGGACAGAAAGGGAAGATAAGTGGACGCCAGACGGGACCAGTGCCCCTGAGGGTTGGCTGAAAGGAGGGAGGGGTTACCATGCCTGGAGGGACCCTTGGTTGCTCAGATCGGGGGGGAGCACACCGAGCATTTCCCCTGCCCAATCAGCTGGGGAAGTCTGCCCGGATCTTGGCCAGGTTCCCCGCCCTCCAAGGCCCCCTCCAGGCTGCACTGGTCCTAGGGGCATAGGAGGGAGGCTGGGGGAGAACAGGAGAGGCATGTGGGAGGGCCCCTCCAGGACTGGAGGAGCAGAAGAGGGGCAGAGAGAGTATGCCCTGCCAACTCAGGCCCAGGAAGCCTGTCAAGCTCACAGTCCAGGTCCCCTGCCCTCCAAAGCCCTCTCCAGGCAGTATGGGTCCTGGGGGCATAGGAGGGAGGCTGAGAGAGAACAGGAGAGGAAGGCAAGAGGGGCCCTCCAAGATTGGAGGAGCAGAGGGCATTTGCCCTGCCCATTCAGGCAGAGTAAGCCTGCTGTGCTTCCAGGCGGGAACCCCTGCCCTCTGAGACCAGAGGCCTGGGCCCCTTCGGTTCCATTGAGCCTAAGCCCCATCTCCCACCCCCCCGGGTCTCTTCCAGCCCTGTGGGTCCTAAGCATAGGTCCTGCCTGCCACCCAAACCCTGCCCCTGCCTAGGCCCCGCCCTCCATAGCCAAGACCTTTTCCACCTTTTTTTTTTTCTTTCTTTCTTCTCCTCTTTTTTACTATTGTGATTCTGTCTTACCTTCCGGTTTTTGTTTCATCTATATTTTTATTTTTATATTCTTTCTAACATATCTGTTAGTTTCCTAGTCTAATTTTATTTTTTACTCTTTGTTATTGTTCTCCTTTTTTTTTTTTTTTTTTTTTTTTTTGCCACCCCATGCAGCTTGCTGGATTTTGGTTCACCAGCCAGGGGTCGGGCCAAAGCTTCTGCGGTGGAAGCTCTGAGTCTGAACCACTGGACTAACAGAGAACTGCAGACTCCAGGTAGTACTCAGCGGAGTGAGGTCTCCCAGAGGTCCTCATCTCAGCACCAAGACCTAGCTCTACCCAACAGCCTACAAACTCCAGTGTTGGAAGCCTCAGGCCAAACAACCAGTAAGACAGGAACACAATCCCACCCATCAAAAAAAAAAAAAATAAGACAGCAAAAAAAAATATGTCACAGATGAAGGAGCAAGGTAAAAGCCTACAAGACCAAATAAATGAAGAGGAAATAGGCAATCTACCTGAAAAAGAATTCAGAGTAATTATAGTAAATATGATCCAGAATCTCGGAAATAGAATGGAGGCACAGATTGTGAAAATACAGAAATGTTTAACAAAGATCTAGAAGAACTAAAGAACAAACAAAAAGAGATGAACAACACAATAACCGAAATGAAAAATACACTAGAAGGAATCAATAACTGAGACACAAGAATGAAAAAGTGACCTGGAAGACAAAATGGTGGGAATAACTGCCAAGTAGCAGAATAAAGAAAAAAGAATGAAAAGAATTGAAGACAATCTCAGAGACTTCTGGGACAACACTATATGCAACAACATTCGAATTATAGGGGTCCTAGAAGAATAAAGAGAAAAACAAAGGATCTGAGAAAATATTTGAAGAGATTATAGTGGAAAACTTCCCTAACATGGGAAAGGAAATAGTCACCCAAATCCAGGAAGCACAGAGAGTCCCAAAAAGGATAACCCTAGGAGAAACACACCAAGACACATATTAATCAAACTAACAAAAATTAAATTCAAAGAAAAAAATATTAAAAGGAGTAAGGGAAAATCAAAAAATACCATACAAAAGAATCCCCATAAGTTTATGAGCTGACTTTTCAGCAGAAACTCTGCAGGCCAGAAGGGAGTGGCAGGATATGCTTAAAGTGATGGAAGAGAAAAACCTACAACCTACAAGATTACTCTACCCAGCAAGAATCTCATTCAGATTTGACAGAGAAATCAAGTTTTTCAGACAAGCAAAAGCTAACATAATTCAGCACCATCAAACCAGCTTTACAACAAATGCTAAAGAAACTTCTCTAGGCGGGAAACACAAGAGAAGGAAAAGATCTACAAAAACAAACTCAAAACAATTAAGAAAATGGTAAAAGGAACATACATATTGATAATAACCTTGAATGTAAATGGATTAAATGCCCCAACCAAAAGACACAGACTGGCTGAATGGATACAAAAATAAGACCCATATATATGCTGTCTATAAGAGACTCACTTCAGACTCAGGGACACATACAGCCTGAAAGTTAAAGGATAGAAAAAGATATTCCATGCAAATGGAAATCAAAAGAAATCTGGAGTAGCAATACTCACATCAGGTAAAATAGACTTTAAAATAAAGACTGCAGGGCCTCCCTGGTGGCGCAAGTGGTTGAGAGTCCGCCTGCCGATGCAGGGGATACGGGTTCGTGCCCCGGTCTGGGAGGATCCCATATGCCGCGGAGCGGCTGGGCCCGTGAGCCATGGCCACTGAGCCTGCGCGTCCGGAGCCTGCGCGTCCGGAGCCTGTGCTCCACAACGGGGGAGGCCACAACAGTGAGAGGCCCGCATACCGCAAAAAAAAATAAAAAATAAAAAATAAAAAATAAATAAAATAAAATAAAGACTGTTATAAAAGATAAGGAAGGACACTACACAATGATCAAGGGATCAATCCAAGAAGAAGATATAAAAATTATAAATGTTTATGTACCCAACATAGGAGCACCTCAATACATAAGGCAAATGCTAACAACCATGAAACAGGAAATTGACAGTAAAACAATAATAGTAGGGGACTTTAACACCCCACTAACACCAATGGAATGATCATCCGAAAAGAAAATAGATAAGGAAACACAAGCTTTAAATGACACAATAGACCAGATAGACTTAATTGATATTTATAGACTATTCCACCCAAACGTGGCAGAATACATTTTCTTCTCAAGTGCACATGGAACATTCTCAAGGATAGATCACATCCTGGGCACAAATCAAGCCTCAGAAAATTGAAGAAAATTGAAATCATATCAAGCATCTTTTCTGACCACAATGCTATGAGTTTGGAAATCAACTACAGGGGAAAAAAAACAGTAAAAAACACAAATACATGGAGGCTAAACAGTGCATTACTAAATAACTAAGAGATCACTGAAGAAATCAAAGAATAAATTTTTAAAATACATAGAAACAAATGACAATGAAAACACAATGACCCAAAGTCTATGGGACACAGCAAAAGCATTTCTAAGAGGGAAGTTTATAGCAATTCAATCTCACCTGAAGGAATAAGAAATATCTCAAATAAATGATCTAACCGTACACCTGAAGCAACTAGAGAAAGAAGAACAAAGAAAACCCAAAGTCAGTAGAAGGAAAGAAATTATAAAGATCAGAGGAGAAATAAATGAAATAGAAATGAAGAAAACAATAGAAAAGATCAATAAGACTAAAAGCTGGTTCTTTGAGAAGACAAACAAAATTGATAAATCCTTAGCTAGACTCATCAAGAAAAAAAGGGACAGGATGCAAATCAATAAAATTAGAAATGAAAATGGAGAAATCACAACTGACCTCAGAAATACAAAGGATTATAAGAGACTACTATAAGAGACTACTATGCCAGAAAAACGGACAACCACCATCAAATGGACAAATTCTTGGAAAGATACAATTTTCCAAGACTGAACCAGGAAGAATTAGAAAATATAAACAGACCTATCACAAGAAAATATAAACAGACTTATCACAATTGAAAATGTAATTAAAAATCTTCCAACAAACAAAAGCCCAGGGCCAGATGGCTTCACAGGAAATTCTATCAAACATTTAGAGAAGAGCCAACACCAATGCTTCTCAAACTCTTCCAAAAAATTGCAGAGGGAGGAACACTCCCAAACTCATTCTAAGAGGTCACCATCACCCTGATACCAAAACCAGAAAAAGATATCACAAAAAAAGAAAACTATAGACCAATATCACTGATGAACATAGATGCAAAAGTCCTGAACAAAATACTAGGAAACAGAATCCAACAACAGATTAAAAGGATCATACACCATGATCAAGTGGGATTAATGGCTGGGATGCAAGGATTCTTCAATATACACAAATCAATCAACATGATACACCATATTAACAAATTAAGGAATAAAAACCATATGACCACCTCAATAGATGCAGAAAAAGCTTTTGACAAAATCTAACACCCATTTATGATAAAAACTCTCCAGAAAATGGGCATAGAGGGAACCTACCTCAATATAATAAAGGCTATATATGACAAACCCACAGCCAACATGGTCCTCAATGGTGAAAAACTGAAAGCATTTCCACTAAGATCAGGAACAAGACAAGGATGTCCACCCCCGCCACTCTTATTCAACATGGTTTTGGAAGTCCTAGTCACAACAATCAGAGAAGAAAAAGAAATAAAAGGAATACAATTTGAAAAAAAAAGAAGTAAAACTGTCACGGTTTGCAGATGACATGATACTATACATAGAAAATCCTAAAGATGCCACCAGAAAACTATTAGAAGTAATCAATGAATTTGGTAAGGTTTCAGGATACAAAATTAATGCACAGAAATCTCTGGCATTTTTATACACTAACAAAGAAAAATCAGAAGGAGAAATTAAAGAAACAATCCAATTTACCATCACAACAAAACGAATAAAATATCTGGGAATAAACCTACCTAAGGAGGCAAAAGACTTGCACTCAGAAAACTATAAAACACTGATGAAAGAGATCAAAGATGACATAAACACATGGAGAAAAATACCATGTTCTTGGATTGGAAGAATCAATATTGTGAAAATGACTATACTACCCAAAGCAATCTACAGATTGAATGCAATCCCTATCAAACTACCAATGGCATTCTTCACAGAATTAAAACAAAAAATTTTACAATTCGTGTGGAAACACAAATGACCCTGAATAGCCAAAGCAACCTCGAGAAAGAAAAACACAGCTGGAGGAATCAGGCTCCCTGACTTCAGACTACACTACAAAGCTACAGTAATCAAGACAGTATGCTACTGGCACAAAAACAGAAACATAGATCAATGGTACAGGATAGAAAACCCACAGAAAAACCCATGCACATATAGTCACCTAATTTACAACAAAGGAAGCAAGAACATACAATGGAGAAAAGATAACCTCTTCAGTAAGTGGTGCTAGGAAAACTGGACAGGTACATGTAAAAGAATGAAATTAGGACACTCCCTAATACCATACACAAAAATAAACTCCAAATGAATTAAAGACCTAAATGTAAGGCCAGACACTATAAAACTCTTAGAAGAAAACATAGGAAAAATACTCTATGACATAAACCACAGCAAGATCTTTTTTGACCTACCTCCTATAGTAATGAAAATAAAAACAAAAATAAACCATTGGGACCTAATGATACTTAAAAGCTTTTGCACAGCAAAGGAAACCATAAACAAGACAAAAAGACAACCCTCAGAATGGGAGAAATATTTGCAAATGAAGCAAAGAACAAAGGATTAATCTCCAAAATATACAAACAGCTCATGGAGCTCAGTATCAAAAAAATAAACAACCCAGTTAAAAGATGGGAGGAAGACCTAAACAGACATTTCACCAAAGAAGACATACAGATGACCAAGAGACACATAAAAAGATGCTCAACATCACTAATCATTAGAGAAATGCAAATCAAAACCACAATGAGGTATCACCTCACACTGGTCAGAATGGTCATCATCAAAAGATCTCCGGGCTTCCCTGGTGGCGCAGTGGTTGCGAGTCCGCCTGCCGATGCAGGGGACACAGGTTCATGCCCCGGTCCGGGAAGATCCCACATGCCGCGGAGCAGCTGGGCCCGTGAGCCATGGCCGCTGAGCCTGTGCATCTGGAGCCTGTGCTCCGCAACGGGAGAGGGCACAACAGTGAGAGGCCCGCGTAGAGTAAAAAAAAAAAAAAAAAGATCTCCAAAAATAAATGCTGGAAAGGGTGTGGTGAAAAGGGAACCCTCCTGCACTGTTGGTGGGAATGAAAATTGATACAACCACTATGGAGAACAGTATGGAGGTTCCTTAAAAAACTAAAAATAGAACTACCATATGACCCAGCAATCCCACTACTGGGCATGTACCCTGAGAAAATCATAATTCAAAAAGGGACATGTACCACAATGTTCACTGCAGCACTATTTACAATAGCTAGGACATGGAAGCAACCTAAATGTCCATCAACAGATGAATGGTTAAAGCAGATGTGGCACATATATACAATGGAATATTACTCAGCCATAAAAAGAAATGAAATTGAGTTATTTGTAATGAGGTGGATGGACCTAGACTCTGTCATACAGAGTGAAGTAAGTCAGAGAAAAACAAATACCGTACGCTAACACACATATGTGGAAGCTTAAAAAAAAATGGTACTGATGAACCTAGTGGCAGGGCAGGAATAAAGAAGTAGACATAGAGAATGGACTTGATAACATGGGGTTGCGGCGGGGAGCGAGGGAAGCTGGGGCAAAGTAAGAGTAGCATATATATATATATATATATACACTACCTAATGTAAAATAGAGAGCTAGTGAGAAGCAGCAGCATAGCACAGGGAAATCAGCTCAGTGCTTTGTGATGACCTAGAGGGGTGGGATAGGGAAGGTGGGAGGGAGGATCAAGAGGGAGAGGATATGGGGATATATGTATGCATATGGCTGATTCACTTTTTTGTACAACAGAAACTAACACAGCATTGTGAAGCAATTATACTCCAATAAAGATGTATCAAAAATAAATAAATAAATATAAATTTAAAAATATATAAGCAGTGGTAAGATCTATGAAGGAAAATAAAGCAATGCAGGGGACAGAGGGTACAATGGGTGCGTTCATTAAGCATGTAAGGGCACAATTCACTGAACTAATAATGTAGAGGTTCATATAAATCCATGCCTGACTTCAAGGAATCTGTGCTGCAGGAGGTGGGGACAATGGGGGCAGGGAGAGGAGAACCACACATACAGACTGTTGGCTATACCACCATCTGGTGAGCATGCCAGGATGGCAATGTACAGGCACTTGGGACAAAAGATGGGGCAGAGATCAGTTCTACTAGGAGAAGAGAAGGCGAAGACTGGTGATAGCAATAAAAGGAAGAAGAACTCACTGACAAAAAAAGCCACTACTTTGTGCCAGGCAGTTTCGACACATTGTTCTATTAATCATCTCAATATCTTAAAGATATGGGCATTCTTATCCCTATTTAACATACAAATCTTGGTCTGTGAAAACCTTGGTACACATAGATTAGTCATTCTATACTAGACACTGTGCTGGGCTCTGGGGACAAAGATAAGACTTCAGGGAGAGTCTCTGTCCCCAAGCAGATAACATCATTGAAGGAGGAATAGCAAACATTCCACCACCAACAATACAAGGAAGAGTGAGGCGAGGGCTCTGAGAAGACTCCATCCAAGGTTGATCAGCATGCAGAGCCTGGAGCCATCCATTCTGTGAAGACCAGGGAAAGCTTGATCCCTGGCTGAGAATTTAATATGGAGGAAGCTGACATGCACATCCATTCAGTACATGTTAGTGGTTAAAAGTCTAGTTGACGGGGTGGCGGAAGTGAGTGATGAATAAGCAGAGCACAGAGGATTTTTAGGGATGTGAAACTATTCTGTATGATGCTATAATAGTAGACACATGTCATTATAAATTTGTCCAAACCATAGAATGTATAACACCAAGAATGAGCCCTGATGTAAACTATGGACTTGGGTGATAATGATGTGTCAGTGTAGGTTCATCAATTGTAACAAATGGACCACTCTGATGGGGGCTGATGATACTTGGGAAAGTATGCATGTGGGGGGGTAGGGGTTATATGGGAAATCGCTGTTACCTTCTGCTCAATTATGCTGTGAAACTCAAATTGCTCTAAAAAGTAAAGTTTGGAAAAGAAGTCTAGTTGGCACCCCAACTCTGTCACTTTACAATTGTGTGAATGTGAGCAAGTTACTTTAGCTCTTCTTGTCTTAATTTTTCACTCATAAAATGGGTATAATAATACATCCTACATACAGATGTTCAGAAGACTAAATGAAAGTAAATGATGTCATATTTAGGTCAAGTGCTTTAGCATATGGTCTGGCTATGTTCATGCCCTCAGTAAATTAGAGCCTCTTTTTTTAAGATCATTCATACAATAGTGAAGAATTGAAAGAGAATAGTCCAAAGACAAGAAAGCTAGCTGGAAAGCTAAAGCAAGGAATCCAGTGGGAAATGGCAGAAGACTAAACAAGATATCAACTGCTTCCCAAATAGCTCCACAAGGCATGGTGCTGCATGGGAGCTAATAAAGACAGTGTGTTTAGACTGAATTCACTGTCTTTCCCTCAAAACCTGCACTCCCTCCTGCCTATCTTGATGAATGATAAACCCACCCTTCAGTCACCTAAAATGGAAACCTGGAAGTCAACTCTGACTTGGCTCTCTCCTTACCTCCCAGTCACCAAGTCCTGTAGAATCTACCTACTTTGCATCTTCCCTTCCTCAGTCTCAGTCAGTGAGAATGTGTCAGTACTCTGTTGGTTTAGTCACCCATCACCTCCCCTGTGGATTAAGGCAGTGGTGGCATAACCAGTCAACCTGATTCTGTAGGCAAGTAGGGTTGGGTTCCCCAAAGAATGAGAACCAGTCACAGCTTTCTTGACATACGAGGAGCTGTTTTAGGCCATTTTAGGTCATTTTGGGATCCAAGTCTGGCCACAGGGCTTGCACATGCAGAAGAACAGGACTCAATAGTTAATGATTTTAAGGGAACAAACAAGCAGCTATTGCCAGGCCAGAGAAATGACCATATCAGAGACAATAAAACAGTCACTAAGAATCCCAGTTCTGTTTCAAAGGTAAAGGATAGCCTGACTCATATTCTTGAGCTATTTTACAGGGTCTGAATCCCCTAGAACAATCATGCACCAGACTAACTTGAGCCAGAGAACTGATGATGTTGACCTTTGCTGGCCCTAGTGATTTCAATCAACTAAGACCTGGGCTCTGTCAGTCCAGGGTGACTCTTGCCCCAGTTCTATGCTAAATTCCTCTTTGCACAAGTCTCTTCATAAATATGCATGCTCCCTTAGCTTAAAACTTCCCCAATTTTGCTGTTGGGAAATATCCCCAGAGTTCTCCATACTCATTGCAAGTAATAAAATCCTTTCTCTTCCTGCTCTTTGGCTTGGTTGTGTCTTTCAGCTTGACACCCCCCAAAAGGCCAACCCTGTTGTCAGGTAACAAATTTCTCTAGGCCTCAGTCCTTCAAATATCACCTCCACACTGAAACCAGAGCAATCCTTCTAAAGCATTAAATCTGATCATTTGTCCACCCACCTTAAAATATTTCAGTTGGTCTCATTGTCTATGATAAAGTCTAAACCGTTTACAGTGCTCCCTGTTATCTGGCCCTTGATCTATCCACCTCCACACACCACAACTATGGTGAACTACCGATAGGTCCCCAAGCCTGGCAGGGTATTTCATGCCTCTGTGCATTCACACACACCATTTCCTCCACGTTTTCCAATGGGTAGTTCACGAAATACTAGTCTCCTAAGATGCTCTATGAAACAAGCGATCCTTACTCAAATGAGTTTTAGAAAAACTCCACACTTTTTTCCTCTGGAAAACTCTTTTAGGCTCTAAGATGTCCTATAATCAAAAATTCTATTTAACTTTGTTTAATCCTTGTGATATTGTGATTTACAATAAAAAAATATGTATTTGGTCTTTGACCTGTTCCTGGTACAGAGCTCTGAAAATATTGGAATTTCCTGTGATAAGAGCAATAACAAGTGTCTTTCTTAATGTTAATTGGTGACTTTTGGGAAGCCCTTAGATGACTTAAGTATGAAGACTGGTTGCCAGGAGAAACAACCACGTGATTAGAGGAATGGAACTTTCAGTCCCACCCCTTCCCCCAGAACATC
This sequence comes from Mesoplodon densirostris, assembly GCF_025265405.1. Classification (NCBI taxonomy): domain Eukaryota; kingdom Metazoa; phylum Chordata; class Mammalia; order Artiodactyla; family Ziphiidae; genus Mesoplodon; species Mesoplodon densirostris. The sequence continues at coordinate 50,806,208 of NC_082667.1, read as the reverse complement.
CCCAGAGGGGAGAGAGGCTAGAGGCTGAATCAATAGCCAGTGGCCAATGATTTAATCAATCATGACTATGTAATGAAGCCTTCATAAAAACTTAAGAGAACAGGATTCAGAGAGCTTCCAAGTTGGTGAACATGTGGAGGTGCTGGGTAAGTGGTGCTCAAGAGAGCATGGAAGCTCCACACCCTCTCCCCATGCCTTGCCCTATACATTTACTTCCATCTGACTGTTCTTGAGTTATATCCTTTTATAATAAACTGGTAATCTAGTAAGTAAAATGTTTCTCTGAGTTCTGTGAACCACTCTAGCAAATTAACCAAACTGAGGAGGGAATCCTGGAAACCTCTGATTTATAACCAGTTAGAAGCACAGGTAACAAAATGGACTTGCAACTGGCATCTGAAGTGGGGGCAGAGAGAGAGAGACTTATAGGACTGAAACCTTAACCTGTAGGATCTGATGCTATCTCCTGGTAGACAGTGTCAGAATTGAGTTGAAATGCAGGGCACCAAGCAGGCGCCTCGAAAATTGCTTATTAGTGTGGGGAACCCCCCACACACACAAATTGGAATTGGTACCAGAGCGTATTTAACCCATTATTAAGGTACTTGATAATAGAACTCTTTTTTCAATTAGAATTTCCAGAGACTTACATACCTCAGAAGAAACATTTTGTGAAACACATCTTAAAAACTCCATCTGAGCCTGATAAATAATTAAAACTTTTACTTCCAGGAAATAATAGTGGATCTTTGGTTGTAATTTTGTTAGTTCCACCTATCATCAAATTAAATAGATTTTGCAAAATCCAAGAAAAAGCACATCAGGTTTGAGTCTTGCTAACTCTAACGGTATGTTCTTATGGTTGATGCACTGATAATTTTTTACATCAGAGAAGCAGTGAAATGCAGAGAACTATCTCTTGCTAAGTATGCACTCAAATCCTCTACTTCAAATTTAGAATTTACTTACTGTGTCATTTGTTTGAAATAATAACTCCATTAACTTCAATAAAACATGCAAATCCAAATCAAATTAGACATTACCTGCTGCTGTTTTTTCCATCAACAATTTTATCTCTCCTTGGAAGAGTGGATAGGGCTATAAGAAGTGAGACTGCTAACATTAGCAAAACTGAGAGAAGCCAAACGCTGAATGTTATAACTGAATTTGAGTCTAAAAAGGATTAAAATATTGAGCCTCTCCAATTCAGCTTAGTTCCCATAGTCAGTATATCTTATTGTGATTGGGACTCAGAAAGAGTAAACGGAGAACAAGAAAGACATCTCTCAGAGTGGAACAATGGGGACTGGAATCTGGAAGATCTGGCTTCCAAACCTAGATTATTCGTTGTGTGAACCTAAATTTCTTAACCTCTCTAAACTCAGTTTCCTCATCTGTAAAATGGCGCTAATAATACAAAGCCTACCATGTTATTTCAAAGTTTAAACAATTAAACACACATTAAACACCTAGAGTAGTACCTGTACCATAATGTAACATAGTAGATGCTTAATAAATATCAATTTTCTTCTTTCCTCTCTAATCTATGTACAACTCCCATTGCTCAGATCTTCATTCTGTTATAGACATCTTTATCCACAAAATACCTTTAATTTTGCTGTAGGTCATAAACCAGGGGTTAGCAAACTATGCTCCACAGGGTAAATCTGGCTGACCACACTGTTTGTGTAAAGTTTAATTTGGACATAGCCACACCCATTTGTTTACATATTGCCTGTGGCTGCCACCATGACATATTTGAGCAGCTGTAACAGAGGCCTATATTAGTTGTCTGTTGCTGCTATAACAAATTACCACAAACTTGGTGGCATAAAACATCACATTCATTATCTTACAGTTCTGAAGATTCAAAGTCCCTGACACAGGTCTCACTAGATTAAACTCCAGGTGTCGGTAGGGCTGTATTCCTTCTGAAGCCTCTAGGGGACACTCAATTTCCATGCCTTCTTCAACTTCCAGAGCCTGCCTGCATTCATTGGCTCTGGCCCCGTTCCTCTATCTTTCCTCGGATGGAAAAGTGATGTGTTAAGGAGAAACTGCCCTCCTCCATCCCTGGGGAGTATAACCAGGACAGTCCCCATTCTGGGTTCAAGCTGATTCAGTCACCACCCAGGAGTCTCGAGCTCTAGCCTAGATTCCACTCTGCCTTCTCCAGCAGATGTGAGGCTTACATGGGACAATTGGCCTGGAGGAGAATGTAGCTTCTTTAGTCTACATGAACAATAACCAGCCACAGGTGACAGGGCCCTGAGTGGAAGCCTAAGCCAGGCTGTGATCATAGTTTAATTCATAACTTTTAAATATTTGGACAGATGGTAGGTGAGCCTCCATTTATATCTTTGCTCTGGACCTTGCAAATGTTAGAGGAACATCTGTTCATCTGTCACCTCCCCCTCACAGCACCCACCTCTGAGTTCCCTTTCTTGGCTGTGATGCTAGGGATGGATTCTGAACCACCAATGACTACAACTCTGAAACAGGGAGGAAGCAGTGACTGTGAGATCACGACGGTTTTCCAAGGCCAACATTATGCATCTTTGCGGACACATATACCCCTGTAACAAGCATTCTATTATTTAACAGCAATCCATCTCCTCTTGATGAGGGGACAGAGTAGGGTTGCTACCTTTGCTTTTAGCAAACCTATAAGAGGGATTATGAATTCACATCAGCTGGAGAGTCAAATACTAAAAGCAAAATCTAATTCAATACAGCCAGACCACAAACATATACTGAAGAAATATGAACAGCTGAATTACTGTGATCAAAAACGTGTTACTTTCTTCCTGAATCCAGAAGTGAGTTTTAAAAGAAGTACCAAAGGATACCCATAACTGAGCATAAAAACAAAGGTTTATACATTTGGGCAGTAGGAAAAAAAAAAGAGAACAAAAATCAATATGTTTAAAATAAAAAGCTGCCTTGTACTTTCAGGTATGTCTTCAGCCATCAGTTAATTGCGTGATCAATGCAACAAGATCCAGGCAGCTTAACTGAAGAAAATTAGCCCTTAAGCTGATCTCTACAAAAATTCTATCCTGCTGATAGAAGGTCAACAACCCTTTCAGCTGCAGCTGCCTCACTGGGTTCAGGAGAGGAATCAGAATGGAACCACATATGAGGGTGTCACAGAAAATTGGCAACCAGAAGATTCCACAGAGAGATTAAAATGCCTGTCTTTGGTCTTAACGATGGTCTGCCAAAAGAGATAGAGCAGTTTAAGGAGAAAATATGAGAAATTTTTTTCAATGTATTTTCACACTATTAAGATGCATTTAACAGCCCTGGTAGAGGGGTTTTTTAAAGATTATTTTGAATTATACAATCTATTTTGCTTTGGTTGTTTCAATTCAGCCAACATCTTTTTGAATACTAACCAGGTGGCTAGTTAAGTTGCTGAACTTTGTGGTTTAAAACATAAATATGTATATTCTACTGTAACTATGGCTACATTTGAAAAATTAGTTGATAAATTACAAAAAAAACACAAATAAATAAATAAGCCCCTGCCTGCAAGGAATCCATAGTCTAACAGGAAGTGAAGCAGACAAGTCCAGGGGTAATTAGAGAGAGAGAAAGAGCAGTTGTACCCCAAAGTAAGGTCATCTAATCTAGTCTGGCTTCTTGCCAAATGGATAGAAATTAATACAGGGTTAGCCCAATATTATTTGTGTGGTGGGATAAACTGACCAGCCCTCCTCACTACCACCCACCCACCAGCTTTTATCAAAAGGAGACTTAGAATCAAAAATTTAATCACATCCAGCCAGTTCAAACTGGCACTATCCCCCCTCCCTTAAGGTAGCAAAAGAATATCTATTAACAGAGAGTAAGAAGTCTGAGATTCTTAAAGTCAAGAGATTCTCAACTCAGCAACCAGAGAGTTTATATTTCATAAGATCAAGGACAAAACCCTGCTGACAGGAGAAATACCATTAATATGGGATTGTATTGCATAATCTCTGAGAAAGAATAAGGTTTATATTTACAAGGTCTGCTTACTTCACAGGTGATGTTATAAAGAAAATTATCCAGGTCAAGATTCTCAGTGGTTGAAAGACTAAGCGGGACCCATATTACCCTAATACAGGAAATCAGATCTCACCTCCTTTCTGGAGCCCTTTTTGGGTCACAAGCACCAGTGTGCATCCAGCTATAATCTGTAGTGTTGCTCAAGTTTGCAAGCTACAGGAAAATACAAATTTGCAAGATCCAAGGAGTTACACCTCATCCTTTGCATGGGATAAGCAGAGTGTTCTGTGTGAGGAGGGTGGGGTCATAAGCCTGAGAAATTTGAAATTAGCTGCATAAGAAAAGTCTGCCTAAGAGGAGGGTTAGTTCAGGAGTACCCCAAGGAGACATGCTCACCAAGGCTCACACCCAGTAGAAGGGATGATTATGTAATCTGGAATTTCAGTCTCTACTCTCCCTTCACAGTGATACACTTCTGAGATCTGCTTGATTCTTTAATAAGGAACCTTGCATGTGAGCCTTAAAGTCCTGGATGCTTAGGATGGAGAAAGTAGGTAGACAGGGTGAGTTAGCCTGTGAAGGACATGGGGCCCAATCCTCCCCCACCGTCTTGAGAAGTTGGACAGCAGGAGCTTGAGGGGCATTAACCCCTTTGGTTGGAGTAGGGATTGGGATTATTTGGGTCATCACAGCAGCAAAGAGACCTGGGCAGAATAGAAAAAATTCAAGAAGCCCAAGACAGACTACAAATTGTCTGAAGAATGCTGCTTCACAACTGAAAAAGTGAGTCTTGACTTATCAACGCTACGTTTAGATTTATGCAAAAGTATAAATTTAGTAAATACTAATGAAAAGGCTTTTTTTGCACCCCAGTTACCCAAAGTTACTGGACCCTGGGATACTAACAAGATAGCCCTAGCCATAAACACCCTGAGTTTGCTCTCGGTAGGTCTGGTCATAATCAGAGCCAAGCTGAGTGTTGGCCAGGTATCAGGATATATCTGTCGAGCACTTTCAAGACTCGGTCCACTGATCACCATCTTATGAGGTCTTCCCATTCCATTCCAAGCTAAGATACATGGTATGGTCTCTGTTCCCATAGCAACGTATTACATTCTGAATTATTAACTACTGCACATTACTCTGTGACTATTTCCTGATATGCCCTGGACTCAGGGCTTTGATCTCCTGTAGGAAATGATTTTAGTTTGCTCTTCCTGTATCCCAGACATAACAGTAAATAAAATTTCTAAGGATCTTGAATGGTCTTCAGTAGGTTACAACAGGTAGCAGGAGCCCCTGTTTTGTTCACAGTTCCTTTTCTGACTATAGCGACATTCCACAGGGATGCCATGGTCCCTGTTACAACCCAGGATCCACAGCTAGTCCTGAACAAATGTCTTCACAACTAATCCACAACAATGTTAGTCCCTGCTGTCCATCCTCAGCAGGGATATACCTATGTTGGCTGATCCATATCTAGCATCTGGCAGGTCCAATGCCATCTCAGCTCAGAAAGCTTAGACTGTGAGCTCCTTGAGGACAAGGATTTGCTTTTTATCTCTCCATCAAATACTGGACATTCACTAAACATTTGTTGGCTGAATAGCATCCTTTCTGATGGTCTAGCTTATTTTTAGTTGCATTTCTATATTTCTATGGAACTTAACTACTTAAAAGAGATAAGTTAACATGCCTGTGGTCATCCAGCCAGTAAGGTGCAGTCCAGGAATACAATCTTATATCTATGTGAGCCAAAGACCATGCTCCCTCTGCTACTCCACATTGCTTCTCACAGAATAATTACATTAACCAGTCTTTCATTCTTGACCACAAAGAAATAAGTAAAAAGTTGGAATAAATAAGGTAGTGAGGAAGAAAATTTTGCTTAGGAGGATTTTCCCTGGTACTTCTTCCATAATAATAACAAGCTTAATACATTTCATAGTGAGCTTACTCTCTTCCAGACACCATGCTAGGTGTTCTACACTTATCAATCCATTTAATATCCATAGGAGAAAGGCTGAAACGATTCTTCCTATTTTATGGATATGGAAACTGAGGTTCAGAGAGGAAGACTGCCAAAGGCATGAGGCTATTAGAGCTGATGGAACTGTGACTGAATACCAGGTTTCTCTGACTCTTTACAATCCTCAAAGAAGCCTAAGTACATATTGAATTCACTTCTCTGGAATAAATATAAAGTTCCAAGTTATTATGAACCACTCTAATGATCAGTGAGAATCGATAATTAAATGCACAGATAATCTTCAATCAGGAGGAATGACAAATACATGTTAAAGAGGTTTAAAAATGCTAGATTCATCCTAACTGATAAAATGCCAACAAACTCACTGGGAACAGTAACAACTGAACAACTTAGAGGCTAAAAGGAGTTGCAGGTCAGAGTGTTACAAAATGAGATTTGCATTCAAAAGCATTGCTCTAGTTGCTGCATGGAGACGACTTAGAAAGGGGCAAGAATGAATGCAGGTAATGCAGGGGAAGGTCATTGCCATAATCCTGGCGAGAGCTGACACCATTCTGAACTAGGGCATTAAATTCGGATTGGGTATTTCAGTCTATATATGAGCCCACTCCTGCTCTTTCCTAGGAAATGTCTGGTAGAAGACAGTATAACAAACAAAAGTTTTCTCTTTCCAATATTTTCTTGGGAAAAAAAAACTCTGAGGAAACAGATCATTCAAGGCTCTGTAGCTTCTGGGTGTGTTGGGTAACTCCATTTAGAGAAGCTCCTTAATCATCAACCCATGGCAGCACAGAAGCTCTTAGAAGCAAAACTTGCTTAGGAGGCAATAAAGAGACAACGGAAGACAAGCAGGAGTTCTGTGGCGCCAATATGCTACACAAGAGAACTAAATCTAAGGGCCATGAAAAGGACTGCAGACATTATAACACAAAAGAATGGCAGCCCCTGCCAATAGTCTGTGTGAGAGCAAAGATAATACAACCATACACCTGGGAGCAATTCAGAGTCAATGAGAATGAACCTGGACAAGTGAAAACAAAGTTAATGAAGAGAAGAAAAAATAATGTACTTCTAGTTCTGTTTTTCAATTAATAGCTAAGGAGCAGTAACCATCAGTACCATTCATCTTATACCAAGCACTTTCCCCATAAAATAATGTGGAAACAGTTAAGATTCCTGTCTTAAGTTTATTTTAAATTGAATTCAAGAATCTATTAAGAATCCACCATGTCTCTAGGAAACAAAGCAAAGATGAAAAAATGAGTAAAATGTGATTCCAACTCTCCAAGCAGTCACAATGAAAAGAGAAAGCAGTGATATAAACTGATAATTATGATCATAGCAGCTATGATTTTTCCAGGCAGTTAACCTATGTCAGACAGTGGTGCCAGGTGCATCCATGTATTATTAACTTAATCCTTAAGCAACTCTGAGAAGCAGTTATAATTATTTTCATTTTTATGATTGACAAAATTCAGACTCAGTAAGGTCATATAGATTGCTCAAGGTCATATACTCAGATGACAATAGAGTCTCACTTATTACAAGGCTCATGTTCTTTCCATTCTATCACGTAGTCTTTCCAAAAGTATAGGCCACGGAGTGAAATAGACTACATACAGGAGCAAGGTGTCCAATGTTACCTTGAGGATGTATGGGACACCAGCTAGATTGGCTAAAAAATTAATTAATTAAAATAAAAATTTTTAAAGAGTGGCATACCAAGTTGGGTCTTATTGAGAACTGTTGCAAAGCAGTCAGAATCTGAAAGAAGACGAGACTGAGCCATGATGTGAGGTTTGCCAAGGATAAAACCTAAGGGCCAAATTCTGTCCCTAAGTCTAAAATGCAACCATGGCACTAAGATTGATTAACAAAACAAAATGGGGAAGTATCCACTAGATACCTAAAATGGAGCAGGGAGACACATGCTTAGATTCCTTACTTGTAAAATGGAGGTAACACTTCCTAATGGGATTGTTGTGAGACTCAATAATGTGAACACCCATCATAAATGGTAAAGTTCTGTATAAACATTAAAAAATCACTATTATTACAAAGCACTTTGTGGTATACAGAATCCTAAAGGTATCTCCCCCAACATTTCCATTCCCTGGTTACTCAGCCAAACACTAATCTAGGGACTGCTGTGAAGGGATTTGGGAGATGGAATTAAACTTACAAATCAGCTGACTTTAAGAGAGGGACATTAGGGCTTCCCTGGTGGCACAATGGTTAAGAATCCACCTGCCAATGCAAGGGACATGGGTTCGAGCCCTGGTCCGGGAAAATCCCACATGCCACAGAGAAACTAAGCCCCTGCACCACAACTACTGAGTCTGCACTCTAGAGACCGCAAGCCACAACTACTGAGCCCACACACCACAACTACTGAAGCCCGTGCGCCTAGAGCCTGTGCTCTGCAACAAGAGAAGGCTCTGCAATGAGAAGCCTGTGTGCTGCAATGAAGAGTAGCTCCCGTTCACTGCAACTAGAGAAAGCCCATGCGCAGCAATGAAGACCCAACGCAGCCAAAAATAAATTTTAAAACTTTTTTAAAAAAGAGAGGGACATTACCTTGATTATCTAGGTGGACCCAAGGTAATCACATGAGCCCTTAAAAGCAGAAGAGGAATTAGAGAGATGCTATAAAAGAAGAAGGCAGGAGAGATGAAGCAGAAGAGGAAGTCAAAAAATTCAAAGTATGAGAGACACCTGATCTACCATTGTCAGCTTTGAAGATGGAGGAGAGAACAAGCCAAGGAGTACAGGCAGCCTCTAGAAGAGTAGAACCCCTGGCCAACAGCCAGCAAGGGAATGGGGATCTCAGTCCTAACTGCATGGAACTGATTCTACCAACAATCTGAATGAACTTGGAAGCAGATTCATCCCCAGAGCTTCCATAAAGGATTAAAGCCCAGCTAACACCTAGAGCCTTGGGGACACTAAGCAAAGAAGCAGCTGAGCCCCTTTGTGCTTGGACTTCTGACCTACAGAAACTGAGATAATAAGTTTGTATTATTTTCCGGTGCTATGTTGTGGTAATTTGTTACAGCAGCAAGAGAAAACTAATATACACGTTGATTATTATTTATCCATCTAGCTAATTCGTAATCTAGACAATGTCCTGAAATCATCTTTACCCATATTTTTCCCTAATCAATTCTAACTTCAAGAGTCCCAAAATTGGCCCCCAAAGACATTCAAAAATTCACCTGCCGGGCCTCCCTGGTGGCGCAGTGGTTGAGAGTCCGCCTGCCGATGCAGGGGACACGGGTTCGTGCCCCGATCCCGGAGGATCCCACATGCCGCGGAGCGGCTGGGCCCGCGAGCCATGGCCGCGGGGCCTGTGTGTCCGGAGCCTGTGCTCCGCAACGGGAGAGGCCACAGCAGTGAGAGGCCCGCGTACAGCAAAAAAATAAAAAAATAAAAAAAATAAAAAAATAAAAAAATAAAAATTCACCTGCCAATTTGTGTAGACAGGTCTAGACATAAGCAAGTGAACTGTGAGACTGATTATTTACACTGGCAAATACATGGACACTGGATACTAGAATTGCAAAGTTATTTTTATTTTAAAACATTAATAAGAATTAATTATACTTTCAAAGAAATAAATTTCTACCTTAAACAATTTTGATTAATATCTCCAAATATTGCTCAACATTTATGTACAGCTCTTGTGAATATCATGCTGATTCATGACAACCTCTGGGACCACATATTACAAAACAAAAAGAAGCATTTCCTAATGGATGCTGGGCCATACTGGAATACAAATGGAATGCTAGGCAAAAATCTATTGCATATGTTACCTAAGAGGAGAGATGTAACAAGATAGTTACTTTGCCTTTTCTCTTTAAAGTTTCTGCTACTCAACTCCTCCCTGCATTGGAAAAAAGTGTCCATCTCTGACATGAATTGAGGCAAACCCACAAAACTTCAAGTATTCAGATACAGTTGTCTCTTATTCTGAGAACACAGGGCAAGAGATATAAAGAAGTATTTCCCTGGGGCCTGAATGATGGTAATCACAGGAGCTGATGTTTGAGATAATAGGTCACAATATGCCAGTGCTAAACACCAGATTCTACATGAGACAGCTATCCATGTGCTTTTAAATAAGTTTTATTTTGTGTGTTTGTCATCTGCAGGGCCCAATAAAGCACAGGGCCTAGTATAGGGACCTCTCTTGCCCCAGCTTAAGGGTGATAACCTTCCTAAAGATGTTAGTCTGAAACCAAAGATGTGACTTTATTTTACTATCCTCCTGGAGAGCATACAATTGTCAGGGTTAGATAAGCATCTCTGCAATGATACACAAAAGAAATTTAAATCTGTGCTCCTTAAGCCATACATGCATACACATACATACACATACAAACACACACACACACACACACACACACATTTCTATTCATATTCTGAAACCAGTAAGAGGCGCTTCCTTAAAACTGAAGTGCATTCATTGGCTTTTTAAATGTAATCAAAGTTTGCATTATTTTGTGGGGCTCAAAAGGTGGATTCTTTATTGATCAATAACGGTCAGTTGCAATATCACTTCTAGTGCCACCACTTTGTCATTGGAATCATCCAAATTACAAATAGAAGTTGGGAGCACTATGTGTCTAGAAAAAATCTTGAGTTCACAACAGACATAAAACTTGAATAAAAGATCCATTAGAAAAATATGCCTTCAGATTGATGATAAATGCTTCACTTATCACTTTTATTGCCAGATTCAAATGATTACCAGATGATTTTAGCAATTAATTTGCATTCAGCACACAAGTATTGAGCAGCTAACATGCATCCAGTGCATTTTTCTGATACTTTCTCAATAAAACGAATGAGGGTTTAAATAATCTATGCTCTGTTTTCCTTCCCAAAGGTCATACCCCCCCAAAGACTTACTCTATAACTTAATCTTTCTTTTCACCATACATTCCTTCTTCTTCATATTCTTCTCCTCCTCCTTCTTCTATATTTTTTAATTCAAGTATAGTTAATTTACAATGTTGTGTCGGTTTCAAGTATACAGCAAAGTGATTCAGTTCTACATATATATATTATTTTTCAGATTCTTTTCCATAATAGGTTATTACAAGATATTGAGTAAAGTTCCCTGTGTTATACGGAAAGTCCTTGTTGTTTACCTATTTTATATATAATAGTGTGTATGTGTTAATTCCATTCTCCTCATTTATTTTCCCCCTACCTTCTTCCTTTTTGAAATGAACGTTTGAGATGGAGGTGTCCATTCAAAATCCCTTTGGCCTGTCCTCCAGCACAGAAGGGTGAGATATGAAAAATTATAGCATAGTATTTTATACATGATATGTCAGAGGCTATGTGTACACATATATAAGAAATAGGGATACTCTTTGGATATAGATATTCAAATTCACTCTCAAGTTCAAACAGGAGAAAACACAGCACTATGGAAAGAGCATGAACTTTAGAAACAGCCCTGAGATTGAATTCTAGTTCTTCCACTTGCTAGTTATGTGACATTGAAGAGTTTAATTAAATTCTCTGAAACTTACAGCTTCATTAGTAAGATGTGAATAATTAACACATGTATTTTAAGCTATTTTAAGGATTTAAAAAGACAAAGGTTATAAATCACATAGCACAATGCCTTGCAATACTTTTATTGTGCAATACTTTTCAGTACCTATGTTGGATACTTAAAAACTGTTGGTTCCTTTATCTAATAGTTACTAAACTGCTATCACATACCAGGCACTCTGCTACACACTTTTATGTGTATATTTCACTGAATGTATGTGTATTTCATGAATATAGCTGTGTTCATAGAGTTCCCAAAGCAGCCTGATGTAGGTATCCATTATGGTAGTGGGAAGTTGGTGGGCAAGGGAGGGGGGTCAGCTCAGGGTTCTGCTTGCTGAAGCTTGGTATATATTTTAACTCAGCCTTAGGACTGAAATTCATAATCCAATATAGGGGAACAAAAACCTCCCCTACCTCTCAGAGAGATTCTCAGACAGGCAACAGACCTGTCCTGAAATAGGAAGGAGCTAAATGTGGTAAGAGTCAGGGGTATTAGCTAAGTGTAAATGAGATGGGACAATTCCAAGAGGCCATGTGGTATCACTAACACTATCTTACCACCAGTCCTAGGGAGAATTTGTCTCTAGTTTCCGATTGTCTTAGTCTGTCTGTTTTTTTTTTTTAACATCTTTATTGGAGTATAATTGCTTTACAATGTTGTGTTAGTTTCCGCTGTATAACAGAGTGAATCAGCTATATGTATACATATATCCCCATATCCCCTCCCTCTTGCATCTCCCTCCCACCCTCCCTATCCCAACCCTCTAAGTGGTCACAAAGCACCGAGCTGATCTCCCTGTGCTATGCAGCTGCTTCCCACTAGCTATCTATTTTACATTTGGTAGTGTATATATGTTCATGGCACTCTCACTTCGTCCCAGCTTACCCTTCCCCTTCCCCATTTCCTCAAGTCGATCCTCTACCTCTGCATCTTTATTCCTGTCCTTTCCCTAGGTTCATCAGAACCTTTTTTTTTTTTTAGATTCCATATATTTGTGTTAGCATATGGTATTTGTTTTTCTCTTTCTGACTTACTTCATTTTGTATGTCTTAGTCTGTCTTAGGCTGCTATAACAAAATAGCATTGACTAGGTGGTTTATAAACAACAGAAATTTATTTCTGAGTTCTGGTGGCTTAGAAGTCCAAGATCAAGATGCTGGCAGATTCAGTATCTGATGAAAGCCTACTTCCTGGTTCACAGACGACTGTCTTCTCAATGTAACCTCATGTGGTGGAGTTCTCTAGGGCCTCTTTTATAAGGGCACTAATCCCATTCATGAACCCATGTGGAGCCCTCATGACCTAATCACCTCCCAAAGGCCTCACCTCCTAATACCATCACATGGGGCACATATGAATTTGGCAGGGACACAAACATTCAGACCACAGCACTGATATATGGAACTCTTAAGAAAAATACAAAAACAGTAAAAACTTAATCAAATAAAAGTTGAAACAGTAGAGGGATTGTAGGAAACAGATCACAGCCTCTCTATTTAGGAAACAAAGAAAGGGCCAGCACAGAAAGGGCTATTTCCTGGTCTCAGGGAAAGCAATTATTAGAGCAAGAAAGTAGGAGGGATCACCCAGGCCCAGGAGGAATAATGACAGGTTAGCAACTGGAGGAGTGGAGGAAGAGCCCAGGCCTCAGGGACCACGGGAGCCACATCATCTCAGCTACCATTCAAGCCACCCAGGAGCAGCAATGGGAGCCCCAGCCAAGAACAGGAAAAGACCATACCAGCAAGTGGTCATAAAAGGCCACCAAGTGAGAGCAATTCCCTCCAGGACAATGCCAGGAGAAGAGAAGACCTTCAGCTGAGCTGAAGCTCTGGAAGCTCACTAATAGACTTCACCACACCCCCTTCTCTCCCATTGATTAACTTCACCTAGTTGTTTGGCTGAAGGATGAAGGGACAGCATCAGTTTCAAAAGAATACATGAATTAGATAATACATACATGACTATAGTAGACAATTAGATAATACATACAAGACTATAGTAGACTATAGTAGACAATACATACAAGACTATAGTAGACAATAGTAAGAATTGGGCAACTACTAAGTACCCAGCTAGGTGGAAAGGATGGAAAAATAGATACATAGACAGTAAACTATGATAATATAAAGAAGTGAATAAAAATTAGCCTGTGGAGAAGAGGAAATGGGGAATAGTGGGTTTCAGGTTGCAAACTCTGTTGTTATTTACTGCACATATTTTGGACAAATAAAATATTTACATTTTTATTCAATAATTCCTTAATTTTTTTCTTCTCCTGTAAACTCCATATGCATACTAAATATTGAGACTGCCTGGCCTGTTTCCCCACTTCATATGCAGAACTCTATAAACCAGGCTTATGCCATTGTATTAGACAATGTGGTATGCCACCTAGATGCTCTTTCAGGATTGTAATACCCAAGATTCTCCAGAGAAACAGAACCAATAAAAAATACATATATCTTTGTTATGGGAATTGACTTACACTATTACAGAAGCCAAAAAGTCCCACGATCTGCCATCTGCAAACTGGAGAACAGCAAAGCTCGTAGTATGATTCTGTCCAAGTCCCAAGGCCTGAGAACCAGGAGTACTGATATCTGAGGGAAGGAGAAGATGGATGTCCCAGCTCAAGCAAAGAGAGAAAATTCTCCATTCCTCCACCTTTTTCTTCTACTCAGGCCCTCAGCAGATTGGATGATGCCCCCCACATTGGCAAGGGCAGTCTTCTTTACTCAGTCTAGCAATTCAAATGTTAATGTCTTCCAGAAACACTCACAAAAATACCCAGGAATAATGTTTTATCAGCTATTTAGGCATCCATTAGCCCAGTCAAGCTGACACATAAAATTAATCATCTCAAGGACTAAAATATTTCCCCCAAGTGCCAGAAGTTCTGATGGCAAGCAACTCTCAGCTATCAGCCCCATTCAGGAAATGTCTCAGCTAAAGAAACCCCCAAGGCCATGGCCCCATGGCAAGGGCAACTACATTCAATGACTGACCAACATGAGGGTATGAAGACCCAGACACCCTCATACACATGCAGACCATTTAGAAGGGTCATCCCAGTTACAGAATTCCCATAGGGTCAGCTGAGACCTTCACTGAGAATGCATTATAGCCCAAATTTTCTTTGTCCAATCCTGCTTTTTCCTCTTTACTTCTATAAGTGTTGATCCCAAGGGTATTCTCTAATAAACTTCCTGTATTAATCTCTGCTTCCCATGGAATACAAAATACAATGCCTTTCATGCAATGAATGGGAAGATACTTTTCTGGGGCCTGACCAGTCTAAGGAAAAAAACCTAAAGATATTGATATAAAGGGCTCCCAGTGAAACTGTTCAGCCACATCTCTCAATGGTAAAGCTCATAGTTTACAAAAAACTCACCCATAGTTGAAAAAAGCCCTACCCATGTGCACACAGCTCACAATTAGTTTTTGGTTTTGTGATCATAATTAGTTTTTTATGTCCCACTCTTAAATATTAATGGTCAACAATGATCACCAGCTATTTGAGAAAAACATTTAAAATGAAACACAAAGGTCAGAACAGAAATTAACAACTCAATATGGAATCAGATTATGCAGAAAGATATAACCAGAAAAAAATATTGGGGTAGAGATAAGAGAAGACATTGCATCCACAAAACAAAAATTAAAGTTTATTTAAAATAAAAATGAATATTCAGAGGATATAATGATTGGAAATTTTAAAATAAGATAACAGGAATAAAAAATTCAATGAGGGCTAGAACACAACGTTGAGGAACTATCACAAAAAGCAGAATTTCCTTTAATATGAAATTAAAACACTGATTCCATTTTTTGACATTAAATACTAGGAGTTCTAGAAAGAAAGAACAAAGAAAATAAAAATAAAGAAATTATCTTAGAAATAAATCGATAACTTTTCCAGAAAAACAGGAGTTTTGTATGTTAAAGGCTCACTAGGTGCCCAGAATAATGGATAAAATAGACCTATACCAAAGCATGTCAACAAGAAAATTCAGAGCTATGTGGATAAAGAGAAGATTCTAAAAGTTCTATACAAGTTTCATACAAGAAGAAACTAAATGGTCTGTACAGCTTTCATACAAAGGAGAATCAGAATGGCATTGGACCTCTCAATGGAAACTAGAATAGAGTAATAGTCTCAGTATTTAAAGAGAATTTTATTTCCACCTGAGAATTCTATACCTAACCGAGCTATCAATTAAGTGTGAGAGCAAATATATTATTTGACATACAATGTTTCAAAATATTCACTGCTGATGCACCCTTCTTTACGGAGTTTTTGAAGGACATGTGAGTTTTAACCAATAAAAGAACAAGATACAGAATCACAGAAATAAGGAATCCCTCATTAGGGAGAGGAAAAGGTAATACACATAATGATGGAGAAAGGAAATACCAGGATGACCACTCACAAGCATAGACTTCAAACAGAAAATTCCGAGGCAAACTTCTTTGAGAGGATAAAGTTAATAAAATATCCAATATGTTTTAATATGTAATTACCTAGAAAACTAAGCAAATAAAAATCAAGGCCTTTATTAACTACACATAAAATAATCATTTGAGCAGGAAAGGAAAAGTTTACCTTATTTCTAAGCTCTGAATAGCATTGACATAGTCATAATAATGTAAACTCTGAATATTTACCTAGCTAAAGCTACAATGTAGTTTGGGAAACTGGGGAGTGATTAGTTCATACGTGTATGATGGGGCCAGGATGAGGATGAGAAGTGAAGAAGAGATAAATTCTTATCTTCTGTAGTGGGAAGTTGATAAATATAAAATCTAAAAAATTAAAGAGTAGCAAAATTGGCATGTTATTTAGAAAACTGGAGGTAAATATCTAAAATCAACCAAAATTGTTAAAAGTGGTTAATTCTCTAAAGTGAGAAAATGGGGGTAGGGTGCAGAGCGGGGACTGCTCTATTTTTTTTTTTTTTACAAAATTTATTGTAGAATAAATTGACCCTTTAAATCTTGTGCATATATAACTTGATAAAAATAAAAGCTATTTGAAAATCTTTTCATGACTCTCCATTTCTCTAAAATTACAATCTAAATATATGAAAGTTATTTACAAAATCCTTTCTAATCTGGATGCTAATAGACTTTAGTCTCTTTTCTTATTTCTCTCCACATTCACATTCTACGCTCCAACTAAATTAAATGACTTGTAGTTCTTTTCAGATGAAGAAATAGTTCATATGCCATGAAAGGACCTTTGACTTTATTCTTTAGGTAAAGAATGGGAGTTTCTTAAGGGTTTTAGCCAGAGTGGTGTATCAGTGTGGAGGCTAGATTAAAAGTAGGGAAGTCTATAAACCTAGAAATCACTTAGAAGGCTGTTGCCATAGCAGTGAAGAGGAGGAAGAGAAAATGAACAAGGAGAAATACAAAAATCTAAATACTGGTCAGCACTAATTTGCTGTATAACTTGAAGCAACTCATTTAGTTCCTCTAATTCTTGGGCTCCTTAGGTGTAAGATACAAATGTAAGATGGTTTTCACGCAAACTTGGTACTTTCTCAGGGTCACCATCTCAGGGGATGTCATCATCAAACAAACACCCAACAGTCAGAACTCTGTGACTCATCCTTGACACCTCCCTCTCCTCTCCATCTATACATATCCTATCAATCACCAAGTCCTTTTGATATAACCACTAACATTTCTTGAGTCTAATTCTCTCCATCTCCACCAGTTTGACCCTAGTTCAGGACACTTTAGTCTCACATTTGAACTATAACAACTAGTTTCTTATATCCACTTTTGCCCTCCTCCAATCCATTGTCCACAGTGTATCTGGAGTTGTTTTCAAAAAAGTAAATCTGATCACATCACATGTCAGTGCCTTCCTCTTGCTTTCAAGATAAAGATCAAAATCCCAAACATGGACTCCCATTCATGCATAATCTGACTCCTGGGAAGCTCTATGGCTACATTTTATGCCATTTTTCTTCTCTGCTCTCCAATCACAGTTGTCTTCAAAAGTGGCATGCTTCTTCCCACAGGACCTTTGCACATGCTGTTCCCTCTGCTAGAATGCTTTTCTACTCCCTTTCCCCATTCCCCTTGCTTATTCCCAATCATCCTTCAAATCTCAGCTCATTCATTACTTCTATAAGAAAGAATTCTTTTACCTATTTCAGGCTGGGTTAGTTCTCTCATTATTCACTTTTAGAACACCCTGGAATTTTTTGTTATAGCATTTGCCACCATTGTGAATAATTATTTTGTGTGTGTAATTAGCTATTTAATAACTAGGTCTTAAATCATAATATAAATCTCCCAAGGACAGAAATCATATATTTTATTTAACACAATAAGTACCCTGCATACCTAGCAAAATAAATATTTGTTATATGAATAAATGAACAAATAAATGAATGAATGAACTGGGAATATGGAATTCTCTCTTCTCTTCATGCAATTTAGTTATTCTTCATCTCTAACTAGTAGGGAAATAGTTTTTTAGCGTCATAATACAACAACACTAGTTATAAAATGTTGTCAGTATTAGCAAGTAAAAGGTCAGTTTGTCGTAGAGACGCTAGACTGAAAAAAAGGAAAAAAATGTGAAGATCCAAGCCAGTCCAGCCAATTGGTTTCTCTGGCATTGGACAAAGGAGATGAATAGTTTTAGTAATCCCTCCCCCTCTCCTTCTCTCTCTCTCTCTCTCTCTCTCTCTCTCTAGCCTGTAGGAAAGGGATTTCCAGGAAACCACGGCACGTCTGAAAGTGACCCAAAGAGAAACAATAAGGAAATATTTGGCGCCATTCTCTCGACTGAGGGTAAGTATATGATAAGCTCCAAATAAGATTGGGCTCTTTAAGGTAATGGACTATGCCTAATTCTTTTCTAAACTTTGTATGCATGATGACAGAATTACACATTTTAAAAAAATTTTAAAGTTTACTCAGCCCAGAACTTGAGAATATTTTAGTCTTGATCCAACTTTAATTTCCAGCCTCCCCATCACATAATTCCAGAAACACTAAATAGCTCATTATTTTCCCCAGATGCACCAGCTAAGCTCAACTCCACTCCCCCTTTGCCTGAACTGCTTATCCCAAAACATTCCTCAAAACCTAGCCTCTAAAATGGTCCCCAGTAATCCCTGCTTGCACTCCCCTGTATATTCGCCTCCTCTTGAGTGTAGACTGTACTTAGTGACCTGATTCTGATGAATAGAATAAGGCATAAATTGATGGGTTGTCACTGTTGAGATTAGGTTACAAAAAGACTATGGCTTCCATTTTGCTTTCTCTCTCTCAGTTCTCATCCTGGGAGAAGCCAGCTGCCATGTTGTGCATAGCTCTGTGGAGTAGCCCACATAACAAGGAAATGGTATCTTTTGTCAGCAGGCAATGAGGACTCAAGGCCTGCCAATAGCCATGTGAGTGAGCTTGGTAGCAAATCTTCCTGTTTTTGAGCCTTGAGGTGAGACTGCAGCCTTGGCTAAGAACTTGACTGCAGCCTTATGAGAGGCTCTCAGTCAGAGGCATGCACACTGCAGTGATGGCACTTGCCTGATGGGCTGGAGTTGCTGCCAGGGGCAAATATTCTTCCCCCGCTGCCACAGCCAGCTACATCTTTGTCATCAACACCATGTCTTGCTGACCTGCTGGAGAACCTCCTGCTATTATGTTCACCATCCCCGTTTGTTATCTGCAAAATAGACTTCCAGCCTCCACCTGCGTGCTTGTGTGTCTGTGATGCCTAGGTTATCATTTAATAAATGCTTTTGGAAAATGAAAATCAATTCATCCATCCATCCATCCATCCATCCTAGGTCTGTCATGTATTAGCTGTGTGACCTTGGACAATCATCTGTTCATCTTCCCCTTTAAACTGAGTTATCTTCCTTGCCTATCACAGATACTGAGCTAAGTAATATATACACATTATCTCATTTGATCTTCAAAATTTTGCTATGAGGTATGTATAATAATCTTAGGTTTACATTTAAGGAAATAAGGGCTCAGAGAGATTAAGTAATTTATACAAAATCGTATAGCTAATGGGAGTGAAGTAGAAATTTAAATCCAAGACTGCTTCCAAAGCCAGTGAGTTACAGGTAGAGTAATCAATACATCCTGTTCACCTATAACAGGTTCAGTTATGCCTGTTATACCAATGTAATTATTAATAGCACACACTTTTACCTACACAAAGATTCAGGTTTGGATGATAAATTATGGCACCATCCTAGCTGTAGATATTCAAAGGAAGCTCATTTCAAAGTCAGCTCCTCCTGGACTTTTCTCTGATCCTCCAGGGTAGGGCCTTACATGGAAAGTGTGCTCAGTCCTGATTAATTGAACTGAATCAAACTGATTTCTCAATGTAACTGAACTTGAAACACTTAGGAAACTTCAGTAGAGCTATGAATTAATAAAATATGTAATACCATCAGAGAGACAAAGGGAAGACTAGACAACTTTCATTCTTTCTACATATATTCATTGAACACCTACATTGAGCTAGGTGCCATGCAGACGTGAATCCGTGTTTCTTCCCTCAAGGATAATAATCTAGCAGAAGCCTAGGATTCAGTAATACAGGTGATCCATACAATGATAATGTAAATAATTTTACACTTCCCTGCCTTTGCCTCTGTCTGTCTAGAATTCTCTCACTCCAACTGCCCACCTATTTGATTGATTCCTAACTAGCTTTTAAAATTAGTTGAAGTATCATCATCCAGGAGTCTTCCATGACACTTTCCCCAACCCTCCAGTAGAGTGAGCCATCCTTCATTTGTTTCCGGGAATGTTTTATCCTAATCTCTGTTATGTTTATTAACCTCATACTGCAAGGATTGGCTAACATAGCAGCCTCGCCTACTCACTGGACTTTAAGCTCCTGATAGCAAGGACCATAATATCTTCCAGAACATAGTATGTGCTCAAGAAATTTCTATGTTGAACTGAACTAAGTAGAAGGCTAAACATTTATCACTATCATCATCATCCAGTATGGACTGACTTCCACATCCAGGGCAGAACACACTGAAGTGCCCCTTTTTTCCCCAAATCTAAAACTACAGAGAGTGGCTGACCTAGAGCTTTCATCTTATCAGTCAGTTCTGATTAGCTGGAAGTGGCTACTTGAAATGCTACACTGAGAAAGATTCTGGAGCTAGATCCAGATTCAATAAGAAACAAAGACATAGGTAATTAGCTATGTCTGAGAAAGGAGCAAGAGGAGAAATAAGAGCCCCTGTGCCTCTATCAGCAATACTCGACATCCAGTTACTTCTGTTACAAGAGCCCAGAAGTATCCATCTATCTCCACTAACACACACACATACACACACACACACACACACACACACACACAAATATATATATAGAGAGAGAGACAAGGAGAGAAGGGAGCTGCTTTTCCAGCATCTGGCTGGTGTGCAGTTAGAACAGTGCCAGGTACTCAATAAATACTTGAATGAAAGAATATAGTTGAAATTGTACTATTAATTCAATATTTCAGATCCATTATTACTAATATAGAATATGTATCTCCTCTGGAAACTTAAAGAGCATTTCTTTCACACTGAGTCCAGGGGAGAAAAACAGTTTGAGTGCTTCACAAAAAGTCTGTGTAGAGATTTAGGGGATGCTTCTGCGCCTTGGCACATGCTTTTTTTCCTTTGTTTGGAATATCCTTTCCCTGTTTTCACATAGAAAACTCCTATACACCCTTTAAGGGCCAGTTCAAATGTCATCCCCGTATGAAACCTTCCCAGATTCCCTCAAGCAGAGTTCATACTAACTTTTCTATGTTCCTATAGCATTCTGTTGACTTGTACACTTCATAAGGAGCCCACATCTCCAACTCTAGTCAGATAAAATCTTTTTAAATGAACGCAAGTCTTTAAAATGATTCTCCTTTTTCCTTTCAAAGGCACAAAATGCATTAGATGCGTTCCTGAACATGCTTAGGAAAAAAGAAAACCAACTAAAAGCTTTTACAAGATGCCTTTTTATCACTGCATGGCAGAGAATAAAATCAGTTCTTGTTATTCCTTAGACAGACAGCCCTTTTTTGACTCCTGGGTTCTATAGATTTCAGTTCTCCCTATTGTTATAAACCATGACACAGCATGTGACTCACAAAAGAAAATTACTTTTTCAAAGAAGGCACTGAAGCTGCCCTTGTGAAAGTGATGCCTCCAGTTTGTGAAGGTCAGTTTACTGAGGGCAAAATCACAAGGCAATCTTCCCAAGCATCTTGCATACCATCTATCACCTATGTGTTCAGACCATGTATAAAATCCTGGATTTCAACTTATGGGCTGGAGAGACAGCATCTGACCAAACCCCCCTCAGTGACAAGGCAACAGAAAAGGAAATGGCTGCAGTCTGATTAAAGCCAGCCCATTGAGTGAGTTCTCAGAGTTCTAAAATTCCCCTAAGAAGGCACGACACTGTAGCTGTCCAAAAGAAGAATGAGAATGGCTGACTTACTCAAAAATACTGTATATCTCAATTTCTCAAATGGTCCAATTTCTTCTTCACTATTGTGTTGACATATCCATCTCCCTAAAGTGCATAACGCATTATCCTTACGATCAGAATTTTTGTTTTGGTTTCATCCAGATGGAGATGTTCAAACCTTAAAAACTTATAGAAGTCCTCTCCCATAATTCCTCTGTTCCTCTGCTATAACCCAAAAAAACCTTGGTCACAAAACGTGCAAGACCTTAATGTGGTCCAAAAAGAAGAATGGAGTAAGCCATTCTTATTGTTCAAAGGGGCTTGGAAAACTCAGGTCTCTTCCAGACTGGCATCAGTAGGAGAAGGGTCCAATTTCATGGGATGGGATACAGGGGCAGGAGCCTACAGTTATTCATGACATTCATTGTCTCTATTTATCTAGTTATGTCTGAGTTGAAGCTGGACTGTAGATTGACCAGTAGAGAATGTGGATCCAAGCCCCAGGTCATAGGAGTTGTCCAGCATTAGAGATCTAGGGATTTACTTTCTTGAAAGTTCAAGGAAATTCATGGGAAATAACTATCCCTAAAAAAGAAATTTTCATTGTATAGTCAGTCCTAAAGCCTGATTGTATATACACACACAGGGAGTTAAGGAAAACTCCAAATAGACGTGTCTATTTCCAAATCTTATTCCAAGCACAACATATATGAAAGATGAGGACAAGACCATGTCCAAACTCCACTTGCATTTTGTGGAAATTTCAGCACACCACCAAACTTGGCACTCATCAGCTCACATCCAAGATGTGCTAAGCCTTGAAGCTGAATATCTTTAGTGTGCATATCCTAGCTGTCCTAGAGGAGTAAGAACCTAGCCTCCTACACCCCTACTTCCACCACAGTCCCCTCTGGCAGGTAAGCCCATTAGTCCCACCAGCTGAGACTGTCAAAATTGTATCATAAATGGATTTAAGTGAGTATGTCTCAGTATCTTCTGTGATGGTTAATTTCATGTGTCAGTTTGACTGGGCTAAGGGATGCCCAGATACCTGATAAAACATTATTTTTCAGTGTGTCTGTGAAGGTGTTTCTGGAAGAGATTAGCATTTATTTGGTAGATTGAGGAAAGAGACCCTCTCTCACCACAATGGATGGATATCATCCAGTCCTTTGAGGGTCTGAATGGAACAAAAACTCAAAGGGAGAACGATTTGTCTCTTCTTGAGCTGGGACATCCATCTTTTCCTGCCCTTCGACTTCAGAGCTCCTGATTCTCAGGCCCTGGGACTCAAACTGAAAATGATAGGCTTTCCTGGTTCTCCAGATTGCAAACAGCAGATTGTGGGACTTTTCGGTCTCCATACTCATGTGACCCAATTCCTATATTCAATTGCGCTCGCTCGCTCGCTCTCTCTCTCTCTCTCTCTCTCTCTCCTGTTTATTCCGTCTCTCTGGAGAACCCTGACTAATACACGTTCAAGTATGTACTGAATACCTACAAAGTAGCATATACTCAGCTAAGCTCTCAAGTTACAGAGGCACGATCCTTCCTTCAAAGAGTTCAAAGAAAAGACCTGTATGCAGAAAACTACAAAACACTGATGAAAGAAATCAAAGACAATACAAACAGATGGAGAGATATACCATGTTCTTGGATTGGAAGAATCAATATTGTGAAGATGACTATACTATCCTAAGCAATCTACAAATTCAATGCAATCCCTCTCAAACTACCAATGGCATTTTTCACAGAACTAGAACAAAAACTTTTACAATTTGTATGGAAACACAAAAGACCCTGCATAGCCAAAGCAATCTTGAGAAAGCAAAATGGAGCTGCAGGAACCAGCTCCCTGACTTCAGACTAAAAGCTACAGGAATCAAGACAGTATTGTACTGGCACAAAAACAGAAATATAGATCAATGGAACAGGATAGAAAGCCCAGAGATAAACCCACGCACGTACGGTCACATTATCTTTTTTGTGTGTGTGTGTGGTATGAGGGCCTCTCACTGTTGTGGCCTCTCCTGTTGCGGAGCACAGGCTCTGGACGCGCAGGCTCAGCGGCCAAGGCTCACGGGCCTAGCCGCTCCGCAGCATGTGGGATCTTCCCAGACCGGGGCACGAACCCATGTCCCCTGCATCTGCAGGCAGACTCTCAACCGCTGCACCACCAGGGGAGCCCATGGTCACCTTATCTTTGATAAAAGAGGCAATAATGTACAAAGGAGAAAAGAAATCCTCTTCAATAAGTGGTGCTGAGAAAACTGGACAGCTACATGTAAAAGAATGAAATTAGAACACTCCCTAACCCCATACACAAAAATAAACTCAAAATGGGTTAAAGACCTAAATGTAAGACCAGACACTATAAAACTCTTAGAGGAAAACATAGGCAGAACACTCTATGATATAAATCACAGCAAGATCCTTTTTGACACACCTGCTAGGGAAATGGATATAAAAATAAAAATAAACAAATGAGACCTAATGAAACTTAAAAGCTTTTGCACAGCAAAGGAAACCATAAACAAGACAAAAAGACAACCCTCAGAATGGGAGAAAATATTTGCAAATGAACCAACTGACAAAGGATTAATCTCCAAAATATGCAAGCAGCTCATGAAGCTCAATATCAAAAAAAACATACAACCCAATTAAAAAATAGACAGAAGACCTAAATAGACATTTCACCAAAGACATAGAGATGGCCAAGAGGCACATGAAAAGATGCTCAACATTGCTAATCATTAGAGAAATGCAAATCAAAACCACAATGAGGTATCACCTCACACTGGTCAGAATGACCATCATCAAAAAATCTACAAACAATAAATGCTGGAGAGGGTGTGGAGAAAAGGGAACCCTCTTGCACTGTTGGTGGGAATGTAAATTGATACAGCCACTATGGAGAACAGTATGGAGTTCCTTAAAAAACTAAAAATAGAACCACCATATGACCCAGCAATCCCACTACTGGGCATGTACCCCAAGAAAACCATAATTCAAAAAGAGTCATGTACCACAATGTTCATTGCAGCTCTATTTACAATAGCCAGGACATGGAAGCAACCTAATTGTCCATTGACAGATGAATAGATAAAGAAGATGTGGCACATATATACAATGGAATATTACTCAGCCATAAAAAGAAATGAAATTGAGTTATTTGTAGTGAGGTGGATGGACCTAGAGACTGTCATACAGAGTGAAGTAAGTCAGAGAGAGAAAAACAAATACCATATGCTAACACATATATATGGAATCTAAAAAAAAAAAAAAAGGTTCTGAAGAACCTATTGGCAGGACAGGAATAAAGACACAGACATAAAGAATGGACTTGAGGACACAGGGAGGCAGAAGGGTAAGCTGGGATGAAGTAAGAGAGTAGCATTGACATATATACACTGCCAAATGTAAAATAGATAGCTAGTGGGAAGCAGCTTCATAGCACAGGGCGATCAGCTCAATGACCACCTAGATGGGTGGATAGGGAGGGTGGGAGGGAGGCTCAAGAGGGAATGCATATGGGGATATATGTATACATATAGCTGATTCACTTTGTTATACAGTAGAAACTAACACAACATTGTAAAGTAATTATACTCCAATAAAGATGTAAAAAAAAATAAAAGAGTTCACAGATTAATTGGAAACACAGGGAACAAAGAAATAATTATAATATAGTGTGCAATGTTGATGAATGCAATATTAAGATATTTAGAATATTATGGCTGTGTTTCAAAGAAGTCCCTAACCCAACTTAGAGAGTTCAAGGAAGTCTACATTATTGAAGTAGTTCAAGAATTCTTTTATTGGATTTGAATATTTTATTTGAGTACACTGAGTACTAAACAGTGAGTAGGAGTTAGTGAGGAGGAGTGTGTGGGGTGAGCATTCTAGACAGAGAGAATGGCATAAGTAAAAGCAAAAGCAAAAAAAGAGCCATGTGCACTAGGAACTACAAGCAGTTTCCTGTTGCTGGAACATAATGTATGTGGCAGGGAGGGAAGGAGATGAACCCAGAGTGGAAGTTGGAAATGAGAACATGGAGGGCTTTGCATGATCATAGACTTTCCCTGGTGAAAGATGGAGAGCCATTATGACCCCTAATTATTAGCATAGCTAGTCAGACTGATACTCAAAACAAAATAAGAATATGTATTCTTCTTTCTCTGGAATCAGTTTTTTTTAGACACTCTTTTTTTTAATATTCTTTTCCATTATGGTTTATCACAGGATATTGAATATAGTTCCCTGTGCTATATGGTAGGACCTTGTTGTTTATCCATTCTATATATAATAGTTTACTGGAATCAGTTTTTGATCTGAAATGACTCCACCATTTATCGTGTGATTTTAGGAAACTCAGTTAACTTCATTAAGACTCCCTTTTCCCTATCTCTAAAATGGGGGTCACTACACCTTACAAAGTTTTTGTGAGGAATACATGACATAAAAGATTTAAATGTGTTGGAGTCATAACACAAACCCAGTACAAAATCAAGACTCTTGCCAATCATGACTTCTGCCTACTCTAAGCGTTTTGTGACAGGATAAAACAGTCTTCACAGAAAAGAATATTAATGGAGAACCTCTTCTTCACTATCTTGTTATACTGAATAAAAAAATAAAGTGAGATTATCCTTCCCTACAGTTTCATCTGTAGGTCATCTGTTCTTCCTACAGCAGAGCATAAATAACTTGCAGTATATAGGAACTGACTGAATGAAAAATTTTATTTAATCAGGAAATCAATGAATAAGAAGAGGTCATCAAGGTCACAGAGACTGCATCATCCTGACCAATCTCACTCCCTTGCCCTTTCTCTGGGTCTTCCATCATCATATCACAGTTGCCAATTCCTCAGCAGTCTTAATTAGGGGCACAGTCATTTGTCTTCAAATATCACAGCTCTTTGAAATCTATGCATCGATAAATACAGCTCAAAAGCTGTTTTCCACACTGCTGGAGAGTTCATTGCTTCTGTGGTTAAAGCAAATGTCATTCTTTACCTTTGAGGGGGACTTTTAAGGTCTCCAAGTGACTGCAGGCTTCCTATAAAGTCAGAACAAAGAACACCTAGTTTTAGGACTTGAAGTTATGCCTCAAAAAAATTTACACTTTTAGATTGGCTCACCGTGGCCAAAGAGTAGCAAACCAAGCTTCCAGGGTTAAACAGAGTCAGATAATCAATTCTGTGCTTTGAAATAAATGTCTTCTTTGTGCCAACCATCATTCCTTTGCCCACTTTCCCTTTCAGAAAGCATTTATGGGGTATGAGAGATGTGTCATATATTTGGAGGGGAAATAGAGTGAAATGAGAAATGGCATCTACCCTCAAGATTAGCGGAGGAGGCAAATACACTCAAAAAAATTTAAAGCAAGCATAAGGGCACTATGACAAAAATCTTATCAGTACATAATATCTCAAAGAATGGAGGACTAATTCAAGTACAAAATGGGCATCAGAGGAAGCACCACAGAAGGTGTGAAACCTGAATTGAATCTCAAAATGAATATGTATCCAGCTATAAGGAATGGGAATTAAGGAAGAAAAAGCTTGTCATATACATGTAGCAGAATAACTGAAGGGACAGAAATATGTTGAACATATATGACCAATCTAGGGGCTGTAAGTCATTTGGTATGAAGGGCACATGGGGTAGGAATAGAGGCAGAAGGAGAAGGGAGGCAAGAAGGAAACAGATCATAGAGTGTCTTGCATAGTTTAAGAAAGTTTAAGGTCATTGATAAACTGTAAGCAGGAAAATTACATGCTAAATATATTTTAGAAAAATCATCCTGACTGCCAGCATGGATAATGAATTAGAGAGGGGAGAGGAAGGAAGACCGTTTGTGGGCAGGTGCAATAATTTAGAAAAGAGACCATGAGAACCAAACTGTGGTAGTAGTAGTAAGGATATAGATGAGTGAACAAGCATGAATGAGGATGACAATTCCAAAGACATGGCTGAGAGCAGGCAAAGAATGAAGTTCTTGGTTACCTCTTTCCACAAACAGGTGAGTACAGGCTTGGAAATCAGTAAGATGGGGACTAGCCAGAGCAAAAAGATGGTGAGATAAGAGAGTGGAGAATTTAATTCTGTTAAATGCATCTGATTTTTATTGGACATCCAGATTATATCAGGAACTATGATACATCATGCCTCATCCTGTGCAGAGATGAACAAGACCAGATCTCTGCCTCAAAGCACAGCAAAGACACATGGGCTAAGTGTCTGTATAAGTACTAGATGACCAGAAGATAAGTACAATTCTCCCACTGCCCTGCTATATTTCACTTGTCTATTGTGTTTATTGTCCATTTCTCCCCACCCTCAACTAGAATGTAAGTGCTATGAGAGCAAAAGCCTTTTTGCCACCTGTAACAGTATTTGGTGTATAATAAGTTCTCATTAAGTATTTACTGAATTAACAAATCAGTTTATCCCAATCAGGACTTAGGTGTTCTCACAGTTTATAGATTCATATATTTAAATCTTGAGATTCTAAGCTATTGTTTCTTTCAATACTGCCTCTACCCTGTTATCTTCATCTATTACTTCTATTATGTTGGAATCTCTGACTTCCATGTCTCAATTTCTTCATTTTCTATCTCTTTGCCTCTTGTGCTACATTCTGAATAACTTTCTCAGAACTATGTTCAGAATCATTATTTCTCCCCTCACCTTTCAATTGAGTGCTTTATTTTAATGACCTTTTTTTCATTTCTATAATTTCACTTTGGTGCTGTTTCAAATCTGCCTGTGATTTTTCAAATTACCTGGTTTGTGCCTTAGTTTCTATTCCTCTTTGATCCTTTGTCCCTGTAATCATTTTAAATCTATTTATTTTAACATCTATTTTATATTGTTTTATTATATCTATATCTTGGATGATATTTAGTTCATCTGTTGATGTTTGTTTCACCTGCTGAATTCTCTCATGGCAATTTAGTCCACTGTGTGATTTTTAATATTTGACTGTGTGCTCATCTTTAACAGCACTGTGGGAGTCTTGGTGCTCTGGAAATATCCCTGTAGGATGTGTTAAATCTGCCTCCGTTAGTCTCCACAATCTCTGCTGGTTCTAGACTAGTTTTTAAGTTAACTTTTTGGTTTGGTATTCATAGTACCTCGGTACTACTTTGAATCGTATTCCACAGCCATGTGGTGCACATCTGGGGTTCTGATTTCTCATTGGTGTTTTGTTTACCAGGCACAGCCCCAGGTGGATTACAAACTTCCTTACTGCCTCGCAGAAGAGACAGACCAGGTTTTCCTTGTCCTTATTCCTAGAATAGACAGATCTTCATGTCTCCTCCCTTTAGTCAGATTATTCATCTATAGCATGAGACTGAGATCCAAGGCCTTAAATATCCTCCTGATACCAATATCAGAGAATGCTAGTCCCCAGTCTCCAGACGTTAAATTCTACATATTACAGTAACCATATAGCTTTTTTGGATTTACTGCTCTGATTTTGAGCTTTCTCTTTGTTTTGGCATTTCTGTGCATTTTCTGTTCTTGGTTTATTCTTTAGCGATGTATGCAAAAATTCTTTTCTATAATTGTATACATTTTCAGAAATTTGAAGTAGGAAGAGCAGTCATCCATTTCACCTCAATTTGCCATATTCATAACTCCATAATCCTGAAACCAACAACTGTAGCTTCAATCTTAGTTGTGCAAGTTGCAAAAATTTATACTTACTCTCCTTAATTAAGTATTTTACTGATATAACCTGGGGTGATGTATTCATTTCTGGATACCAAAGCTTGAGAGGGAAATTGACAATATGATGCACTTCTGGAAAAGACTGAACATGATGAGGAATCTGGAAAACTGGCCATGATAGAAACATTTGACCAATGAAAGTCTGCTTTGTCTGAAGAAGATTCAGGGGCACCAAGCACTGTCACCACATATTTAAAGGGCTGTCATATAGAAGGAAAATTAATCTTTTCTCATGTAGTTCCAGAGAACAGACCCAAGATTGTGCTTCAGAGAGCTAGGACTCTGGTGAGCAAACTCTGACACTGATTCATCACATAACAACCTTGGACAAATCACATTCCCCTTATGGACTCCAGAGTATTCATCTGTAAAATGAGGAGGTTGAATCACATGAGTGCCAGATTCCTTCAGCTGTAACAGACTTGGTTCATTTCTCACCAAAAGTAGCGAGCGGGATTTTTCCAGCAATTAATCAGTGGGCACACTTGATAAATGATCTTGACCTCCTTTGCTTCACCCTCACTCAAGATAATATACTGCTTTTTTTTTTTGCTCCACCAAGACTACAGACCTCAGGCTAAGTCTCCATAACCCTCCTTCAGGCCAGAATTTGTAGTTTAGGAGCACCTGAAAGGCAGAGTGGGATGAGGAAAAGATTGTGGATTTTGGTGTCATACAGATCTGAGTACCAAGCCAAAGTTTCACCTTATCAGCTCTGTGTCCTTGAGCACCATGTAACTTTTCTGAATAACAATTTCATCTTCCATAAAATGAAATAATATATACCTTAATGGTTTTATGATTATTAAAAATTTTTAAACCAATATAAAAGTTTCTGACACATGGTAGGCATTCAATAAATGTTAGCAAAATCAAAAATCAAAACCAAATGTTCTGTATTGACAAGGGATAGAGTGGTGTCTATGACAACAGGATATATTTTAATCCTTCCAACATGTTATACCATCATGCCTTCACACTGCAAAATATCTTCTATTCCCATCACAATTTGTGTGCATTCCAAATTCTAGTGATTAATTATTTTCATACAAGGTACAGTTATATGAATTACTCCAACACCTTGGGCATTTCTAGAAAATAATCTTTCCTTGAATTGTTAAACCATGGGTAATCAAATCCCAGTCTCATAAATATTTGATTTAGCAAAAACAATTGCTATGCCTCTTGGTAACCAGTGTTTCTTCCAACTTATCTCTGGCCTCCTTCATTATCTCTTAGTATGGAGGAATTCCAGCTTCTCATATTTCCACTCTCACACCAGGGCTGTACTTTATGAGCTGACATCTATGCATCTATCTCCTGACATCTGAGAGGATCTTAACTTGGTAAACAATACAACTGGATTCATTAAAAGTTTCTGACTCATAGCAACTCCATGAAAACTTCCTCTATTTTCCTGATGAGATTTCTCTCCTGGGCTCCTTTGTCTTGAGGGTTTCACTCTGGTAAAGTTGTTCTTGTCTATGAAAAAAGGAAATTAAAATCATCTACACTTCCTACATATATAGGAGTGACAATAACTAAATCATGAGGGATGGAATGAAAATGTTTAAGAGAAACCAGCTGAGCTAATATCGTATAGCAATTAACAAATGGGTTTGACCTTGGGTTGTGAAATTGACCGAGTTCAATTTCAAACTTTAACACTCACTAGTTAGATGACTTTCAACAAGTTGAGAAAGTATCTAAGCTTCAGTGCCCACATCTGCATAATGGGCATCTTCAAATATGCAGCAGGAGTGGAAAAAGGAAATGCTGAACCCACTACAGTAGCAGAAAGTACATGAAAGTCTGCCCCTGGAAACATCAAGAACAAACTGGAAAAAATAAAGGGGTTAAGCTGGAAGTTCCTCAATCATAAGTGGAGAGGATCCAAAGAAATCTGTTTTATTATATTTTTTACCCTTACACTGAAATGACCAGCAGAACAAAAATCACATTACTATATTAAAACTCAGCCTATAAATTCATAAATAAGATGTGTGACACAGAATTCATGATGTAAGCCAATGAACAGAAGAAGTAGCCACACCAGAAGACCTAATAGACATTCCTCCAAAGAAGACATATAGATAACCAAGATGCATATGAAAAGATGCTCATCATCACTAATTATCAGAGAAATTGAAATCAGAACTACAGTTAGTACCACTTCACACTAGTAAAAATGGCCTTCATTAAAGAGTCTACAAATAAATGCTGGAGAGGGTGTGGAGAAAAGAGAATCTTCCTACACCATTGGTGGGAATGTAAATTATTGCAGCCGCTGTGGAAAACAGTACAGAGGTTCCTCAAAAAATTAAAAATAGAGTTGCCATATGATCCAGCAATCCCACTCCTGGGCATATATCCAGACAAAACTATAATTCAAAAAGATACACGCACCCCTGTGTTCATAGCAGCACTATTTACAATAGCCAAGACATGGAAACAACCTAAATGTCCATCAACACATGAATGGATAAAGATGTGGTATACAATGGAATACTACTCAGCCATAAAAAAGAATGAAATAATGCCATTTGCAGCAACATGGATGGACCTAGAGATTATCATACTAAGTGAAGTAAGTCAGAAATAGAAAGACAAATACCATATGATATCACTTATATGTGGAATCTAAAATATGACACAAATGAACTTATCTACAAAACAGAAACAGACTCACAGACATAGAGAACAGACTTGTGGTTGCCAAGGGCAAGGGGAGGGGAGGGATAGATTGGGAGCTTGAGATTAGCAAATGCAAACTATTATACATAGAATGGATAAACAACAAGGTCTTGCTGTATAGCACAGGGAACTATGTTCAATACCCTGCGATAAAACACAATGGAAAAGAATATTAAAAAGAATGTATATATGTGTATAACTTAATCACTTTGCTGTACAGTAGAAATTAACACAACACTGTAAATCAACTATACTTTAATTTTAAAAAACCCTCCATGATGTATCTCCCACTTACCCCTTCAGTCTCACCTACCTCCACTTTCCTCCTCACCCTCTATACTCCAGCCACACCACAATACTTGCATGTCCTCAAAGAGGTTAAGTGGCTTGCCCAAGTTCACAACTTGGTAACCCTAGTCTGGGTGACTCCAAGGCCCAACTTCCTATCAATACCACTCACTGTATTTCTGCTGCTTCCATTAAAGCAATCTAAGATTGTATCAGTCAACTGATAGCTTTACATATTTGATAGCTAGCAGGAACCTGAAAATCAGCATGGCTGAAAGTTTCCAGTTATTGGGAGTAAGGTGACTAGGAGCCAGGAGCCCTCAGCTCTAGTCCTGACTGCCTCTTACTCACTGTGAGATCCTGGGCCTTCCTGCACTGCCTAGCTCTGGGTTCACTGTCCTAGTGTCATAAATTACAGAGTTGAAACAAATCCTTGCCAAGGTCCCTTCCAACCGTAATGGTCTATGCATCTGAGACCATTATAAAAACAGATCAGAATTATTCTTTTCATTTTATCTTCTCATTGCTTTCCTATAGAATGAGGAAAAAGGGAGGCAGGATAGATAAAACCCCACACTTCTGGCTTGTCCTGGGCAGGGTGTCTGTGGGCACTGAAAGTCAAGACTGCTGGGGAAAGGCCTTCAGAGTCAGGAAACCAGATCACACCATACCTAAAGTTCATCTCATAAACTTCTTTCCAAATCAGGACAGCTGTCTAATGAAAGCACATCCTTAGAATGTTCCCACTGTAAGAGTGTGTCCCATAGGCAACATGGATTATCAGGGCAGGGAGAGACCAAAGAGGTCATCATATCTAAGCTTCTCATTTTACTGGTGAATACTTGAGGCCCAGAGAGAGGGGCATGACTCCATGAAGGACCCCTCATGACCTGGTCACTGTAATTAGAGCCCCTGTTGTCTGACACAAGCTGGTGTTCTTTCTACAGCATCACACCATCCCCTTGAGGAACAAGATTGCTACTCAAGATCGTTACTGGACTGGGCATCCAAGACCTGGGTTCGAGTCCTGGTTATTCCTCTTTCCAATTATCTGTCCTTCATCAAGTGTTGAAAATGAAAATTATAAGAGAAAGTTATGTGGAAGTGTCCAGTAACCAAACCTAACATATAGTGAGGGTTTAATAATAAATGCCTTTTGAATCTCAATCCCTCAAGGAAATATAGTAAGATTTGGTTGAGGCAATTCATGTGAACATATTATATAACATATAGAGTGGTAGAGAAATGGTAAGAATTGCTATATTTTTCAACAGTAAAACAGAGACCTTTTTAGATAGGATTGTAATGGATGAGAGAAGTTATTACTTTCCAGATCATAGACAAGTTGCAGCACTACTTATGCTCTTAAACTACCAATGCTTGCAATTCTGCATCAAACTCTGACTCTTAGACATAGGCATTCATCTTGACTTGAAGATAAATTAATTCTATCTGAACTGACAGGAAAGGCACAGCACATGGAAAATACACTAAAATAAATAGCTTAAGTGTTGGCTATCACCTGCTGAATATAGCCAACTGAGCCAGCCAATCTCCAGAAATAATTCAAGATGCCCTTGAAATAAGAAAACAGTTCTTTCAATATTCCTATTTTATGGATACCAAAATAAAAGACATTGATGCTACAGTAAAGTCTTACTCCCTTAAAGCTTCTGAAAAATAAAATCTGTGAAAATACCTATTAAGCTCTCATGGGATATGGCAGCTGGGAAGGAGAACTAACCCTTCAGATGCCTGAGTGCCGAGCATTCTGTTGGACATTTGACTTATACTGTCTCATTTCATTCTCACTTGAGCCCTGTTATTATCCCCACTTCAGAGAGGTTGTCAAATTTCCCTAGAGTCGAATCCAGGTCTCTCTACCATGTACAATCAACCTACTAGATAACACACAACTTTGCTACCACAGGACATACCTTTCTAATGAGCCAGATCTAAAAGTCAAAGTAGAAATCTAAACCCTCACAACACTCTTTGGGAGTTTAGACCCATCTGGATAATTGGATTTTTTTTCTTTCTCTAAAATAAAAAAAGTAATACCTTGCTATATAAAGAATTTTACAAAGTATTTTTCATAAATGGCATAGCTAAGATTGAAATCCAAGTTTTCTAACTCCGCATCTAGCCCTCTTCCCATCACAGCCTGTCCCAAGGGAACCTAAACCAGAGTTCAGGATGACAACACAGTCCTCCAAAAAGAGAAGCCTCCTTCTTTACTGAGTAAATTATCAGAGAAGAAAACGATTCCAACAGTAACACCTCCAGGATAGGGCCATCATAGAAGCTGGTGCCTTGACAGGATAATTGACAAGCAAGGGATAATGATCTATTGTTTTCTAATTTTCTGTCTATAAAATATATATATATATATATTTTTTTTTCTTTTTGCGGTATGTGGGCCTCTCACTGTTGTGGCCTCTCCCATTGCGGAGCACAGGCTCCGGACGCGCAGGCCCAGCGGCCATGGCTCACGGGCCCAGCCGCTCCGCGGCATATGGGATCCTCCCAGACCGGGGCACGAACCCGTATCCCCTGCATCGGCAGGCGGACTCTTAACCACTGCGCCACCAGGGAGGCCCTAAAATATATATTTGATGAAACCATCTCAAGCCATAAACAGGAGCAAAAAAAGGAAGATTTATTGACTCATAAAAAAATTTTTAATCCAGTAGAAACACTCTTAGGAATTGTATTAAGGAGGGAAAATTCCCTAAAAGAAAAGTTGTATATGCAAAACATTCATTTCAATGACATGTAAACCATGAAACATTGAAAATAATCTACAAATTCAACCATAGGATAATTGTTACATGAACTGTGGTACACCAAACAGATGATATTTTATGTAACTATTAAATATAATATTTCTAAACACTAGATAAAGCTAAAAAGTTTAGCATATATTAAATTTAAGAAGAAAAAAATTGCTATGCCATGCAAAAATAACATGAATATAAGCAAAGAGCAGAAGAGAACATTAAAATGACAACTATTAATTTGTAAGTTGACATGATTACAGATGTTTTTGTTCATTTTTCAATTTCCAATCCATTTATTATAATACAATTTATTTCAAGCAGAGATTAGCATTATTCCAAACTGACTTTCTTTTAGCCAAATAACAGTTAAAGACTAGACATTTACAATCTCTTTGGGGAATCAGTGATTTTTTAATACACTGTGTGAAAGTTCTTACAATTGATCTTTGTCATTCAATTCAATGTCGCCCAAATTTACAAATCTTTGTTTCAAGATAATGTAGATAAATGAAGCTCATGTCAGACTATTGACATTATCTCGGTACCTGAGCACATCAGCACTTTGGGTGTTTGATTAACACATAATCCAGGCTCAGGAAAGCTAGGAACTTGGTGTAAGAATTCATCTCTTCTAATTTTCGTGGCAGCAAAGAAGGAGCACTGGACTCAGAGTTGCGAGACCTGAAGTCTATTGTGCCCTGGTTCTATAACACACTAGTTATATGAATCACTTGGCCCCTGGGTGCCTAGCTGTTCATCTCTGACAGAGCAAGAGTAGGAGTCCCAGCCCCACTCACCTTGCAGGGCTATGGCAAGACATAGATTCTCTGATGGGCAAACATGTGTTATGCAAAGCTGTAGGCAAGGGCACACAAGACAATAAAAGCTTTCTAAGTGCTTCACAAATAATAAAAACTGCCACTTAATCAATGCTGTCTACATGCCAGGCCCTGTGATCAGAACTTTACCCACATCACTCATTTATTTTAAAAGTACATATCAAGCATCCACTATGTAACAGATACTGGTACAGGCTAGGTACATAGAATACAACAGAGAAGTTAATTCTCTGCCCTCATGGAGCTGACATTCCTGTGGGGCAAGACAAACAATGAGTAGCAAACATTTAAAAAGTAAATTATATGGTGTGTTAGAAGATGATGAGAAAAAATAAAAATAGAATTGAGTAAAGGAGGACCTGAGTAAAGGGATGGGGGCAGAGGATATTTTAACTAGGGTGGTCTGGGGTGGGCATCATTGTGACATTTGAACAAAGACTTGAAGCAGAAGCAATTGGTAGTGCAGTTACCAGAGAGAAGAGCACCTAAGGCAGAGGGTATTCCAGGACGAAGAAACAAAGGTTGCAGCTTGATTGACATTTGCCAAAAATTAAGGGGCCAGAACCTTCCTACACTATTGGTGGGAATGTAAACTGGTACAGCCACTATGGAGAACCGTATGAAGGTTCCTTGAAAGACTAAAAATAGAGCTATCATATGATCCAGCAATCCCATTCCTGGGCATATATCCAGAGAAAACCATAATTCGAAAAGATACATGCACCCCAATGTTCACTGCGGCACTATTTACCATAGCCAGGACATGGAAGCAACCTAAACATCCATCAACAGAGGAATGGATAAAGAGGGTGTGGTACATATATACCATGGAATATTACTCAGCCATAAAAAAAAGAATGAAATAATGCCATTTGCATCAACATGGATGGACCTAGAGATTGTCATACTGAGTGAAGCCAGTCTAACACAGAAAGACAAATATCATATGATATCACTTATATGTGGAATCTAAAAAATAAAGGGTACAAATGAACTTATCTACAAAACAGAAATAGAGTTACAGATGTAGAAAACAAACATGGTTTCCAGGGGGTAAGTGGGTAGGGGTAAATTGGGAGATTGGGATTGAAATATACACACTGCTATATATAAAATAGATAACTAATAAAGACCTACTGTATAGCACAGGGAACTTTACTCAATACTCTGTAGTGGCCTATATGGGAAAAGAATCTAAAAAAGAGTGAATATATGTATACGTGTAACTGATTCACTTTGCTGTACACCTGAAATTAACACAACATTGTAAATCACCTATACTCCAATAAAAATTTTTTAAATAAATACATTTTTTAAAAGTTAAAAAAAAAATTAAGGGGGCTTCCAGACTATTAATGCTATGTATGTAAGTTAAACCTCTCTACTTACTATCCCCACCGCAAGGCAATAATCCATTTGGTAAGGGAGATAATAGAATATAAGAAATAAAGTTGGGAAATCTCTGAAACTCTGCTATGTACAAACCATTTAGATGTAGGGCAATTAAACATACCACAAAATAAGATAATGCATTCAATTTATATACAGTTTCTATGATAGATACTTAGTGCCACATATAAACATAACCTATATATAAAGTAAAATTGCAAATATACATTTCAAAATGGAAAATATGTCCCTCCTGGTGGATGCTAGATTTTTGTTTTATAAACCAACACTTTAGATTATGCATAGAAGCTAACCTGCCCTGGAAATTAATCCCTAAAGAAAAGTGTATGCGGACTTCCGGGGAAGATGGCAGAAGAGTAAGACGTGGAGATCATCTTCCTCCCCACACATACACCAGAAGTACAGCTACACGTGGAACAACTCCTACAGAACACCTACTGAATGGTGGCAGAAGACCTCAGACCCCCCAAAAGGAAAGAAACTCCCCACGTACCTGGGTAGGGCAAAGCGGAGAGATTCCCGCACAGAGGAGCGGTGCCGACCAGCACTCACCAGCCCGAGAGGCCTGTCTGCTCGCTGCCGGGGCGGGCGGGGCTGAGAGCTGAGGCTCAGGCTTCGGTCGGAGCACAGGGAGAGGACTGGGGCTGGCGGCGTGAACACAGCCTGAAGGGGCTAATGCACCACAGCTAGCCAGGAGGGAGTCCGGGAAAAAGTCTGGACCTGCCGAAGAGGCAAGAGACTTTTTCTTCCCTCTTTGTTTTCTGGTGCGCGAGGAGAGGGGATTAAGAGCGCTGCTTAAAGGAGCTCCAGAGACGGGCGCGAGCCGCGGCTGAAAGCACGCACCCCAGAGATGGGCGTGGGATGCTGGGGCTGCTGCTGCCGCCACCAAGAAGCCTGTGTGCGAGCACAGGTCACTGTCCACGCCCCCCTTCCGGGGAGCCTGTGCAGCCCGTCACTGCCAGGGTCCCGGGATCCAGGGACGGCTTCCCTGGGAGAGTGAACGACGTGCCTCCGGCTGGTGCAACATCATGCCGGCCTCTGCCAGCGCAGGCTCGCCCCGCACTCTGTGCCCCTCCCACCCCCCTGGCCTGAGTGAGCCAGAGTCCCCGAAGCAGCTGCTCCTTTAACCCTGTCCTGTCTGAGCGAAGAACAGACGCCCTCCGGCGACCTACATGCAGAGGCGGGGACAAATCCAAAGCTGAGACCCGGGACCTGTGACAACAAAAAAGAGAAAGGGAAATCTCTCCCAGCAGCCTCAGAAGCAGTGGATTAAAGCTCCACAATCAACTTGATGTACCCTGCATCTGTGGAATACATGAATAGGCAACAAATCATCCCAAATTGAGGAGCCAGGAGTCAGTGCTATGCCTCTGAGGTGGGAGAACCAACTTCAGGACACTGGTCCACAAGAGACCTCCCAGCTCCACATAATATCGAACGGCGAAAATCTTCCAGGGATCTCCATCTCAACACCAGCACCCAGCTTCACTCAATGACCAGCAAGCTACAGTGCTAGACATCCTAGGCCAAACAACTAGCAAGACAGGAACACAATGCCACCCATTAGCAGAGAGGCTGCCTAAAATCATAAGAAGTCCACAGACACCCCAAAACACACGACCAGACATGGACCTGCCCAACAGAAAGACAAGATCCAGCCTCATCCACCAGAACACAGGCACTAGTCCCCTCCACGAGGAAGCCTACACAACCCACTGAACCAACCTTAGCCACTGGGGACAGACACCAAAAACAATGGGAACTACGAACCTGCAGCCTGCCCAAAGGAGACCCCAAACACAGTAACATAAGCAAAATGAGAAGACAGAAAAACACACAGCAGGAGAAGGAGCAAGATAAAAACCCAGCAGACCTAACAAATGAAGAGGAAATAGGCAGTCTTCCTGAAAAAGAATTCAGAATAATGATAGTAAAGATGATCCAAAATCTTGGAAATAGAATAGACAAAATGCAAGCAACAGTTAACAAGGACCTAGAAGAACTAAAGATGAATCAAGCAATGATTAGAAACACAAAAAAATGAAATTAAAAATACTCTAGATGGAATCAATAGCAGAATAACTGAGGCAGAAGAACGGATAAGTGACATGGAAGATAAAATGGTGGAAATAACTACAGCAGAGCAGAAGAAAGAAAAAAGAATGAAAAGAACTGAGGACAGTCTCAGAAACCTCTGGGACAATATTAAATGAACCAACATTCGAATTATAGGGGTTCCAGAAGAAGAAGAGAAAAGAAAGGGACTGAGAAAATATTTGAAGAGATTATGGTTGAAAACTTCCCTAATATGGGAAAGGAAATAGTTAATAAACTCCAGGAGGCACAGAGAGTCCCATACAGGATAAATCCAAGGAGAAACAGGCCAAGACACATATTAATCAAACTGTCAAAAATTAAATACAAAGAAAACATATTAAAAGCAGCAAGGGAAAAACAACAAATAACACACAAGGGAATCCCCATCAGGTTAACAGCTGATCTTTCAGCAGAAACTCTGCAAGCCAGAAGGGACTGGCAGGACATATTTAAAGTGATGAATGAGAAAAACCTGCAACCAAGATTACTCTACCCAGCAAGGATCTCATTCAGATTTGATGGAGAAATTCAAACGTCTACAGACAAGCAAAAGCTGAGAGAGTTCAGCACCACCAAACCAGCATTACAACAAATGCTAAAGGAACTTCCCTAGGCAAGAAACACAACAGAAGGAAAAGACCTACAATAACGAACCCAAAACAATTAAGAAAATGGGAATAGGAACATACATATCGATAATTACCTTAAATGTAAATGGACTAAATATATATATATATATGCTGTCTACAAGAGACCCACTTCAGACCTAGAGACACATACAGACTGAAAGTAAGTGGATGGAAAAAGATATTCCATGCAAATAGAAACCAAAAGAAAGCTGGAGTAGCAATTCTCATATCAGGCAAAATAGACTTTAAAATAAAGACTACTAGAAAAGACAAAGAAGGACACTACATAATGATCAAGGGATCGATCCAAGAAGAAGATATAACAATTGTAAATATTTATGCACCCAACATCAGAGCACCTCAATACATAAGGCAAATAGTAACAGCCATAAAAGGGGAAATTGACAGTAACACATTCATAGTAGGGGACTTTAACACCCCACTTTCACCAATGGACAGATCATCCAAAATGAAAATAAATAAGGAAACACAAGCTTTAAATGATACATTAAACAAGATGGACTTAATTGATATTTATAGGACATTCCATCCAAAAAGAACAGAATACACATTTTTCTCAAGTGCTCATGGAACAGTCTCCAGGATAGATCCTATCTTGGGTCACAAATCAAGCCTTGGTTAATTTAAGAAAATTGAAATTGTATCAAGTATCTTTTCCGAACACAACGCTATGAGACTAGACATCAATTACAGGAAAAGATCTGTAAAAAATACAAACACATGGAGGCTAAAGAATACACTACTTAATAACGAAGTGAACACTGAGGAAATCAAAGAGGAAATTAAAAAATTACCTAGAAACAAATGACAATGGAGACACGTTGACCCAAAACCTATGGGATGCAGAAAAAGCAGTTGTAAGAGGGAAGTTTATAGCAATACAATAATACCTTAAGAAACACGAAACATCTCAACTAAACAACCTAACCTTGCACCTAAAGCAATTAGAGAAAGAAGAACAAAAAAACCCCAAAGTTAGCAGAAGGAAAGAAATCATAAAACTCAGATCAGAAATAAATGAAAAACAAATGAAGGAAACGATAGCAAAGATCAATAAAACTAAAAGCTGGTTCTTTGAGAAGATAAACAAAATTGAAAAACCATTAGCCAGACTCATCAAGAAAAAAAGGGAGAAGACTCAAATCAATAGAACTAGAAATGAAAAAGGAGAAGTAACAACTGACACTGCAGAAATACAAAAGATCATGAGAGATTACTACAAACAACTCTATACCAATAAAATGGACGATGTAGAAGAAATGGACAATTTCTTAGAAATGCACAACCTGCCAAGACTAAATCAGGAAGAAACAGAAAATATGAACAGACCAATCACAAGCACTGAAATTGAAACTGTGATAAAAAATCTTCCAACAAACAAAAGCCCAGGACCAGATGGCTTCACAGGTGAATTCTATCAAACATTTAGAGAAGAGCTAACACCTATCCTTCTCAAACTCTTCCAAAATATAGCAGAGGGAGGAGCACTCCCAAACTCCTTCTATGAGGCCACCATCACCTTGATGCCAAAACCAGACAAGGATGTCACAAAGAAAGAAAACTACAGGCCAATATCACTGACGAACATAGATGCAAAAATCCTCAACAAAATACTAGCAAACAGAATCCAACAGCACATTAAAAGGATCATACACCATGATCTAGTGGGGTTTATTCCAGGAATGCAAGGATTCTTCAATATATGCAAATCAATCAACGTGATACACCATATTAAAAAATTGAAGGAGAAAAGGCACATGATCATCTCGATAGATGCAGAGAAGGCTTTCGACAAAATTCAACACCCATTTATGATGAAAACCCTGCAGAAAGTAGGCATAGAGGGAACTTTCCTCAACATAATAAAGGACATATATGACAAACCCACAGCCAACATCATCCTCAATGGTG
This sequence comes from Mesoplodon densirostris, assembly GCF_025265405.1. Classification (NCBI taxonomy): domain Eukaryota; kingdom Metazoa; phylum Chordata; class Mammalia; order Artiodactyla; family Ziphiidae; genus Mesoplodon; species Mesoplodon densirostris. Next base: position 50,763,778 of record NC_082667.1, on the reverse strand, counting down.
AAAAACTGAAACCATTTCCACTAAGATCAGGAACAAGACAAGGTTGCCCAATCTCACCACTCTTATTCAACATAGTTTTGGAAGTTTTAGCCACAGCAATCAGAGAAGTAAAGGAAATAAAAGGAATCCAAATCGGAAAAGAAGACGTAAAGCTGTCACTGTTTGCAGATGACATGATACTATACATAGAGAATCCTAAGGATGCTACCAGAAAATTACTAGAGCTAATCAATGAATTTGTTAAAGTAGCAGGATACAAAATTAATGCACAGAAATCTCTGGCATTCCTATATACTAATGATGAAAAATCTGAAAGTGAAATCAAGGAAACACTCCCATTTACCACTGCAACAAAAAGAATAAAATATCTAGGAATAAACCTACCTAAGGAGACAAAAGACCTGTATGGAGAAATTATAAGACACTGATGAAAGAAATTAAGGATGATACAAATAGATGGAGAGATATACCATGTTCTTGGATTGGAAGAATCAACATTGTGAAAATGACTCTACTACGCAAAGCAATCTACAGATTCAATACAATCCTTATCAAACTACCACTGGCATTTTTCACAGAACTAGAACAAAAAATTTCACAATTTGTATGGAAACACAAAAGACCCCGAGTAGCCAAAGCAATCTTGAGAACGAAAAATGGAGCTGGAGGAATCAGGCTCCCTGACTTCAGACTATACTACAAAGCTACAGTAATCAAGACAGTATGGTACTGGCACAAAAACAGAAAGATAGATCAATGGAACAGGATAGAAAGCCCAGAGATAAACCCACACACATATGGTCACCTTATCTTTGATAAAGGAGGCAGGAATGTACAGTGGAGAAAGGACAGCCTCTTCAATAAGTGGTGCTGGGAAAACTGGACAGGGACATGTAAAAGTATGAGATTAGATCATTCCCTAACACCATACACAAAAATAAACTCAAAATGGATTAAAGACCTAAATGTAAGGCCAAGCACTATCAAACTCTCAGAGGAAAACATAGGCAGAACACTCTGTGACATAAATCACAGCAAGATCCTTTTGGACCCACCCCCTAGAGAAATGGAAATAAAAACAAAGATAAACAAATGGGACCTAATGAAACTTCAAAGCTTTTGCACAGCAAAGGAAACCATAAACAAGACCAAAAGACAACCCTCAGAATGGGAGAAAATATTTGCAAATGAAGCAACTGACAAAGGATTAATCTCCAAAATTTATAAACAGCTCATGCAGCTCAATAGCAAAAAAACAAACAACCCAATCCAAAAATGGGCAGAAGACTTAAATAGGCATTTCTCCAAAGAAGATATACAGACTGCCAACAAACACATGAAAGAATGCTCAACATCATTAATCATTAGAGAAATGCAAATCAAAACTACAATGAGATATCATCTCACACCAGTCAGAATGGCCATCATCAAGAAATCTAGAAACAATAAATGCTGGAGAGGGTGTGGAGAAAAGGGAACACTCTTGCACTGCTGGTGGGAATGTGAATTGGTACAGCCACTATGGAGAACAGTATGGAGGTTCCTTAAAAAACTAAAAATAGGGCTTCCCTGGTGGCGCAGTGGTTAAGAATCCGCCTACCAATGCAGGGGACGCAGGTTCGAGCCCTGGTCTGGGAAGATCCCACATGCCGCGGAGCAACTGGGCCCGAGAGCCACAACTACTGAGCCTGCGCGTCTGGAGCCTGTGCTCCGCAACAAGAGAGGCTGCGAGAGTGAGAGGCCCGCGCACCGCGATGAAGAGCGGCCCCTGCTTGCCGCAACTAGAGAAAGCCCTCGCACAGAAACGAAGACCCAACACAGCCAAAAATAAATAAAATTAAAAAAAAAAACAAAAAACTAAAAATAGAACTACTATATGACCCATCAATCCCACTACTAGGCATATACCCTGAGAAAACCATAATTCAAAAAGAGACATGTACCAAAATGTTCATTGCAGCTCTATTCACAATAGCCCGGAGCTGGAAACAACCTAAGTGTCCATCATCGGATGAATGGATAAAGAAGATGTGGCACATATATACAATGGAATATTACTCAGCCATAAAAAGAAACGAAACTGAGCTATTTGTAATGAGGTGGATAGACCTAGAGTCTGTCATACAGAGTGAAGTAAGTCAGAAAGAGAAAGACAAATACCGTATGCTAACACATATATATGGAATTTTTTTAAAAATGTCATGAAAAACCTAGGGGTAAAACGGGAATAAAGACACAGACCCACTGGAGAATGGACTTGAGGATATGGGGAGGGGGAAGGGTAAGCTGTGACAAAGCGAAAGAGAGGCATGGACATATATACACTACCAAACGTAAGGTAGATAGATAGTGGGAAGCAGCCGCAGAGCACAGGGAGATCAGCTCAGTGCTTTGTGACCACCTGGAGGGGTGGGATGGGGAGGGTGGGAGGGAGTGAGATGCATGAGGGAAGGGATGTGGGAACAGATGTATATGTATGACTGATTCACTTTGTTGTAAAGCAGAAACTAATAAAAAAATAAATAAAAATTAAAAAAAATACAGATTCCAAGCCCCATCCCTCACCTACAGAAACAGAATCTCCTGGGATAGATCCAGGAATCTTTATTTTTACAGTTGATTCTTCTGCAGTTGATTCTCCTGAAGTCATACAGGCACCAGTTGGTTAAATTGTGCTTGAGAACTTCTGAGTTAAGCAAGGGCAGTAGAGGACAGGTGAGTGGAGTCTGCTAGCTGCCTAGGTTAGATGTGCTCGCTAAGGTTAAAAAGCATTAATACTCAAAATATAGTCCTTGAATAGTAGCAGCAGCATCACCTGGGAAATGTTAGAAATGCAGAATCTCAAATCACGCTCTAGACCCACTGATTCTGAACCTGCATTTTAACAAGATTCCCAGCTATTCTGTAGACATAGTGCAGCTTGAACCACACTGGAAAATACTTAACAACAACCTTAAGTAGGGATCAGGTGGGATGCAGACGGCTCACTGCCATTTGTTGGACGGTTGACATTTATGTACAGCTCATCTGGTACTAGACTTTACATACATTATCTTACTTACTCCTCACAAAAACTCTACGAGGTGGATATTATAATCCCCACTTTACAGGTGAGAAAACCAAGGCTCAGAGAGTTATAGTAACACACCAAAAGTCATTCAGTATTTAAGAGGCAGAGTTGAACCCAAGTCTCTGTCTAAAGCATATGTTCACTCCACTGTACCATATTGCTTAAAATGAAGAACAAATCAAAGGCTCAACGAAATTTAGAAAAATTCATATGGGCAATCAGATGAAAAATGGAGTTTGCTGTCCAAGAATGTCAATAGTCGGATTCAGAACAACATGTCATTGAATCAGTGTTGTTTGCCCGAGCCTTAATCACATTAGATAACTGCCATTACATTTCTATAAGACAGCAGGCCTGGCTACTCTCTATTGCACACATAGTGTGGCATCCGGCATCTGACTGGCTCTTGGGATGGCATAGGCTGTGTTCTATGTTAGATGGGATGCACCCTGTGCTATTTGCAGCAGTCACAATCCTGTAATGAGCAAACTACTCCCTTGGAGTAAACTGTTCACCCATGTGCTATAAACAGAACCAGAACAGCTGCTCCAAGGCGAGGGGAACAGTGCCATTTATGTACCATAAGATTCCCTAGAATTTTGCAGGTAGTAATAATAATCATAGCAAATTCATGTAGAGTGCCTTGGAATCTGAAAAGAGCATTGACATCTGTTGTTTTATTTGCCTCTTAAAGAAGTCCCATGAGTTAGATAATTTACTGATGAGAAAAAAGATTCATCAGAAGATGGATGCATTCTGCAAGACCACATGGCTCGCAAATGGCCAAGCGTGTACTCAAAACCATATCTTCTAATTTTAAATCCTTTGGTGTCAGCCTAAGACAGTGAGTGTGAAATAGTTGAAGAGCTGAGCCCCAGAGCTACAGGAATCAGGGAGGATTTTCAATATGGACATATTGGCAGTTGTTGCTCAGTGAGGGAAATTAATGACTGCTGAACCAGAATCTAGACATGACTTTTTGAAGAAGGACAAGCCTTTGCTATCCAATGGCCAGGGGATATCCATTTCCTTCCCATTTCCTGAGGTCTTCACAATGAATTAGTTCAACTAAACAGAAGTAAGGATCCCCCTGATAGCAAGGTTGGCTCACTAACCAAAGCCCAGCTGAACTCAGGAGGCTCCTTAGTTAGTTACTTCCTGGACCAAAATCTCTTTGCTACATGGAAAACTAAGTCCCTTCCACCCAACTCCTTGCTGGCCTTCCCTGTAAGTGTGTGAGGCAGTTAGAAACATCCTTCTACCAGAGTGCTTTCCACTTCACTGTCCAGCTCTTTAGGCTACCTGCACCTCATTGTATCACTGTGCTGGTTCAAGGGAGCCTGTGCACTCTTCTACTCCTCTGCTTATAAGTCATCCTCAGCAAACTTCTCATAGTTAATTCTATGTGTCATTAGTGGTGTGGGCTACCGTATACCATGCACAAAGTGGCATCCAGTGTGGGTTCCTTCATTCCACTGTTATGGGATTTTGGAAGTTGGGAAAGAATTTTACCTGGCTCCTGTCATCAGAAAACCTCACTGCTGGGGACAGTAGCAAGTCACCAGCCAATTAAGATGATCACTGACTGGATAGTTTGGAAAGTTATACACTCACACTTGGAAGCTATAGGGCAGTGAATCTGCAGTGAAAGGACATCTAAAGAAGATAAGAATGCTCAAAACACGAGCTTTTTACTAACCTGGAAGTCTTTTTGAGCCATCAGGAGGAGCAGCAATAATAGATTATCCTGGAGACAGAGAGTCAGGGCATCCTATCCCCCTATGGGACTTTGATGCAGCTAACAGAGCAATGGACTCTTTCCTTGGAAACAAGGAAAGTGCATCCAGAAGGGAAAGCAGAACAAGCCCCCTTTATGATTCTGTTAGAGACATAGCATTCAGCCCCTCTAGATGTGAAACAGTTATTGTGTGGCATATCTAACAGGGAGCTGAGGGAAACAGCAGCAGAAGCAAGCATGTTAATACACAAAAGTAGAATTAGACTGACTCCAGGTTAGCTATCGCAAGTCTCCAAACTAGAGAAATCTTTAGAGATTTGAATGATTAGTTTGCATGAAGAAGTACTGCCATCAGTTTTGTTGAATGAAGCTGAATGGCCTGCCATGGAAAATCTCTCCTATAAGCTGTACTACAAAATGCGTCGTATGGGTTGACTAAGATTAATAAGGAAAGCTCTTCTGTCTTGAACTGTGTACTTAATGGAATTGTATATACATACTCCATCAAGGAGATCTCCCAAAAGCCATGGAAATGGAGAACACAAGGCCATGGTCCATCTAGGAAAACTTACTCTATTGGCATGCTTACGTAACATCCAAGGGCATCAGGGGGGAACTCTAGTCATACGGCTTTGACTCAGAGAATGCTGGATAATTTGATATAGGCAGCCCTCTCCACCCACTGGGCAAATGGACAATGGCTTTGAATTTGCTCCTGTACTCTGGAGTAAAGGGATAAAGAGTCTGATATCTCCTCAAAGAGTGATACCTCTATTAGTAATCCAGAGGGTGAATAACTTCCTGCTTTATGGTTGATGTGGTCAAAGAGCCCCAAAGAGCTTTCCCTGAGAATCCCAGACACTGGTTTGGAAATGCAAACTCATCATGATGCTGAATATAAAACTCCTTATCAAACCCAGCTGCAGGAAGCCTTATGGACACCCCACTCCTAAACATTGCCATAGAATCACCTGGAGTCAATAGAGAGAATGTCATAAGCCCCAAGGGCAGGGGATAGAAAAAGGAAAGACAAATCCTGATGACTTGGAGGTTGACTTCCTTCCCCCTTTTGATAACTTACTAGAGCTCTGGCTCAGAAGGTATAGGTTATCTTGCCAAAACAAAAAAAACAAACAAAAAAAACCACTGTGAACAGTTCCTGAACTCTTCTGAAGTCTTCTTGATTCTAATAAGGCCAGTTGCTCCACCATTCCAATTTGCATGAGACTAAGGGCTTTCACAGGATGCAGGACTTTGAGTGCTAAAATCTGGACAGGCAAACCAGGATGGTTGGTCACGCTATTGACCAAGGACCTTCTATCCTAACAGCAATGTAGATGTCTCCTGGCTCCATAGTCTGCAAACATATAGAGCACTTTGGAGGTGGAGATAGGATCCCTCTCTACTAGAATTCTAGCTGTGGAACCCTGTCTGAGCACACCTCCCTGTGGGGTAATGACAGTGTGGGGTGTGGCTCTTCCACAGCTCTGCTTGTAAATTTTTCCCTAATAATATCTCGTTTCTACTTGCCCAAAATGGCAAGAGTATGTGCACATCCCTTTGCACATCATTGCTCCTACCAAACAAGTAGGCTTCTAAGATTCTGCCTCTAACTATTGCACAGGAAGCAGGCAAGACACGGAGTTGACAGGCAAGAGGAGTCAAGAAAGAGGCAAAAACTTGCAGGTCTATCTAAACACAGAGAAAAAACCATGTGCTATACAGGCATGGACCTCAAAAACCGAGCACGAATACAGAGCACAGCTCACAAGCATCTATTGTTCGGGCCACCCATGGTTTGATTTTTCTCTAATTGACTCTGAATGTCTAAATGGCCTGGCAAGAGGTCTGCAGGTCATCATGACCTTCAAACCTTCTATTGCCTCACTCTTGGTCACTGCATGTATTCACTGCTCCTTGTAGACACAGAAGTGCACAGCTGGATCCCCTAACCAGTAGCGCCAGAGGCACTTCCGAAGAACAAAAGAAGTCTTTAGCATAGGGTATAGCTAGGAGAGGGAGGTTTAGCACAAGGTAAATAAATACAGAAGCCCAGAAGGTGAGGAATAAAGAGTTAAAAGTGCTGCTTGATAGTGTTTGTTCCAGATGTTGTCACTTCGTGTCAGGATGACTGAAACCTGCTACTCACCTGTCTCCAAGCTTGCAGGTATCTTTCCCCACAACCTGCCCTGCACACAGCCATTGAGCAACGTTCCTTACGTCACTGCCTTACTCATCTGCACATGGCCCGCTGCCCAGCATATGATAGTGCAAACGCCCGATGATGATTTATGAACTTAATTAAAGAACTCATCCACTGACTTAAAATTTAATGGCTCCCCCACCACTACTGCCGTGACTTTTGGTCTTATTTTTTTTTACTCATAAAAATCTTTGGTAAAAGATTTTTCATTTGGAAACCCAAAATGCAAAAGAAACAAAGTAGCACCATGCTTGTCAATGTGGTTGGGGAGGCCTGGGAACCTTTCCCCACTGTCCCCCCATCACCCTCCTCCTTAACAATGGTCTTTGAGGGGAGGTAGGACACTTCATGAGAAATGCTTTGAAAACGACTTGCTTACAGCATGAGAGCTGCATTGGAAGGCCCTTCATAAGCTATATCACTATCTCTTCACTCTCTCACCCCTCTCTAACGTAGACCTTCTCTTCCAGGGTGGTCAGTGTCCTCTGAGCTTGCTCTGCTCGTTCTCACCTCTTCCTGTAGTGACTTCTCCAACTGGAAGTCTTTTTGTCCTCCCTTCCCCCTCTCTAAACTCTACCTTATCCTTCAAAGTCCAGCTCAAACACTTCTACTTCCCTCGCCGCCCCCCATTAAGCCCACATTGATTCTTCCCTTTAGGAAAATTACTGTTGTTAGTACCTCTGTCACCATTTTGGAAGATTCAGTACTTAGTCTTATGGGTGTATCATGAATTCGAACCTAATCTATCAGCTCCTGGAGAACAGGAGTCATATCTCACATTTGCACAGTATCCAGCACATGGTAGGTGACCCACACATATAGCCAGACATGTGTGACTGTTAGGTTATGGGTTCCTTTAGATCAAGAGAAAAGAGTCCTATGTTCCAGTCTCTCCCTGTTACTGGAGAGTCATGCTACCAGATGGGACCAGGTGTTGTTTTATAGGTGTGTCTTGTTTGTGGAACTGAAACACTATGAAAGGCAGGGGATTCATAGATGAATTTCTGTGAAAGTTGGAATATGTCAGGAACTCTACAGATAAGTCGCCAAGACCATGTTTTCTGTCCTAAATTTATTTATCCATCTTCTTCCCATCTAAAGGGCGATGAACTGGAACTAGAAGGAATCTGTCCACCAAACAGCTTCAATGACATCTGGTAGAATCATTAGCAATATGATAATACAAGGTATTACAGCATAATGTGATGCTAAGGCCCTATGTATAGGAGATGCTGTTGGTGCTCCGCCCACATTCCCCTCAGATTCCCATCACTCTTACATTCATTTCAGTGCCTCTTTATCTCAGAGAGCTAGCTCAGGCTAACAGAACCCATTCTGTCTGCCCAGAGCACAGGCTGGAAGTGGCTGGCATTGAAGACACACACACTCCAGAGAGGAGAGGGTAGGCAGCCTTTAACCAATAGCCACCCCAGCTCCCACTGACTGGGAGAACTGTGAGATGTGTGTTTTCTAACATTTTCCAGAGTTTCTCCATGGAATTAAGCAACAATTGCCACTACGGTAACAGGCTTAACAACTCACCCTTTAATGGTTGACATCTTTTCTCCCAGTACTTCCCCTCTCACCTCCCTGTTACTTGCACCTTCCAATAAACTAACTGCATACCAATCCTTGTTTCAAGGTCTGATTCTGGGGAACCCAAACCAAAATACCAAAGCCACCAACCCAGAAATAAGAGTCATCAGTGATAGACCTGTGTCAACATGAGATAATGTGGCCAAAGAAACACGTGCCGACCTCCTTCCCTAGAAAAGAAAGCCTATGTTTCCAGACTCCACCTCAGAGACTGCTTATCCCTCTTTCTCCTTCCAGGTAAGGAGAGAAGAGCGTAGCACAGAAGACAGGTGCCCGGCCCTTCTCACAGTGACAGAGACGTTTTGCTCTGGCTCTTCTCCTGGCTGGCTTCTACTCATATAAATTAAGTTCTCGGACTTCCCTGGTGGTACAGTGGTTAAGAATCCGCCTGCCAATGCAGGGGACACAGGTTTGAGCCCCGGTCCAGGAAGATCCCACATGCCGTGGAGCATCTAAGCCCATGGGCCACAACTACTGAAGCCTGCGCTCTAGAGCCCGTGCTCCGCAACAAGAGAAGCCACAGCAATGATAAGCCCGCACACCGCAATGAAGAGTAGCCCCTGCTCGCCACAACTAGAGAGAGCCCACACGCAGCAACAAAGACCCAATGCAGCCAAAAATAAATAAATAAATTTATTTAAATTTAAAAAAAATTAAGTTCTCACCTTGCTCTGTGACACATGTCCTAGGACGCCTTCTCTGAGCCCTCCCTGCCTCTCCCTCTTCCTCCCTGAGCACCCTCTGCCTGTCCTGTCCTGGCACCAACCGCCTGCTTGTAGCTGCTGCTTGCTTTACTCCACACTCAGCTGTAAGCTCTCGGTGGAGGCAGGGACTGCGTTTCATCTTTGTGTTTACCTTTACCCTCAAGATATAACATGGCATCTGGTACAGAGCAAGTGCTCAACGCATGACTGTTGCATAAGTGAATGAATGAATGAATGAATGAATGCAACTTTCCAAGTATCTATTCTAATCCTAGTCATTGTTTATGATCTTGGATCATATTCTCTTTGGGTTACCAGAGTGACCGACCTAAACTCGTAGGATGTTAGAGTTACAAAGAATCACAGAGATCCCTTAGGAGGTCATTTTCACAGGTAGAAAAGCTCAGACCCAACACATTACAAGGCCACAATTTAGAAAAATGGGCTTCTCCCGCTTTTAGATTAGAGACCTTGAACAAATCTCAATTTAATTCTCTCATTCAATAAAGCCCCTGGATCTGTTTTCCCATCCATAAAACTGGAATAATTAAATTTACCTTACCTACTTCAAAGAACAGTATTCCTTCTTTCAATATGTATTGAGAACTAACTAGGTGCCAGGCCCTCTGCCAGGGACTGAAAATATAACACTCAGGACTCAGACTGTTTCCTCAAGGAGCTGATATCGGTGATGATCCAGTGAGATGAAGATTGCATCCTACAAAGGGGGAAACTAACATTCAGAAAGGTATATCACCTGCCCGAGTTCACACAGCTTGTTAACAGAATAACCAAATTTCAAACACAGCTCAGTTCTAAACAAAACGCTACCTTTCCATAGCCTAGAGTTTCAGTTTCCTCTCTTCCAACAACCTCAAGTATGAGGTTCATATGCTCCTGCCCTTACTCTGGATTTTAGTGCAGCTTTATATTTCAGTGTACAATATAATTTTGGCAACAGGCTGGGTGGTATGGTCAAAATTAGCTAAATAGTGAAGGAATAAAATGCCAGGCACTCAACAAGTGCTGGCCACATTGAATCAAATTGAATAGTTTTGATCATTTGGTTTCATGAGACTTGGAAAGTCCAAAGATGTGGACCACATCAAGTGTTCCAGCTGCATTTAATCATTTCAGTCCCACTCCATTCCATTCTATTCTATAAGCCTTTATTGACTGCCTAGGATGGCAGGACACTCTACCAGGATGGATAATACAAGGATGAACCTGGAAGACCAAAGAATATTTAATAGGACTAATTTTAATTGAAAGCAGCTGTTACCACGCCTGGTGCTTAGGTGCTGCCTGGTCAGTGTTTAGTGAATGAATGAGAGGATGAGTTCTTACATTCCTATTATATTTGCCTTTCTAAAAGAACAGATGCTCTGAGTCACATAGATCTTTATTTTAATCCTACCCATGCCACTTACTATTCATTGGCTGTAACCTGGAGCAAGTGTGTAGCCCCTCTGTGTCTCAGTTTCCTCACCTGCAACACAGTGATAATACTGCATGCCCCCCCAACCTTTTTTTTTTTTTTTTTTTTTACAAATAGTGTCTTGAACATTTACAGGAACCAAAGTTTTGAGAGAGTAATAGAGTTTGGTGCTGGCTGCACTACTAAATGACAGTTTTTAAAGCTCCTGTCTGTACCCTTCTTCCCACATTTTTGGGATCTGGTCCTTGGAACATGTCCTGGGACAGAATCCTGGCTGCAAAGCTGACCTGCCTAGTGACCTCGGGCAAGTGACTTCATCTCTCCAAGGCTTAGTTTCTTTTATTTATAAAATGGGGACAATAATAGCAGCTTAAGTCACAGGATCATTGTGAGGACTAACTAAGACAACGTGGGGAAATCTCCCCTCTCCGTGCCTGGCATAGAGTAGCCATTCAAAAAATAATGGTTCCCTTTCCTTATGCTGCTTCCTCCTTGCTGCCTCCACCCTAGCACACCAGGGTCTCGTGGTTTATCATTTACTTCCTGCCTTTGCAGGACCTTCCAATTCACAGTTAGTAACTGCCCCTGCCTGAACCACAGCAAAAGCAGTGGCAGAAAGATCTCCACCCCACCTGAAATCTATCACCTGTTACAACTGGGGGTGCAACCACCCATCAGCACTGGAACCCCATCCTAATTGCCAAGGAGAAAGACCCTGTACCAGATCCAGGTTATGAAAGGGAGAGGGATAACCCAGTGCCTTCTTTAACCCAAAAGAGAGCCAACACTGCTGTGCCCCACCTGGTAGTTCAGAATAAACATAACAGGAAGTCCCACCTCCTGGGGGATGCTGATTCTGTACCCAGGTCCCCAGAGGTGCCTGCAGGCTCTAGCCGGGTGCTGCTGGAAAGCTGACTCCATTGCTGAGCTCACAGTGCCACCTTGTGGGAATTCTGTGCCACCACAGTTACTTTTAACCCCAAGGTCAAAGCCATCAGGATCTGGAGCCCAGGGGTTCCACCAGGGACAATTTTTATAGCTTTGTACATGATGGTCTATGGAGGGAAAGAGTTACATTATCCCTCTTCTTAACTAATCAAGAACATGCTTATGGACATATGTACACTACCAAATGTAAAACAGATAGCTAGTGGGAAGCAGCCACATAGCACAGGGAGATCAGCTCGCTGTTTTGTGACCACCTAGAGAGGTGGGACAGGGAGGGTGGGAGTGAGGGAGACGCAAGAGGGAAGAGATATGGGGATATATGTATATGTATAACTGATTCACTTTGTTACACAGCAGAAACTAACACACCAATGTAAAGCAATTATACTCCAATAAAGATGTTAAAATAAAAGAACATGCTTAGCTACCAATCAGATCTTCCCCACTGGGGAACTGCAGTGTGGGAAGTACAGGACAAAAGCTTTTTGTGTGGACCTGAGATGAAATCCTCCAGTTCAAACTAAGTGACCTGCAGGTGGCCTAGGGCAAGGCACCGCTTCGCTTCCACATCTTCAGAATGGAGATAATTCTGCTGCTCTCTCTAGCAAGGCTGGAGAAGAATTAAATCAATTACTATAGGCAGAACCCCTGAAACTCAGTAAATGTCTCTTCACTTCCCCCCAACCAGCATAAATTAATGTGAGCTCATTGTGTAGACAGATTTTTTACCCAAAGCAAGGGTAAAAATCATTCCGTGGGCCCCAATTTTCATAAAGCTTTTCAAGTGTTTAAATAACATCTTCCCATCACCGTCTTCATAACCCTCTGTGCCCTCAAAGATCCTGGAGACTCAAGTTAGAACCACTTATTAAGACCCTTTTATTTCCTTCTGCCTCACTATGACAGGCCACACAAGAATTTATGTAAGAGACAGCTTAAGCTTTCAGAGTTTCAAACATAATCATTTCATGAAGAAAAGGATACAATAAAAGTGATGCAGGCACAGCCCCGGAAGTAGACCCCAGGCACTGGGTGCTAGGTGAACGGGTCCCGACAATGGGTTGAAAAAGATCCAGGGAGGAGGAGGACATGACATCATGATGGAATGGTGGCATCAACTCACAACGTTAAGATTAGATGGGAATTTAAACATCATCTCTCCCAACCCTTCATTCTACACAGGAGTAAAGCCCTTAGGATGGGGCTTTGTAAAGATCACAAAGAAGTTAGTGACAGAGCTGGGTACAAAATCCAAATCTCCTAAGTAGAGAGAGTGAGAACCTTTGATAGATGAAAGAGGGGGGATTTCAAACCAGCAAGGAAAAGAAGGATTAGCCAGTAAATAGCATTGGGATAACCAGCTGGCCATTTTAGAAAAGCAAAAAAATCTAGATTCCTATATCACTTCCTACATTAAAAATTCTAGAGAAATTTTTTTCAAATGTAAAAAATTAAAGAAATAAAATCATAGCAGTAAAAGAAAAGAATGGGTTAATCATTTTATGATCTTGGAGTGGAAGCCCTAAAGAAGAGAGTGATAAATTTGATGACATAAAATGTTTATATTTCTGTACAAGAAAACAAAGTTAAAAGAACACAAAAACTTAGGAGAATATTGGCTATTCATTTGCTAGACAAAGGGCCAATTTCCTTACTATAAAATTTTACAAATCAGATTGAGATTTTACAAATCAGATTGAGATGTTACAAATCAATAAGGAAACACACAACCCAATAGAAGTGCTAATGTCCAATAAGTAGACTTTAATATGCTCAATTACACTCATAATTAAGAAAATACAAATTAAATCAATTTTGGGATACCACTGCATATCCCTATCAGTTTGGCAAAATAAGTAAAGTTTAATAATCCTCACTATTGTCAAAGATGAAGAGAAATAGGTACATGTCATCCACTGTGGGAGTATAAATCAGTCCAAGTGTTTAGAAGAACAGTTTGGGAAAGTATACTCCCTCAACTTAAGGTGCAAATACCAGCATCTTTTTTGTTTTTATACTCATATACTCTCATGTGAGGGTCCAGAACCTCCTTCCTGACAGCCTGCCCCAATTTTCTACAAGTCTCAGTCAGAGGGAGAGGATGGCTGTCAGCCCTGCTCACAATTTCCTGCAAAAAGAGAACTGAAAATTAGACGTACCCGCTCCCACAGTTGCTTCTCATTCACCACAGCTCCGAGTCACTGATGAAGGCCAGTTCTGGAAAATTCCTCAGATAGTTCTTGCCCACTGCTCGCCTTGCCCTTGTGGTCCCTGCCTCGGTCACTGGGATTCTTCGAGAGTGGGAGATGCCCGCCTCCATGTCAGCTCAGGGAAGAGGGCTCCTGGTCACACCAGGGTCCTCGAAGCCAAAGCTCTTAGGTTTTCCTTACACAGCTCTTCTGCTTCCACAGGGCTGGACGATGCCCCCTTGTGAAGAGGGACAGGGTCAGGGTCTGTCCTTCCTGGGCTGGGTGTGGCGGAGCTTCTGGCACCAGCGGAAACATGTCCTGCAGGATTTGGGGCTGAAGGAGGCAGTGTACGGAGTGTGGTGGCAGATCTGGCCCCTACTGGAGTATGTGGTGTTGGACCCTCTTCTAGATACCAGTGACTCTGTGAAAATCTGTGAGCTCCTGTGTTACAGCCAGACCAGAGGGCTCCACCCAGGGCCAGGGTCCCAGCTGTTCTCTGAACTCTCGTAGCCACGTCCCCAGAGAGCAATGGAGCCGCAGGAGGGCTGGATCCTGCACACTCTTACTCTTCCCCATCACTAGGCTGGAGCTAGGGCCACCAATGTCCACCCCAAAAGCTCCCCTGACTGAACCTCAGGGAGAAGATAAGCACAGGATAAAAAGGAAAGCGGAACAGACAGGCTGCTTACATCCTGGCCTAACTCCTCCCCACGGCTTCCTGCTCCCCCCGCAACCCGGCTCAATTAGACCTTTCATCCATGGCAGGGACCCAGCCTGGGGCACATCTGCAGATTTCAGATCTGTCCCTTGAGATGTGCTTCAGGGTGAGAGCAACTGGAAGCTGCCTTCACTGACAAGAGAGTAGTGCATCTATGACAGGGCTCTCCCTTAAACCAGAAATGTGATTTGTAGCAATTTGCCTTAAAGATACACTGGAACGACTGCACAAAGATACCCATGGTAGCATTGTGAGTAAGAGTGGAAAACTGGAAACAACCAGTAAATAAATACAAGCACGGTTAAATAAATTATAGTATATCCATACCACACAGTGCCACGCAGCATTCAAAGGAAGGAGGTGGATTTATGTTTACTGATGTGGAAAGATGTGCAAGATACTTTAGTGAGAAAAAGCATACTGGAAAGCAGGATTATAATATCCTCCTATATTACTTTTTAAGAGATTCTCTATAAAAATATCAAACACTATAGGCCAGGCACTCTGAGTGCAGAGCTTTACGTATATGAACTCCATTAATCCTGTAACAACCCTGTGAGGTAGGTGCCCATTTTACACAGAGGAAAACTGAGGCACAGGCAGGTTATATAACTAGGGTAAGCACATAAAGCTGCAGGGATGAAGAGTTATCATGGGAACCCAGGCAGGCTGGCTCCGGAGTTCAGCATCTTAGCACCACACTGCGTTTTTCTGGGAAGCTGGGTCTGCCTGCCCTTGTCTGGAAAGAAACCCAAGAAAACTCTTAGCACCAGTTACCTTCAAGAATCAGGAATAGGAAACTGATGAATGGAAGGAGAATTTTTACCTTTTCACTATATGGCTTTCTGAACTACTTGTCTATTTTTTAAGAGCATGCATTGCCTTTACAATATACATACATGTACCTATACACATAGGTATATATATATATTTGTTTGTTTAGAATGA
This sequence comes from Mesoplodon densirostris, assembly GCF_025265405.1. Lineage (NCBI taxonomy): Eukaryota > Metazoa > Chordata > Mammalia > Artiodactyla > Ziphiidae > Mesoplodon > Mesoplodon densirostris. The sequence continues at coordinate 50,748,226 of NC_082667.1, read as the reverse complement.
GTCTCTAGACTCGGCCTGAGGCCATCTGCCACCTTAGGCCTAACCCCACTGATACTCCCTACAATAACTTGCTAAAATCCTACTCAGCTTTGATTCATCCATCCATTAACATCGAATCCCCTCTGGGCACCAGGCCTGATCACTGGAAACACTGTCCTGCTTAAAACCTTCCACGACTTTCAACAGCCATGACAAAGTCTGAGATCCAGGCCCTCCCCAACCTAAACCCTTAGCACTTCACACTCAAACTTTACACTCTGGCGACACTGCACTTTTAGTCACCCCCTGCTCACGAATTTCTGCACTTTTAGTCACCCCCTGCTCACAAATTTCTGTCGCTGCCTTCCCTTCTGTCCCCTCTCCCCGACTGCATTAACCAGCCACCACTCCTACGCTCACTAGTTGAACTCAATCATCTTTTAATGACTCAGTTCAAGAAGTACCTAAGGGGTTTCCCTTCCCTTCCCTGGTGGCACAGTGGTTGAGAGTCCGCCTGCTGATGCAGGGCACACGGGTTCGTGCCCCGGTCCGGGAAGATCCCACATGCCGCAGAGCGGCTGGGTCCGTGAGCCATGGCCACTGAGCCGCAAAAAAAAAAAAAAAAAAAAAAAAAAAAGAAGCACCTCAGCCCAGGAGCTTTCCCCAAGCCGCTCACTTACAAGACCGAGTTTGATGCCCTTCCTCCTGCTCCCATTAACACTGCGTGTACCTCCTCCTAGGGCTTCACACCTTGATTTTTAAGTGCCCAACATGCACACCTGTCTCCTGTGAGCTCCATGAGGCTTCCGTGTCCATCTTTGCTTCCCAGGCAACTAGCACAGGACCCTGCATAGTAGAGATGCTCAGGAAGTAACAGACAACATTCAAAATAATAGCAAGCCCTGCCATATGCCAAGGCACTCATCTTAATCTTTTACATGTATTAGCTCTCAATGAATCCTCACAGAGCCCTGTCACGGAGGAACTATAATTATAGTTCTATCCAAGAGCTTTTTTTTTTTTTTTTTTTTTTTTTTTGGTACGCGGGCCTCTCACTGTTGCGGCCTCTCCCGTTGCGGAGCACAGGCTCCGGACGCGCAGGCTCAGCGGCCATGGCTCACGGACCCAGCCGCTCCGCGGCATGTGGGATCTTCGCAGACCGGGGCACGAACCCGTGTCCCCTGCATCGGCAGGCGGACTCTCAACCACTGCGCCACCAGGGAAGCCCTATCCAGAGCTTTTTAAAGGCACAATGTACTTATGTTATTTGCCTATATTCATACAGCTGGAAAGTAGTAGGGGTCACACATAGATCCAGGCGTCTGACCCCAGAACCAAGGGCTTAACCTTTGTGCTACAGCTGCCTCTTGAACAGAGAAGTAACCTAGCTCCAGGCTTAGTTTTACGACACCCCTCCCCCAACCATTCCCTTAACTCTGACTTAGGAAGGTACCACCCATGAAACTTATATTTGGGGGCCACACACCAATGCCATTTCATTGTTTCATCAAAACTCACATAGGGGAAGCCAGATATTGTTCATTTGTGTTACCCCAGTGATCACAGAGCCGAGAACCCAGGAGCAGGCGCTAAGGTGAGTGTTTTCTGAAGGAAGGAAGGAAAGACGGAAGAGAGAGACGGCTCCGCTATCCCCCGTCTCCTCTGTACCTGTCAATGGGCGCGCGCGCGCGCGCGCGCACACACAGACACAGACACACACAGACACACACACACACACACACACACCCTTAGATCTCACCTCTTCTGAGTATTTTAGCTGTCAGGGGGAAAACGACTTTAAAACAGCATCTCAGCCTCTTTCCTTTGGTTTTTCTTTGTAAAGAGAATGGGATAGTCCTTCGGAATTCCTAGCTGCATCAAAGCTCCTCAAACTGACGCTGCAGCACCACCTTGTGTTCAAAGGCCATTATGCCACCCCAGCTGAACCAGGTAAACAGGGTGAAAGTCTCCTTTTCCCTTCTGATTCATGTTAATGATCACACACACGCTGTCACAGACACCCGTCCTTTATAAAATACCATCGTGTGGTGGACACAGCGTGCTCTGATTACATTCTCCTCATTAAAGAACTTGCCACCCAGCTTCTGGGAGTGTTCAGCTGTAGACAGCCTCCAGGTGTCAGCCCCAGGAATTGTGTCTGCTGCAGAGAATTGCCTGGCCCAAGGTCATGCCCTCCCCAGGGTGACCCACATACAATGACCAACTGATGCAGTGGGGTAAGGATCTGGCCATCTCTGCCCAGCACAGAATCTGCCTCTGCAACACTGTGCCTCCAAAATGCAGAAGTATTCCTGTTTACCCATCTATTCAAGCATTTATCGAGCCTGCATGTATGAAGGAATGAATTAGAAGATCTAACTCTATTTCTGTAATCTGGAGCTCAAACTAAATGCAGCTCCTGGTTCTCTCAGCTGATTAGTAGGCAGGTGAGACTACATATAAAGTAGGTGAATCCATTAATAGCTCCAAAAGCCTCTTTGAGGGCCTGGAGTAACCAAAAGAAATAGAACATCAGGTCCACATAGCCTTATATTTTACCAGTCATGTGACCTAACACTCATGGGGAAAAGGGCTATACATTTCCCACACAGATTCAAAGAGTGCATTTTGAAGATGTTTATTTAAGAGTGGGCAGCATTTCATAACCCCCTCCTGGCTTTAGTCCCTTTCCATAATCACAGCAACTAAGAGTGTTCTCAGAGAAGTATCAGCTGCCACCAATACCCTGACCCCTAATTCAGAGACGCAGGTCCTGGGAGTTCCCCACACATCTTCTAAATGGGAGTTCCTCACACCCTGAATCATGCATTTCAACATTAGGGCACGAAAGCATCTTTATTCATGGCCAGCCTCATGAATACTGATACTGTATAGACTCTCCATACCACCTAAAGGGAGGAGAAAGCCAGGCGTTCTAGGGGCATGCATGTTGTCATTAGTAGCTCTGAATAGCTAACAAAATGCAGAAGTATAAGAGCTCTAATGCTACTGAGTGGACACCCATTGTTCTGTTTAAACAGACACCCGCCCACTTTACATATTTGGGGCTTCTTCTTCTGGGAAATATCTTCCCCCTGCTCTAACCTCATAGTTCACAGGAGTTGTTGTGTCTGGACATGATTACATCACCTTCATCAGCACCGCCATTGGGGAGCAACCACACCTTTGCCAGCCACTTCAGGAGAACTATAGCAGAGTGCCTTCTAGTTAGAAGTAAACCTAAGCAGCAGGGGCTGGTTTTGTTATACTCTAAACAAGTCATTTACCTCTCTGGGCCTTTTTCATTTGAACCAAGAGATAAAATTGTAGCCATCTGATGGCCTGCAATGTGTCAGGTGCTGTGCTGGGGCTTTACTTACACTGCTGACCTTACTTCTCTCCACTACTCAGCCAGGCAGCTGTTATTTATTCCCATTTTACAGATGAGGAATTGGAGGCCCAGAGAGGTTAGGTAACTTGCCCAAGGTCACACAGCTGGGAACTAGCAGAGCTCATATTTGAACCTCAGTTTATGTAACAACAAAACCCAGCCTCCTGATAGCTTATGATATAGCTTCCAAATGAAGAATCAGGAGTAATGAGGAGGGCATAGTGTCAGATGCTGTTGGGAGTTAACTCAAGGACAAATCCCCTGGATTTGGTTAGCAGAAAGTCACAGGTGGTTTCAGACAGAAGAAACTATTTAGGTGTGGATGGGGAGATTCAGGGATGGCGTGGGCAGGGTCCTTTAAGAAAGAGATGGTGGAGGCAGAGGGTAGACATAGCAGGTAACAAGAACATCTTCAGTGAGTTGTACACTTGAAGGAAAGAGGGCAGTACAGGGCAGCCCACATATAGGTGGTGGATTCAAAAGAATATTTTTTTAGAAGTGAAGAGCACTGAGAGTATTTGAGAGCAGGTGGGAAGCAGCACTTGGAAAGAGAGCTTGAGAAACAATTTACAGCAAAGGGCTATTTTGAGAAGTGACAGTGCTGAGAAAGCATGAACTTTAGGGTCCCAGAGGAAAGAGTGCAAGATTCAGAATCAGATTGCTCAGTCTGACTCCATTTTGGGAATGCCACATAGGATGTGATTTTTCTGTGATCAAAATGTGTGTTTCTGATTAAATTCCTTCACCTCCCTATGTGTCAATTTTGCTTCTATAAAATGGGCATAAGAATAATATCTTAAAGGGTTATTGTGAAGAATATAAGAGTAAATACAAGTAAATACTTTAAAGCAGTGTGAAAAAAAAAAAACAGCCTCCTTACTCACACCCCCCTCCTTTACTGTCTCTTAATAACACCACACAAGTTCTTGAAAGAGTGAATTTGAAAGCCCTGCTTTCACAGGAGAGTGCCTGCACATCATAGGCACTCAATAAATGCTACAGGGAATGAAGCTGAAGTGGAATAGTAGCTGTTCACTGAAAACTTGCACAATGGATGGTACAGCACAGCTCACCACTATCACGTGTTTGAATCTGTCAGTCAAGATGGTTAATCTACCGTGATTTTGGAAGAGGCAGTGCGTGCTCCCTCACCAAAGATTCTGTCCAGAATGCCGTGTCAGGTGCTACCTAGACCCCAGCATCCTTGAGAGTTGCTCCCTGTCACTCCCGCACTTTGATTCCTTGAATACTAGCTGCCTTTGCCTCGGGTGCCAGGTTTATAGGCCTCTGTGTCTTTTCATCATATCCCTCCTCCTCTGTGGTTGATGCTTTTAAAACAAACGATCCTCCCTTCAGTCACTAATTGCCTGAGTTTCAGGAATCTCTTCTGTGGTCTTGGGAAAGCCAGTGAGTCGTCACTCACCCCCCACCTCAACCTCCTTCTAAGGCAAACCTGAAGCAGTTTCCCAAACAATAGTATTTTATTGACAGGTTTCTGCAACCCAAGATGGTGAATTGTCTCTTAACTGACCTAAGAAATAAGAATAGGGAAGCGAATAGTATTAACGGTCCACAGCCAGCGTATGTGACATCTGATGAGGATCATTTTTTAACACCTCCCTCCTCCATAAAATAACTTCATTTTTAGTAATAATTATGAAAGAAAAAGAATAATCAGGATGATCAGACAAGGAATGCAAGCAGTGAAATAAATTTTGCACCATATTCATGACAGTAAAAAATTTTTAACTGACATAAATATTAAAGTAGAAAAGGAGGATAATATAATTACTTCACTTTCTTTTTAAAGAAGAGGGAGGTAAATGCATGAAGAAAAGCTTCCAGTAAAGTGAACCCCATGATATTCCAAGAATGATTTGCACAGAGAAGGAAAGAAATGAAGTAACTCAAGTTCTGTTTCTTCATTTTACAATCACTGTGCTATCTGTTTTTTATTTTTAGTCTACTTGCTTAAGTACAGAAATATGTAGGACCACAGGGAACTGTGCCCAAAATGGGCTGGAACAATTTCACATCATTATGAATTACTTTCCAAACTCACACCTGTAACTGAGTCCACATGTGTTAGGAGCTGACTGAATAACTGGAAAATCTCTGAATTAACTTCCATGTAAATTACAATTTTAAATAAAAGATAAATAACAAAAGTATACTAGATGGAGCATAAATATATGTGTGCATACAGCAAAGGAAACCATCAGCAAAATGAAAAGACAACCAACGGACTGGGAGAAAATATTTGCAAACAGTGCAACCGAGAAGGGGTTAATATCAAAAATATACAAATAGTTCATACAACTCAATATCAAAAAAAAACCCAATCAAAAAATGGGCAGAAGGGCCTCCCTGGTGGCGCAAGTGGTTGAGAGTCCGCCTGCCGATGCAGGGGATACGGGTTCGTGCCCCGGTCTGGGAGGATCCCATATGCCGCGGAGCGGCTGGGCCCGTGAGCCATGGCCGCTGAGCCTGCGCGTCCGGAGCCTGCGCGTCCGGAGCCTGTGCTCCGCAACGGGGGAGGCCACAACAGTGAGAGGCCCGCATACCGAAAAAAAAAAAAAAAAAAAAATGGGCAGAAGATTTAAATAGATATTTTTCCAAGGAAGACATACAGATGTCTAACAGGCACATGAAAAGATGCTCAACTTCACTAATTATTAGAGAAATGCAAATCAAAATCATCATGAGGCATCACCTCAGACCTGTCAGAATGGCCATCATCAAAAAGTATACAAATAATAAATTCTGGAGAGGGTGTAGAGGTAAAGGATCCCTCCTACACTATTGGTGGGAATGTAAATTGGTGCAGCCACTATGGAGAACAGTAGGGAGATTCCTTAAAAAACTAAAAATAGAGCTACCATAGTATCCTATAATCCCACTCCTGGGCATATATCCAGAAAAGAAGAAAACTCTAATTCGAAAAAGACACATGCACCCCAATGTTCACAGCAGCACAATTTACAATAGCCAAGACATGGAAACAACCCAAGTGCCCATCAACAGATGATTGGTTTAAGAAGATGTAGTACATATATACAATGGAATATTACTCAGCCATTAAAAAAAAGAATGAAATATTGTCATTTGCAGCAACATGAGTGGACCTAGAGATTATCATATTAAGTGAAGTAAGGCAAGCAGAGAAAGACAAATACTGCCTGTTATCACTTATATGTGGAATCTAAAAAATAATACAAATGAATCTATATACAAAACAGAAACAGGCTCACAGACATAGAAAACAAATTTATGGTTACCATAGGGGAAAGGGAGGTGGGGTGGGAGTAAATTAGGAGTATGGGATTAACAGAAACAAACTACTATACATAAAATAGATAAGCAACAAGGATTTCCTATAGAGCACAGGGAACTATTTTCAATATCTTGTAATAACCTATAGTGGAAAACAATCTTTAAAAAATGTATATATACATAACTGAATCACTGTGCTGTATGCCTGAAACTAACACAATATTGCAAATCAACTATACTTCACTAAAAATATGTGTGTGTGCATATTGAAATTATTCAACCTCCACAGTATCCACAGCAAAGGTTTTCTTTTTTCTTTTCTTCCAGGGACCAGTATTTTGTAAGTGACATTGTTTAGAATTGCTAGTTTATGATGACAATAAAAAGCAAATCCATTTCCAGACAGCTCTGTTACTGTTTATAAATCCTCTCTTTATTGCTTACACATGCAGCAGATACCCAACAACCCCAACAACCCCACATTTGGTACCACTGTCAATGGATACTGTTTTTAGATTCCTGCTTTGTGCCACCAATGGTGCTACAAACTTTAAATATATTAGCTCATTTAATCCTCACAACACTCATTAAAGGAGTTAATATATTCAGGATATTGCCAAGCATACAGTGAGGCCTCGAAAAATCTTTGTTCTCATCTTCATCATCATCATCATCATCATCAATCCCACTTAATCATTTGAAATTGAGTCACAGAGAGGCTAAGTAACTTACCCAATGCGACTCGGCTAATAAGTGCAGAACCAGATTTGAATTTCAATCTACCTGACTCCAAAAGTGAGTCCTGGTGGCAACGCCATTTGGTTAAACATTTGCAGGCTAGGTATCGTGTAGCAGGAGAAGCTGCCTATCTGGGAGTGATTCAATAGATCCCCAAAACTTCAGTTTGCTGTTCAGTCCCTCTTACACTAGCTCTTTGTGATACCTGAAATTCAACCATTCACCCCTCTTTTCAGTTTTAAGTAACATTCTTAGCATTTATTAGAGTGTGATGTTAAATAAGTCTGTGATCATTAGATAAATGCGTGTCCCCCATAGGCTGACAGCTGCAAGAGGGCAGGGTGGGACCACATCTGCTTTGCTTCCAGAGTGTCCCCAGCACCTAGCTTAGATCCTAAGATATCATAGGCACCAAAAATGCCTGTCTGGTATCCAAACACCGGCATTTAAGTCTCCAATACTGATATATCCGTCATTCAAAAGATCCAAGAGCCTCAATGAACTTCAATTCAGCATTTACAGTGTCAGGTACTGTAAAAGGAGATGAAGGAAGAGAATATTAAGCAAAATTGTTGCTCTTAAAAAAACTTGCATTCTATGCAAGGATTCTTCAATATATGCAAATCAATCAATGTGATACACCATATTAACAAATTGAAGGAGAAAAACCATATGATCATCTCAATAGATGCAGAGAAAGCTTTCAACAAAATTCAACACCAATTTATGAAAAAAACCCTCCAGAAATTAGGCATAGAGGAAACTTTCCTCAACATAATAAAGGTCATATATGACAAACCCACAGCCAACATCATCCTCAATGGTGAAAAACTGAAACCATTTCCACTAAGATCAGGAACAAGACAAGGTTGCCCACTCTCACCACTCTTACTCAACCTAGTTTTGGAAGTTTTAGCCACAGCAATCAGAGAAGAAAAGGAAATAAAAGGAATCCAAATTGGAAAAGAAGGAGTAAAGCTGTCACTGTTTGCAGATGACATGATACTATACATAGAGAATCCTAAAGATGCTACCAGAAAACTACTAGAGCTAATCAATGAATTTGTTAAAGTAGCAGGATACAAAATTAATGCACAGAAATCTCTGGCATTCCTGTACACTAATGATGAAAAATCTGAAAGTGAAATCAAGAAAACACTCCCATTTACCACTGCAACAAAAAGAATAAAATATCTAGGAATAAACCTACCTAAGGAGACAAAAGACTTGTATGCAGAAAATTATAAGACACTGATGAAAGAAATTAAAGATGATACAAATAGATGGAGAGATATACCATGTTCCTGGATTGGAAGAATCAATATTGTGAAAATGACTCTACTACCCAAAGCAATCTACAGATTCAATGCAATCCCTATCAAACTACCACTGGAATTTTTCACAGAACTAGAATAAAAAATTTCACAATTTGTATGGAAACACAAAAGACCCCGAATAGCCAAAGCAATCTTGAGAACGAAAAATGGAGCTGGAGGAATCAGGCTCCCTGACTTCAGACTATACTACAAAGCTACAGTAATCAAGACACTGTGGTACTGGCACAAAAACAGAAAGATAGATCAATGGAACAGGATAGAAAGCCCAGAGATAAACCCACGCACATATGGTCACCTTATCTTTGATAAAGGAGGCAGGAATGTACAGTGGAGAAAGGACAGCCTCTTCAATAAGTGGTGCTGGGAAAACTGGACAGGGACTTGTAAAAGTATGAGATTAGATCATTCCCTAACAGCATACACAAAAATAAGCTCAAAATGGATTAAAGACCTAAATGTAAGGCCAGAAACTATCAAACTCTTAGAGGAAAACATAGGCAGAACACTCTATGACATAAATCACAGCAAGATCCTTTTGGACCCACCTCCTAGAGAAATGGAAATAAAAATAAACACATGGGACCTAATGAAACTTCAAAGCTTTTGCACAGCAAAGGAAACCATAAACAAGACCAAAAGACAACCCTCAGAATGGGAGAAAATATTTGCAAATGAAGCAACTGACAAAGGATTAATCTCCAAATTTTATAAGCAGCTCAATAGCAAAAAAACAAACAACCCAATCCAAAAATGGGCAGAAGACCTAAATAGACATTTCTCCAAAGAAGATATACAGACTGCCAACAAACACATGAAAGAATGCTCAGCATCATTAATCATTAGAGAAATGCAAATCAAAACTACAATGAGATATCATCTCACACCCGTCAGAATGGCCATCATCAAAAAATCTAGAAACAATAAATGCTGGAGAGGGTGTGGAAAAAAGGGAACACTCTTGCAGTGCTGATAGGAATGTGAATTGGTACAGCCACTATGGAGAACAGTATGGAGGTTCCTTAAAAAACTACAAATAGAACTGCCATATGACCCATCAATCCCGCTACTAGGCATATACCCTGAGAAAACCATAATGCAAAAAGAGACATGTACCAAAATGTTCATTGCAGCTCTATTCACAATAGCCCAGAGATGGAAACAACCTAAGTGTCCATCATCAGATGAATGGATAAAGAAGATGTGGCACATATATACAATGGAATATTACTCAGCCATATAAAGAAACGAAATTGAGCTATTTGTAATGAGGTGGATAGATTTAGAGTCTGTCATACAGAGTGAAGTAAGTCAGAAAGAGAAAGACAAATACTGTATGCTAACAAACATATATGAAATTTTAGGAAAAAAAATGTCATGAAGAACCTAGGGGTAAAACAGGAATAAAGACACAGACCCACTGGAGAATGGACTTGAGGATATGGGGAGGGGAAGGGTAAGTTGTGACAAAGCGAGAGAGAGGCATGGACAAATATACACTACCAAACGTAAGGTAGATAGGTAGTGGGAAGCAGCCGCATAGCACAGGGAGATCAGCTCGGTGTTTTGTGACCGCCTGGAGTGGTGGGATAGGGAGGGTGGGAGGGAGGGTGACTCAAGAGGGAAGGGATATGGGAACAGATGTATATGTATGACTGATTCACTTTGTTATAAAGCAGAAACTAAAAAAAAATAAAGATGAAAATATCTAAAATTTTTTTTTAAATTGCATTCTAGCAAGAGACAGGAGTATACCCTACAGGGTTGGATATAATTTGCTTTCAGTCATATTCATGTGCCAGGTACCACAACCTAATTTCTTTCTTACACATGGTTCTGAAAGCTGTTTTTGTTTTGGTTGGGTTTGGTTTGGTTTGATTTTTTATTGAAGTATAGTTGATGTACAATATTATATAAGTTACATGTGTACAGTATAGTGATTCACAATGTTTAAAGGTTATATTCCATTTATAGCTATTATAAAATATTGGCTATATTCCCTGTGTTGTACAATATATCCTTGTAGCTTATTTTATACATAGTAGTTTGTACCTCTTAATCTCCCTATGCTGCCCTGCCTTCCCTCTCCCCACTGGTAAGCACTAGGCTGGTCTCTGTATCTGTGAGTCTGTTTCTTTTTTTGTTATAATCATTAGTTTGTTGCATTTTTTGGATTCCACATATAAGTGACATAAAGTCTGTTTTCTTTTCTTGCCAGTCCCCATGCTTCTCTCTCTCTCTCTTTCAATATGAGGGTAGCTACCTTGAGATCATCTGAAAGAAAATGCTGAGTGGGAAAATAACACCCTTAATTTGGCATTTGCCTAATGTTCCTTTATTTAATGAAGAAACTTTCATGCGACAAATAATTCAAATTTTCTCAGCCATATATTCTTCTGTTGCATAGAACAGATCCCCTTTCATGGACCCCCGAGCTGTTAAAAGAACAAGAAATAAACTTCTATAAGTCAGAAAAAGAAAGAGAAGTACCATATGATATCACTTATATGTGAAATTTAAATTATGACACAGGGCCTCCCTGGTGGCGCAAGTGGTTGAGAGTCTGCCTGCCGATGCAGGGGATACGGGTTCGTGCCCCGGTCTGGGAGGATCCCATATGCCGCGGAGCGGCTGGGCCCGTGAGCCATGGCCGCTGAGCCTGCGCGTCCGGAGCCTGCGCATCCGGAGCCTGTGATCCGCAACGGGGGAGGCCACAACAGTGAGAGGCCCGCATACCGAAAAAAAAATAAATAAATAAATAAATAAAATAAATTATGACACAAATGAATTTATCTACAGAACAGAAACAGACTCACAGACATAGAGAACAGGCTTGTGGTTGCCAAGGAGGAAGGAGGGGAGGGGAGGGAAGGATTGGGAGTTTGGGATTAGCAGATGCAAAGTATTATATATAGAACAGATAAACAACAATGTCCTACTGTATAGCACAGGGAACTATATTCAATGTCTTGTGATAAACCATAATGGAAAAGAATATAATAAAGAATGTATATACATGTATAATTGAATCATTTTGGTGTACTGCAGAAATTAACATTGTGAATCAACTATACTTCAATAAAAAAAGAAATAACTTTTATTGCGTTGAACCATCACATGCATGGAGCTTTTTGTTACCAGAACCTAACCTACACATACTAAGTTTTAAACTGACTATAGTATAAGGCAGAATGCAGTAAATGCTAAGTAGGGATATACGTCATACATTTAGAAGAGCAGAGATGAAGAAATGATGATATTTTCTGCTCAATATTTATTGTCCTGTACATCAGATTTTATCCTCACAATAACATCACTGAGTATATTTTATCTCCTTTGTATAGCTTGGGAGACTGAGATTAGAAAATTTAAGGAATTTTCACAACTTCACAAAGCTAACTATTTGTAGAAGTAAGATACAAATTTAAGTGTCACCTCAAAACCCTCAGTCTTTCCAAGACACCATGTTACCCCTTGTAGTGGAGGTCAAGGATGACTTGAATGGGGGCTTGTATATGAACTGGGCCTGAAAGAATGAAAACAGTGTACAAATCAAGTATCAGAGGGATCCAATCGATAACACACTTTTATGCAAATTAAGCTTTGCCTGAGTGACCCAGAGTTATTTCGTGGTGCTTACAAAATTGGAAACAAAACTTGTTTAATACATAAAGCTACTTTCTGGAGGGATAATCAGTATTCTCAAGCTGAGCATGCATTTGTCCTCTTCTAGGTGGACAAGTTGCTGGGATGATGGACCATCCACCATCTGTCTGGGTAATTAATAACTGCCAAAAACCAGGGGCTGAAGCTCTTAGCAGAGTAAGGACACTCTAGGAGCAGCAGTCGGCTTAAGCCTCCTCATAGAGAACATACCAATTAAGGGGACTAATTAGGCTTCTGTTAGATTCCAGTGGGATCCATTAAAAGAAAATCTTGTAAAATATTTTACCCCAGAATATATACTTGGATAATCCAGAAAAGTGACCTAATTAAGAGATTTGAAGCTCATTGAAGTAGATTCCAGAACAGAATTGTTTCTGTCAAAACAACATGGCAGAGAGAGGACCTTCAAGATGGCGGAGGAGTAAGACATGGAGATCAACTTCTTCCCCACAAATACATCAAAAATACATTTACATGTGGAGCAACTCCTACAGAACACCTACTGAACACTGGCAGAAGACCTCAGACTTCCCAAAAGGCAAGAAAATCCCCACGTATCTGGCTGTGTGGCTGACAGGGTCTTGGTACTGCGGCCAAGTGTCAGTCCTGAGCCTCTGAGGTAGGAGAGCAGAGTTCAGGACACTGGACCACCAGAGACCTCCAAGTAATATCAATCAGCAAGAGTTCTCCCAGAGATCTCTATCTCAACGCTAAGACCCAGCTCCACTCAACAACCAGCAACCAGGTCTCCAGGGCTGGACACCCCATGCCAAACAGCTACCAAGACAGGAACACAACCCCACCCATTAGCAGAGAGGCTGCCTAAAATCATAATAAGTTCACAGACACCCCAAAACACACCACTGGACATGGTCGTGCCCACCAAAAAGATAAGATCCAGCCTCACCCACCAGAACACAGGCACCAGTCCCCTCTACCAGGAAGCCTACACAACCCACGGAACCAACCTTACTACTGGGGGCAGACACAAAAAAACAATGGTAACTACAAACCTGCAGCCTGTGAAAAGGAGACCCCAAATACAGTAAGTTAAGCAAAATGAGAAGACAGAGAAATACGCAGCAGATGAAGGAGCAAAGTAAAAACCCACCAGACCAAACAAATCAAGAGGAAATAGGCAGTCTACCTGAAAAAGTATTCAGAGTAATGATAGGAAAGATGATCCAAAATCTTGGAAATAGAATGGAGAAAATATAAGAAATGTTTAACAAGGACCTAGAAGAACTAAAGAGCAAACAAACACAGATGAGCAACACAATAAATGAAATTAAAAATTCTCTAGAAGGAATCAATATCACAATAACTAAGGCAGAAGACAGATAAGTGACCTGGAAGATAAAATAGTGGAAATAACTACCACAGAGCAGAATAAAGAAAAAAGAATGAAAAGAATTGAGGACAGTCTTAGAGACCTCTGGGACAAAATTAAATGCACCAACATTAAAATTATAGGGGTCCCAGAAGAAGAGACAAAGAAACAGACTGAGAAAATATTTGAAGAGATTATAGTTGAAAACTTCCCTAATATGGGAAAGGAATTAGTCAATCAAGTCCAGAGAGTCCCATACAGGATAAATCCAAGGAGAAACATGCCAAGACACATATTAATCAAACTATTAAACATTAAATAAAAGAAAAAGTATTAAAAGCAGCAAAGGAAAAGGAACAAATAACATACAAGGAAATCCCCATAAGGTTGACAACTGACTTCTCAGCAGAAACTCTGCAAGCCAGAAGGGTGTGGCGGGACATATTTAAAGTGATGAAAAGGAAAACCTACAACCAAGATTACTCTACCCAGCAAGGGTTTCATTCAGATTTGAGGGAGAAATTAAAACCTTTACAGACAACCAAAAGCTGAGAGAGTTCAGCACCACCAAACCAGCTTTACAACAACTTCTAAAAGAACTTCTCTAGACAGGAAACACAAGAGAAGAAAAGCCCTATAAAAACAAACCAAAAACAATTAAGAAAATGGTAATAGGAACATACATATCGATAATTACCTTAAATGTAAATGGATTAAATGCTCCAACCAAAACACACAGACTGGCTGAATGGATACAAAAACAAGACCTGTATATATGTTGTCTACAAGAAACCCACTTCAGACCTAAGGACACATACAGACTGAAAGTGAGGGGATGGAAAAAAATATTCCATGCAAATGGAAATCAAAAGAAAGCTGGAGTAGCAATTCTCATATTACACAAAATAGACTTTAAAATAAATACTATTACAAGACACAAAGGAGGACACTACATAATGATCAAGGGATGAATTCAAGAAGAAGATATAGAAATTGTAAATGCCTATGCACCCGATATAGGAGCACCTCAATACATAAGGCAAACACTAACAGCCATAAAAGGGGAAATTGACAGTAACACAATTATAATAGGGGATTTTAACACCCCACTTTCACCAATGGACAGACCATCCAAAATGAAAATAAATAAGGAAACACAAGCTTTAAATGATACATTAAACAAGATGGACCTAATTGATATTTATAGGACATTCCATCCAAAAACAACAGAATACACTTTCCTCTCAAGTGCTCATGGAACATTCTCCAGGATGAATCATATCTTGGGTCACAAATAAAGCCTTGATAAATTTAAGAAAATTGAAATAATATGAAGTATCTTTTCCAACCACAACACTATGAGACTAGATATAAATTACAGGAAAAAAACTGTAAAAAATACAAACACATGGAGGCTAAACAATGCACTATTAAATAAGCAAGAGATCACTGAAGAAATCAAAGAGGAAATCAAAAAATACCTAGAAAGAAATGACAATGAAAACACGACGGCCCAAAACCTATGGGATGCAGCAGAAGCAGTTCTAGGAGGGAAGTTTATAGCAATACAACCCTACGTCAAGAAATGAGAAAAATCTCAAATAAACAACCTAAGCTTACACTTAAAGCAATTGGAGAAAGAAGAACAAAAAAACCCCCAAAGTTAGCAGAAGGAAAGAAATCATAAAAATCAGATCAGAAATAAATGAAAAAGAAATGAAGGAAACGATAACAAAGATCAATAAAACTAAAAGCTGGTTCTTTAAGAAGATAAAATTGATAAACCATTAGCCAGACTCATCAAGAAAAAAAAGGGAAAAGACTCAAATCAACAGAATTAGAAATGAAAAGGAGAAGTAACAACTGACACTGCAGAAATACAAAGTATTATGAGAGATTACTACAAGCAACTATATGCCAAAAAAATGGACAACCTAGAAGAAATGGACGCATCCTTAGAAAAGCACAACCTTCCGAGACTGAATCAGGAAGAAATACAAAATACAAACAGACCAATCACAAGCACTGAATTTGAAACTGTGATGAAAAATCTTCCAAAAACAAAAGCCCAGGACCAGATGGCTTCACAGGAGTATTCTATCAAACATTTAGAGAAGAGCTAACAACTATCCTTCTCAAACTCTTCCAAAATATACCAGAGGGAGGAACATTCCCAAACTCATTCAACGAGGCCACCATCACCCTGATACCAAAACCAGACAAAGATGTCACAAAGAAAGAAAACTACAGGTCAATATCACTGACGAACATAGATGCAAAAATCCTCCACAAAATACTAGCAAACAGAATCGAACAGCACATTAAGAGGATCATACACCATGATCTACTGGGGTTTATTCCAGGAATGCAAGGATTCTTCAATATATGCAAATCAATCAATGTGATACACCTTATTAACAAATTGAAGGATAAAAACCATTTGATCATCTCAACAGATGCAGAGAAAGCATTTGACAAAATTCAACACCCATTTATGATAAAAACCCTGCAGAAAGTAGGCATAGAGGGAACTTACCTCAACATAATAAAGGCCATATATGACAAACCCACAGGAAACATCATTCTCAATGGTGAAAAACTGAAAGCATTTCCACTAAAATCAGGAACAAGACAAGGTTGCACACTCTCACCACTATTATTCAACACAGTTTTGGAAGTTTTAGCAACAGCAATCAGAGAAGCAAAAGAAATCAAAGGAATCCAAATCGGAAAAGAAGTAAAACTGTCACTGTTTGCAGATGACATGATACTATACTTAGAAAATTATAAAGATGCTACCAGAAAACTACTAGAGCTAATCAATGAATTTAGTAAAGTAGCAGGATACAAAATTAATGCACAGAAATCTCTTGCATTACTATACACTAAGGATGAAAAATCTGGAAGAGAAATTAAGGAAACACTCCCATTTACCACTGAAACAAAAAGAATAAAATACCTAGGAATAAACCTACATAAGGAGACAAAAAGACCTGTGTGCAGAAAACTAAAAGACACTGATGAAAGAAATTAAACATGATACCAACAGATGGAGAGATATACCATGTTCTTGGATTGGAAGAATCAACATTGTGAAAATGACTCTACTACCCAAAGCAATTTACAGATTCAATGCAATCCCTATCAAACTACCAATGAAATTTTTCACAGAACTAGAAAAAATTTTTCACAATTTGTATGGAAACACAAAAGACCCCGAAGAGCCAAAGCAATCTTGAGAAAAAAAACAGAGCTGGAGGAATCAGGCTCCCTGACTTCAGACTATACTACAAAGCTATAATAATCAAGACAGTATGGTACTGGCACAAAGACAGAAATATAGATCAATGGAACAGGATAGAAAGCCCAGAGATAAACCCACGCACATATGGTCACCTTATCTTTGATAAACAAGGCAAGACTATACAAAAGACAGCCTCTTCAATAAGTGGTGCTGGGAAAACTGGACAGCTACATGTAAAAGAATGAAATTAGAAAAATTCCTAACACCATACACAAAAATAAACTCAAATGGATTAAAGACCTAAATGTAAGGCCAGGCAGTATAAAACTCTTAGAGGAAAACATAGGCAGAACACTCTATGACATAAATCACAGCAAGATTCTTTTTGACCCACCTCCTAGACAAATGGAAATAAAAGCAAAAATAAACAAATGGGACCTCATGAAACTTAAAAGCTTTTGCACAGCAAAGGAAAACATAAACAAGATGAAAAGACAACTCTCAGAATGGTACAAAATATTTGAAAACAAAGCATCTGACAATGGATTAATCTCCAAAATGTACAAGCAGCTCATGAAGCTCAATATCATAAAAACAAACAACCCAATCCAAAAATGGGTGGAAGACCTAAAGAGACATTTCTCCGAAGAAGATATACAGATTGCCAACAAACACATGAAAGGATGCTCAACATCACTAATCATTAGGGAAATGCAAATCAAAACTACAATGAGATATCATCTCCCACCAGTCAGAATGGCCATCATCAAAAAATCTACAAACAATAAGTGCTGGAGAGGATGTGGAGAAAATAGAACCCTCTGGCACTCTGTACATTCCTCTGGGAATGTAAATTGATATAGCCACTATGGAGAACAGTATGGAGGTTCCTTAAAAAACTTAAATTAGAACTACCATATGACCCAGCAATCCCACTACTGGGCATATACCCTGAGAAAACCATAATTCAAAAAGAGTCATGTACCACAATATTCATTGCAGCACTATTTACAATAGCCAGGACATGGAAGCAACCTAAGTGTCCATCAACAGATGAATGGATAAGGAAGATGTGGTGTATATATACAATGGAATATTACTCTGCCATTAAAAAGAATGAAATAATGCTATTTGCAGCAACATGGATGGACCTACAGATTATCATAATACACGAAGTAAGTTGGAAAGAGAAAGACAAATACCGTATGATAGCACTTATATGTGGAATCTAAAATATGACATAAATAAACATATCTATGAAACAAAAACTGAGTCATAGATAGAGAGAACAGACTTGCATTTGCCAAGTGGGAGGGGGTGTGCGGGAGGGAAGGTTTGGGGGTTTGGGATTAGCAGATGCAAACTATTATATATAGGATGGATAAACAACAAGGTCCTACTGTATAGTACAGGAAACTATATTCAATATCCTGTGATAAACCATAATGGAAAAGAATATGAAAAAGAATATATACATGTATAACTGAGTCACTTTGCTATACAGCAGAAATTAAACACAACATTGTCAATCAACTACACTTCAATATAATTTTTTTCAAAAGATTATGATGCAAAGACCCTTTGGGTTTTTAGACCCAAGACCAGGAGAAATGATCACAGTAGTTACTAGGACACAAACCCCAGCATGGCACCACAGAGGGTTTTCCTAATAGATGGTTACAGTAGTAGGAAGTCTCCCACACCACCTGTCAGTAGAACCCATAATCATGGCCCAGTGGGTGGCAGAAATGAAGCAGGTTGTCCAGCAAAGGACCTGATTTCACTAAGCAATGTCACACGGTTGGGCAGCCAGCAGCAGAGAGTAAAGACAAGCTTCAACTTTGTGCCAGGCAATGTCTAGGAAGAAGCTTGGTGGGTGAGAAGCAGAAAGGCTGATATAGAACAAAGCCACAGACACTGCTCCAGATCCAGAGACAGCCATTGGAATCCACACATGCAATATGGCATGACAGGTAAGGACACGGTTCACAAACTGCAAGTGCATCAGAGTCAACTGGAGGGCTTGTTAAAACACAGATTGCTGGGCCCCACCCTCAAATTTTCCAATTCATTAGATCTTGGGTGAGCTCTCAATTTTACATTTTTAACAAGTTCCCTGGTGATGCTGACGCTGCTGGTTGGGATCACACTTTGAGAACCACAATTCTAAATGATTATATTAGTGTTGCACTGGAAAAGCTACCCACTGAGCAGGCACTGTTCTCATGGGGTGGGGGCTTCTCTGAATCATGAGTCAGGAAAAGTAAGGGAGCCAGGGAGTCTCCTTTGCAATATGCTAACCCTCTCTCCCCATGTATTTTCTCTCCCTACCATATTTATCCTAAAAGGTGTTTGCTGCATTAGTTTGAAATAGACAACTGTTTCTATACCATCAAAAATAAACAATGGGGGGCTTCTCTGGTGGCGCAGTGGTTGAGAGTCTGCCTGCCGATGCAGGGGACACGGGTTCGTGCCCCGGTCAGGGAGGATCCCACATGCCGTGGAGCGGCTGGGCCCATGAGCCATGGCCGCTGAGCCTGTGCGTCCAGAGCCTGTGCTCCGCCAATGGGAGAGGCCACAACAGTGAGAGGCCTGCGTACAGCAAAAAACAAACAAAACAAAAAAACAATGGAATGGGACTCCCCTGGTGGCACAGTGGTTAAGAATCCACCTGCCAATGCAGGGGACATGGGTTCAATCCCTGGTCCAGGAAGATCCCACATGCCGCAGAGCAACTAAGCCCATGCACCACAATTGCTGAGTCTGCACTCTAGAGCCCACGAGCCACAACTACTGAGCCCACATGCCACGACTACTGAAGCCCACGTGCCTAGACCCTGTGCTCTGCAACAAGAGAAGCCACCAAAAAGAGAAGCCCATGCACCACAACGAAGAGTAGCCCCGACTTGCCACAACTAGAGAAGCCTGTGCACAGCAATGAAGACCCAACACGGCCAAAAATTTAAAAAAAAAATTTTTTTTAACATCAGTTGACTGTTAAATAAATAAACAATGGAAGAGTGAAATAAATACAAAATACTTTTTTGTTAAGGTGGGAGGAGGAAGGAAAATTGTATCCATAACTTCTGGGATTTCTAACTCTAGATATCATGATCAAAAAACAGGAAAAGAAAGGGCAATGGAGCCCAAATAGCACACAGGTGAAACAGACTGAAGCTAGCCTAATTTGGTTTAGCCAGGCGTGGCACAGGCAAAAAACATGTACATTCTTGCTTACTCCTAGGAATAAAGTAGGAGAAGCAGACTGAAACTGCTTATCTCTGGCCAGTTCCCATGACCTTCCCAGAGTGCAACTTTTACCCTTGCCAAGTGCCTGCCCCAACCCCTGTAGCTCCACTCAGCAAAGGCTGCCATTGCTGAGGAGCAAACACACTTGGGAGGTATGGAGCTGGCTCAGACCCCACACTGCATCTGAATAGGGTGAAGGTGGTCATTGCTGGTGCTCACAGTGGCAACAGATCAGGAGTCTGGAGCTCTGACTGACATGCCAGTATCATCCCAGTAAGCTCCTTGGTCCACACAGGGGCCCCACTCAGGTCCCTCATGCCCCGGCCCTGCTCCCTTCTGAGGCAAAGGTACCACTGCCAAGAGGGGGGAAGAACACACACTTAGAGATAACAAAACCAGCTTGGATCCGACCCTCAGAGCTTCTGCTCCAACACATTGGGAACTGACTCCATTCCCAATAGGGCAGTGACAGCCACTGAGCATGGGAGAAGCTCTGGCTTACACCTGTATCTGTCTCTAGCCCCTCCATCTCCAGCCACACCTCCCACCAAGGTGACAGTTGCCAGCACACCCTAGGGGAAGACATGACCCATGTTCGCTTCAAATCCAGCTCTCTAACCCAAGCCACTGGGCACACACAGACTGTAAAGAGATGCTTCCACACAAAGACACCCTTTCAAGACTGGGAGAGGTAACTTTTCACCTAATTTCATAGAGAAAAAGAAAGTTAAACAAAATGAGAAAACAGAGGAATCTGTTTCAAATAAAAGAACAAGAAAAAAAACTGAAAAAACAACTAATGAAACAGAGATATATAATTTACCAGATAAAGAGTTCAGAACTTTAGTAATAAAAATGCTAACTGAACTTGGGAAAGGAATAGATGAGCATAGTGAGAATCTTAACAAGGAAATAGAAAATATAAAACAGAACCACTCAGAGCTGAAGAATACAATAAATGAAATGAAAAACACACTCAAAGGAATTAATAGAAGATTAGATGATGCAGAAGAACACACAAATGAACTAGAAGACAGAATAATGGAGATCACCCAATCAGAAAAGCAAAAAGAAAAACAAATTTTTAAAAATGAAGACACTTTAAGGGACCTCTGGAACAACATCATGCATACCAACATTCACATTATAGGAGGTCACAGAAGGAGAAGAGAAAGAAAAAGTGGTCAAAAATGTATTCAGTGAAATTATGGAAGAAAACTTCCCAAACCTGAAGAAGGAAACAGATAACCCAATACAGGAAGCACAAACAGTCACAAACAAGATAAACCCAGAGACACACACCAAGACATATCATAATTAAAATGGCAAAAGTCAAAGGTAAAGAGAGAATTCTAAAGGCAGCAAGAGAAAAACAAAGAGTCAAATACAAGGGAACCCCCATAAAGTTATCAGCTGATTTTTGCTGCAGAAATTTTGCAGGTCAGAAGAAAGTGGCATTATATATTTAAAGTAGTAAAAGTGAAAAACCTACAACCTAGGATACTTTACACAGCAAGATTATCATTCAGAATTGAAGGAGAGATAACTTCTCAGACAAGCAAAAATTGAAAGAGTTCATCAACACTGAACATACCCTAAAAGAAATGTTAAAGGGTCCTCTCTATGTAGAAAAGAAAAGGCTATGACAAGAAGCAAGAGTCTATAGGACAGGGAAAGTTCCACTAGTAAAGGAGAATATATAGTGAAGGCTGTGGATCAATGACTTAAAGAAGCTAGTACAAAGATTAAAAGACAAAAAATACAAAATCAACTATAACTTTAATGAACAGTGAATGAATAAACATGAAGATGTAAAATATGACATCAAAAACACAAAAAATGGGAGAGTGGAGTAAAAAAAATGTAGATCTTTTAGAATGTGTTTGAACTTAAATGACTATAAGTTTAAAACAAGTAGATATAGTTATAGATCAACATACCTGATGCCCACGATAACCACAAATTGAAAAACCTACAATAGATTAACAAAAGCTAGAGAGAAAGGAACTTAAGCATTCCATTAAAGAAAATCATCAAACCTCAAGGGAAGAAACTAAATGAAAAAGAAAAGAAGAGAGAATAATTGTAAAAACAACCAGAATTCAAGTAACAAAATGGCAATAAGTACACATCCATCAATAATCACTATAAATATCAAGGGACTAAATGCTGCAATCAAAAGACATAGCATGGGGCTTCCCTGGTGGCGCAGTGGTTGGGAGTCCACCTGCTGATGCAGGGGACATGGGTTCGTGCCCCTGTCCCGGAGGATCCCGCGTGCCGCGGAGCAGCTGGGCCCGTGGGCCAGGGCCGCTAAGCCTGCGCGTCCGGAGCCTGTGCTCCGCAGCGGGAGGGGCCACAGCAGTGAGAGCCCGCGTACTACCAAAGAAAAAAAAAAAAAAGACATAGCATGGCTGACTGGTGGGGAAAAGGGAACAAGACCCATCTATTGATATATGCCACTTACAAAAGACTGACTTCAGATCTAAAGACAAAGGCTGAAAGTGAGGGCATAGAAAAGGATATTTCATGCAAAGGAAATTGGCAGAAAGCTGGGGTAGCAATATTCATATCTAGGCAAAGTAGACTTTAAAACAAAGTCTATAACAAAAGGCAAAGAAGGGCATTATATAAAGGTAAAAATATCAATATAAGAAGATATAGCACTTATTAACATATATTCACCTAGAATAGGAGCACCTAATTATATAAAGCAAATATTAACAAACATAAAGGGAGAAATTGACATTAATACAATTATAGCAGGAGACTTTAACACCCCACTTACATCAATGGAAAGATCATCCAGGCAGAAAATCAATAAGGAAACAGTGGCCTTAATTGACATATTAGACCAATTGGTCTTTATAGATATCTACAGGACATTACATTCAAAAACAGCAGAATACACATTCTTTTCAAGTGCACATGGAATGTTCTCCAGGATGGCTCACATGCTAGGTCACAAAACAAGTCTCAACAAATTTAATAGGATAGAAATTATATCAATTTTATGACCAAAAGGGTGTTAAACTAGAAATCAATTATAGGAAGAAAAATGGGAAAAACACAAACACATGGAGACTAAACAATATGGTACTAAAAACCAATGGGTCAATGAAGAAATCAAAGAGGAAATCAGAAAATACCTTGAGAAAAATGAAGACAAAAATACAACTTTCCAAAATCTATAGGATGCAGCAAAAGCAGTCTTAAGAGGGAAGTTTATAGAGATACAAGCCTACCTTAAGAAACAAGAAGAAATTCAAAACAACTTAACCTACCATCTAAAGGAATTGGTGGGGGGAGCTCAAAATCAGCAGAAGGAGGGAAATAATAAAGATCAGAGAGGAAATAAATAAAATAGAGACCAAAAAAACAACAGAAAAAAATCAATGAAATAAAGACCTAGTTTTTTGAAAAGATAAACAAAACTGATAAGCCTATAGCCAGACTCATTAAGAAAAAAAGAGAGAGGACCTAAAATAAACAAAATAAGAAGTGAAAGAGGAGAATTAAAACCAATAACACCAAGATACAAAAAAATCATAAGAGAACACTATGAACAGTTATATGCCAAGAGAGTGGATGACCTAGAAGAAATGGATAAATTTCTAGAAACATACACTCTTCCAAGACTTTATCGAAGAAATAGACAATCTGAATAGACCAATCACTAGAAGTGAAATTGAATTAGTAATCAAAAAACTCCCAGCAGACAAAAGCCCAGGACCAAACAGTTTCACAGGGGAATTCTTCCAATTATATAAAGAAAACTTAATACCTATCCTTCTCAAAGTATTCCAAAAAACTGAAAAGGAGAAAACACTTCCAAATTTATTCTTCAAGGCCACCATTACCCTGATACCAAAACCAGACAAAGACACTACAAAAAAAGAAAATTACAAGCCAATATCTTTGTTGAATATAGATGCAAAAATCCTCAACAAGATATTAACAAACCAAATTTAACAACATATAAAAAGGATAATACACCATGATCAAGTGGGATTTATTCCAGGGAGGCAAGGATGGTTGAATTTCCACAAATCAATCAATATGATATACCACATTAATAAAACAAAGGATAAAAATCACATGATCTTCTCAATAATTGCAGAAAAAGCATTTGAAAAAATTCAACATCGCTTCATGATTTAAAAAACTCTCATCAAAGTTAGTATGGAGGGAACATATCTCAACATAATAAAGGCAATTCATGACAAACCCATAGCTAACATTATGCTCAATGTGAAAAGCTGAAAGAGTTTCCTCTGAAATCAGAAACAAGAAAAATATGTCCACTCTTGCCACTTCTATTTAAATAGTATTTAACATAAGAAGTTCTAGCCACAGCAATCAGACAATAAAAAGAAATAAAAAGCATCCAAATTGGAAAGGAAGAAGTAAAACTGTCACTATTTTCAGATGACATAATACTATATACTACAGGAAACCCTAAAGCCGCCACTAAAAAACTATTAGAACTAATAAATGAGTTCAGTAAAGTTGCAGAATACAAGATTAATATACATTTATTTTTGCCGTGCTGCACGGCTGCGCAGCATGCAGGATCTTAGTTCCCCAACCAGGGATCGAACCCGTGCCCCCTGCAGTGGAAGCACGGAGCCTTAACCACTGGACCACCAGGGAAGCACCCGCATAGCACAGGGAGATCAGCTCGGTGCTTTGTGACCGCCTGGAGGGGTGGGATAGGGAGGGCGGGAGGGAGACGCAGAGGGGAGGGGATATGGGAACATATGTATATGTATAACTGATTAAATTTGTTAAATAAAAAAAAAGATTAATATACAGAAATTTGTTGCTTTTCTACACACTAATAATGAACTATCAGAAAGAGAAAGCAAGAAAACAATCCTGTTTAAACTTCATCAAAAAGAATGCAATACCTAGGAATAAACTTAACCAAGGAGGTGAGAGACGTATACTCTGAAAACTATAAAACACAGGAAATAAATTGAAGACGATATGAAGAAATGAAAGATATCCTGTGTTCACAGATTGGAAGAATTAATACTGTAAAAATGGCAATACTGCCCAAAGCAACCTACATATTTAATGCAATCCTTATCAAAATACCTATGACATTTTTCACAGAACTAGAACATTTATATGGAAACACAAAAGACCCCAAATAGCCATAAAAATCCTGAGAAAGAACAGAGCTGGAGGAATCACACTGCCTGAATTCAGATTATACTACAAATCTACAGTCATCAAAGCAGTATGGGGCCTCCCTGGTGGCGCAAGTGGTTGAGAGTCCGCCTGCCGATGCAGGGGATACGGGTTCGTGCCCCGGTCTGGGAGGATCCCACGTGCCGCGGAGCGGCTGGGCCCGTGAGCCATGGCCGCTGAACCTGCGCGTCCGGAGCCTGTGCTCCGCAACGGGGGAGGCCACAACAGTGAGAGGCCCGCGTACCGCAAAAAAAAAAAAAAAAAAAAAAAAAAAAAAAGCAGTATGGTACTGGCACAAAAAGAGACACATAAATCAACTGAACAGAATAGAGAGCCCAGAAATAAACCCACACACTTATGGTCAATTAATCTAGAACAAAGGAGGCATGAATATACAATGAAGAAAAGACAGTCTCTTCAATAAATGGTTTGGGAAAACTGGACAGCTGTATGTAAAAGAATGAAATTAGAACATTTTCCCATACCATATACAAAAAATAAACTCAAAATGAATTAAAACCCAAGTGTAAGACAAGAAACCATAAAACTCCTAGAAGAAAACATAGAACACTCTTTCACATAAATTGTAGCAATATTTTTTTTGGATCTGTCTCCTAAGGTAAAGGAAACAAAAGCAAAAATAAACAAAAAGGATCCAATTAAACCTAAAATCTTTTCCACAGCAAAGGAAACCACCAACAAAACAAAAGGACAGCTTACTGAATGGAAGAAAATATTCACAAATGATATGATTGATAAGGGGTTAATATCCAAAATATATAAGCAGCTCATATAATTCAACATCAAAAAAAAAACCAATTAAAATGTGGGCAGAAGACCTGAATAGACATTTTTCCAAAGAAGATATATAGATAGGCAACAGGTCAACATGAAAAGATGCTCAGCATCACTAATCATCAGGGAAATGCAAATCAAAATCACAATGAGATATCACCTCACACCTGTCAGAATGGCTCTCATTAAAAGACCACAAATAACAAATGTTGGTGAGGATGTGGAGAAAATGGAACACTCTTATACTGTTGGTGGGGATGTAAATTTGTGCAGCCACTGTGAAAAACAGTATGCAGGTTCCTCAAAAAACAAACGTAGAACTACCATATGATCCAGCAATTCCACTCCTGGATATATATCTGAAGGAAACAAAAACACTAATTCAAAAAGATACATGCACCCCTACTTTCATAGCAGTATTGTTTACAATAGCCAGGATATGGAAGCAACCTAAGTGTCCATCAACAAATGAATGAATCAAGAAGATGTGATATATATATATACAATGGAATGTTACTCAGCCATAAAAAAGAATGAAATTTTGCTATTTGCAACAGCATGGTTGGACATGGAGGGTATTATGCTAAGTGAAATAAGTCAGACACAGAAAGACAAATACTGTGTGTATAAATGTATATGTGGCATGTAAAAAGTAAACAAACTGGTGAATATAACAAAAAAGAAACAGACTCACAGATATAGAGAATAAACTAGTGGTTACCAGTGGGGAGAGGGGCAAGATAGGGGTAGGGGATTAAGAGATACAAACTACCACATATAAAATAAATAAGCTACAAGGATATATTATACCACACAGGGAATACAGCCAATATTTTATAATAACTTTAAATGGAGTATAATCTATAAAAATATTGAATCACTGTGTTGCACACCTGAAACTAATATAATATTGTAAATCAACTATACTTCAATTTTTAAAAATGAAGGATCAGCTTTTGAACATAAGGAATCTGAACCCAGGCCTGGTGCTCTATCTAAATCAGGCAGATATAATTACCAGACTTCATCCTCAGCACCTGTGGAACAATACAGTCTTAATCTCAGAGTCCACAGTAGCAAAATCCCTTCCTCTCCCTATGGGTTTCCTCGGGCCTAAGATCTAACATCGTCTCTGTGTATAAGGAGAACACAAGAGTGATGGCATCTCATCAAACTATGTTTTCCCAGCTCCATCAGTCAGAGTGTCCACAGTAAACAGATGATATGCTCAAAGGGAGAAAATGAAGAGAGTTTTACAAAGGTCCTACCTACAGATATGTGGGTGAAAGTAAGGGAACTGGTGATGGATGAAGAGCCAGGCACTAGTTGCAGCAGGAAGGCTTCACCACCCCAGGCATGAAAGAGCCCGGGGAAGGGGCTTCCCTGGTGGCGCAAGTGGTTGAGAGTCCGCCTGCCGATGCGGGGGATGCGAGTCTGTGCCCCGGTCCGGGAGGATCCCACTTGCCACGGAGCGGCTGGGCCCGTGAGCCATGGCCACTGGGCCTGCGCGTCCAGAGCCTGTGCTCCGCAGCAGCGGTGAGAGGCCCGCGTGCCGGAAAAAAAAAAAAAAAAAAAAGAGCCCGGAGAAGAAAAACAGTGGTAACAGAACCTGGACTGAGCTGGAGCCCCGGAGTAGGCCCACCAAGCAGGAAAGGCAGCCTGTGGTAGGCAAAATTTCTAGCAGTGGCCCCAAGATTTTACACTCTCACCTCCGGAACCTCTAAATGTGATGAGCTGTACCTCCTGAGATTGTGTTACGTCGTGTGGCACCAATGGCCTTAACTGTGGGAGATTACCTAGGTGAGCTGAATCTAATCACACAAGCATTTAAAAGCAGAGAGTTTTCTCTACCTGGTAAGAGAAGAAGGTAGGAGGAGAAGCCAGAAAGACTCAGACTTTGAGGACTTGACCTACCATTGCTGGCTTGAAGATGGAGGGGTCATGTGGGAAGGATGCAGACAGTCTCCAGGAGGAGTGGGCAGCTGGGCAGACAGACAGCCAGGAAACGGGACCCCAGTCCTGCAGCGGTGGGAACTAGATTCTGCCAGCCTGAATGAGCTTGGAAGCAGACATCCCCACCTCCATCTCCAGCCTCCAGATAAGAACCCAACCCAGCTGACACCTTGATTTCAGGCTTATGAGACCCTGAAGAGAGAACCCAGCTGAGTCCACCTGAACTGACTTCCAGAACTGTGCGCTGATAAATGGGTGATGTTTTAAGCCCCTAAATGTGCTGATTTGTTACATCAGTGATAGAAAACTAATATACAGCCAAAGAGGAGCACAGCTTCTGCCAGAATCAAAGACCCAGACCCTTGTGGCAGAGGCAGGGAAATAAGTACCCCAACCTCTGTTTTCTCCTCCAGGGCCTCCCATTGGCCAGGCCATTGAGATCACCCCGATGTCAGTCTCCCAGAGCCTCACTCAGGGAAGGTACCAACAGGTTCCAGGCCCAACGGTGAATTTGGGTTTTGTAGAGAACAAAGCTTATACAACTTTAGGACCCTCGCAAGAAAAAGAATACAAACGTATAAAAAAGGGGGGGAAATGATGTGATATATACACAGTGGAATACTACTCAGCCATAAAAAGAAATTTTCCCGTTTGCAATAACATGATGGACCTGGAAGAGGAGAAATGTAAAGTGCTTAGAACTGTATATGCTTTTTTTTTTTTTTTTTTTTTTTTTTGCGGTACGGGGGCCTCTAACTGTTGTGGCCTCTCCCGTTGCGGAGCACAGGCTCCGGACGCACAGGCCCAGCGGCCACGGCCCACGGGCCCAGCCGCTCCGCGGTATGTGGGATCACCCTGGACCGGGACATGAACCCGCATCCCCTGCATCGGCAGACAGACCCCCAACCACTGCGCCACCAGGGAAGCCCTGTATATGCTTTTCAAAAACTACCAAGTATATTTCTGACAAGAGAGAAATTCAATTTTGACAAAGCATCAATGAGAACTGAATACTCTATAGTTTTATATACCTAATGGATTAGAAGAAATTTCTACAGACTGTCTTGTGACTCCACAGAAATCAAACCTTGTTTCTCCTCTACTGCTCATATTTTTCCTGGGCCAGGCACTTTAGAACCGATTCTATTATAGTGCAACCTCTAACTGTGCACCTTCTTTTAACAACTGCACAGTGGTGTACGAGTATTCCTGGAAACCATTCCTATGCTGAACCACTAGCAATAACTTAATTCTCCATGGAAGAGAGAGAAAACCACATAAATATATCCACTAAACTCAGACTAAACGTATCCCACTCAACTTCCCATTAAATTCAAAAAATTCCGGGGCTTCCCTGGTGGCGCAGTGGTTGAGAGTCCGCCTGCCGATGCAGGGGACACGGGTTCGTGCCCCGATCCCGGAAGATCCCACATGCCGCGGAGCGGCTGGGCCCGCGAGCCATGGCCGCGGAGCCTGTGTGTCCGGAGCCTGTGCTCCGCAGCGGGAGAGGCCACAGCAGTGAGAGGCCCGCGTACAGAAAAAAAAAAAAAAAAAAAAAAAAAAAAAAATTCCGGGACTTCCTGGGTGGTGCAGTAGTTAAAAATCCACCTGCCAATGCACGGGACATGGGTTCGATCCCTGGTCTGGGAAGATCCCACATGCCGCGGAGCAACTAAGCCCATGCACCCCAACTACTGAACCTGTGCTCTAGAGCCCACAAGCTACAACTATTGAAGCCCATGCACCTAGAGCCCATGTTCTGCAGCAAGAGAAACCACCACAATGAGAAGCCCACGCACACCAGTGAAGACCCAACGCAGCCCAAAATAAAAATATATATATATACATAAATAATTTTTTAAATAAATAAAATTAAAAGAAAAATTCCCATGGCCTCTCCAATAGCATACAATACAAAGGAAATTGTGATGGAGGGAAGCTGAAAAGGTAGGAGACAGTCATCCTAACCAGCTGCATGCAGTTAAGAATATCTTACTTCTACAAATTGCACAAAACATAACCATATGAATACATTGTTAGGGGACCACACACACACAAACACACACACTCACACATGCAGATACACACGACCTGGGCCTTGGAAGGGTCCTGTGCAAGTGAAGAACCCTAAAGATACAGTTTCATTGGCTTCATGGTAAACCATGGTAAACCTGTCTCTAGTTCCCATTGTTGATCTGATTAGCATAACCAGCAGGCACACCTGTATTGGTTAAGTTCACTCTAACTTCTGTAACAAACAAACGCAAAGATGACTTACAGCTGAAGCACAATACAGGTTTATTTCTTGCTCATATAAAGTCCAAAAGAAGTTTTCTTCATTGACTGGCAGCTGTCCTCTAAATAATGACTTGGAGATCTAGATTCCTTTCATCTTGTGGCTCCACCTTCAGCACATGAATTCCAAGACTGCCATGCCCATCTGCATCAAACCACAGAGGAGAAAAAGCATGGAGGATCACACAAGGGAAGTTTTAGGGGGCCAACCTACAAGTGAAGCACATCACTTTCACTCACATTCCATCACCTAAAACTCAGTCACGTGCACGCGTCTAACTACAAATTGGGAGCTGAGAGTAGAAACCGTGCTTTGTAGCAGTTCAGGCCTGCAGGAATTCCCAGCTTTCATTCAGCATCACTCGACAATCTGGTTTACAAGCAGAGAAGAGGCACAGTCACATCAATCTCCGTTTGGTGGTTGCCAGGGTAGGCACAAATTTAAGAGAGGAAGAAAACAAATGCATCCCTATTACCTCTATGCCAATGAAGCTACTGACGAAAGATAGAATCCTTTGCGTGTGTCATCACTAGGTGGCTCTTTAGGCCTTTGGATTCCCCAAGTTTTTACCTCAGCTGCTTTTCAGCGATGCAGGATAAAAGGATTTTCCAGTACCTGAACAGAGACGTAAATGGCCCTATTCTTCCTGGCCTCACCCAAAGAATGGGTCTGGACCTGCCTGCACCTCAGAAAGATTAGCAACTGAGAGAAAAGAGAAGGCAGCGCAGTTACGAAGGGCACTGGGAATGTCCACCAGAGGCAGAGACACTGAGCCCACCAGGCCTGGTTAGAACCCCAGCTCTGCCCCTGATGCTCAGTGGGACATCGCCTCACACTAACTTCATTTCATCCTCATGAAGTGGAGACCCTAACACTACAGCCATTTAAGACAGGTTTCCGGCTTTTCCAAGTGCTTTCACCAACACCCTCTATTTTGTCCCCATGACATCCCACTGAGGTGGACATTAGGCATTGTTGGTCCCACTTTGCAGGTGGGGAAACCGAGGGACTAAAATGAATATTAACTTACCCGAGGTCACAAGGCAAGTTAGAGGCAGATGAAGAGTTTGTGATTCTTTCCATTGTTCTGTGCTCTGCATTTTACAAAACACTGCTAATTCTTTGATTCCCTCACTCCTCACTATGGCATAATGAAGTAAACAGGACAGGTAGTGTCTTCACTATATTCATCTCACAGAGGAAAATACTGAGATTCAGGGAAGTTTAGGAACCTGCCCATTTTGACAGGGCTAAAGCTATAATCCACATTTCCAGATTTCCTCTTAAAACAGGCTTTTTAAACTTAACACCAAACACTTTAATTGGCCCAAAGGCCAATTTTATCCACTTGTTGACACATAGAGTATAAATACTTAAATTCTTTTTAAATGTGTAGAAAAGAACTATTTCCTCTCTCCCATCAAACATCACCCTATAACTTTGTCCAGTGTCAAGATTAGCCCTAACTTGTACATGCTCTAGTTGTACATTTTTGTCAACTATGTGAATAAAGAAAATAGAAAAAAAAGATACTGACAGAGGCGGAGGACCAAGCAGGTAATAGAAGAAGCAGCCAGTCCTCAGCACCCTATGAGAAGCATGGGGCACAGAACAGTGGTCTTCAAAGTGGACTCCAAGCCTGGCCCAGCTGAACCAGTCACTTCAGGGAGTGTTGGTGGAGCTGGGGCTGTTTTTCAAGCCCTTGCCTCACCACAGGTGATTCTGAAGATCAGCCAGGACTGAGGACCATTCTGCTCGCCATGATTTGCTCTTATGTTTGAAACTTTTCCCTTAGCCAAAAGGAAATGACAAGTCTCAGGCAGAAGAAATGACATCAAACTGACCTAGAAGTCAGCTACAAGCATTAGCTTAGAGTTGGGAACCATTAAAGAGCCAACAGGACTTTGATCTTCCTCAGACTCCAGGTAAAATGGAAATAAATTCACAGCTAAGGAGGGGATCATCTTCTCTGACCCCATGATTTTCAGATTCTGCTAATATTTACTAAACGCCTTGAACGCTGCAGACACTGTGGCAGACTGGCTGTTTACATTTCAGTTCATCTCACAACCATCATGTCATTGTGTCCTCGTTTTATAGATGATACTAAAAAATGGTCAAGTGACTTGACTTACCCAGTGCTTGTAAATAGCAGAGTTGGTTGCATCCCAGTAAGAAACAAGGATACCGACCGTTGCCTGGGAGTCTGCTGTGTTCCTGACCCTTTGCCAATAGCTATATACATGATTCTTATGGTCAGACCTGCCCTGAACAGCAGGGAATGTTTTTATTCGCACTCTCCAGATGAGAAAACCAACACTCATAAAGGTTCTGTAACTACCAATGACATCACTAGGAAAAGGCTGGAACAGAATTCAGCACAGGTCTGCCTGGGTCTGTGCCCAGTGCAGGACCAGGCGCAGGTGGTGTAGCTGTGATTGTTTTCCAAGTCTCCACTGTGTTCCAGCTTGCTCTTGGCCGTTGGTGTGCAGTGGCACATAGGAGCTAAGGTAAGCTCCCCACCCCTATCTCCACTCAGAGAGAGAACAGTAATTAAGGTCAGACTGCAGGCTCCCTGTCTCCTCATGCCACCGGGGGTGTAAGAGCGGCTGCTCCGGCAGCCACCCATGACCCGGGCCTTTGCCAAGGTGATTCAGATTCCGCCCAGAGTGCTGGGTTACTGTTCAAGTGTGTCTGGGGTTCTCTGAGCACTTTGGTCCCCTGCCATGCAATGAAATCCTGTTGTCACAGGCAGAATTGATTGAGAGATTGGATTCTGAGCAGCACTCCGCACCCAGGACTCGGGCGTCCTGCACCTCCCCGGGCACAAAGCTGACCACCCGCCATCGAGCCCTCAGAGGGAGGCCCGGCCGGGAGAAGGACCAGAGCGCAGAGCGTGGGCAGGATGCACCACTCCCGCCCGCCGCCGCTGCGAGTCCTTTGTGCTGGTTTTGTTTTGTCTTCTGGGGTAAAGGCTCCCTCCGCCGCCATCGCTTCTTTAGGAACCAGCTCATGTGAAGGGGCCCGTTAGTCACGGATTCCGAGTCATTGTGGAGGGATCGGGCGTTTTCAGTGCCAGAGCTTCCAGTGACCTTTTAAATCCTGAGATGAAAATCTCGGGGCATCCAGAGCCCTTCCTCACTGGATTCAGGGAAGAGAAACGACCACAAAGTCTGAGGCACTTTTCCTGCTCTCTACTGAGCCCTCTCTGGGCAATAGTAGTTACAATAAGAGTGACAGGTTTAAAAGGGTCTTTATGTAGTGCCTGGGTCTCTATATACATCATCTAATGGAGCCACAATCCTATGTGATATCATTATTGCCATTTGTCAGAGGAGAAAGCTGAAGCTCTGGTTTACTATTCTGCCCAAGGGCACACAGCTAAGAGAGCAATGCAGGAATTAACATTCAGTTCTGTCTGACTGCCTGGCTCCAAAGATGCCCCTCAACATTCAGACCACCTAAGAACTGTAGCCAGGACCCACCCACAGTGGCCCTTACCAGAAGGTAGGAGTTGCCAGCTAGGTTAGAATAGGCTGGGGAACTTCCCTGGTGGTGCACTGGTTAAGAATCCGCCTGCCAATGCAGGGGACATGGGTTCGAGCCCTGGTACGGGAAAATCCCACATGCCACAGAGCAACTAAGTCCGTGTGCCACAACTACTGAGCCTGCGCTCTAGAGCCCGCAAGCCACAACTACTGAGCCTGCATGCCACAACTACTGAAGCCCACGTGCCTAGAGCCCATGCTCTGCAACAAGAGAAGCCACCGCAATGAGAAGCCTCCACACCGCAACGAAGAGTAGGCCCAGCTCGCCACAACTAGAGAAAGCCCATGCACAGCAACGAAGACCCAACACAGCCAAAAATAGATAAATAAAATTAAAAAAAAAAAAAGAACAGGAAATCAACTGTGAACCCTGAGGAAGCCTCCCTTAAAAATGAGGGGCCCCATTGCCTTAGTCGGCTCAGGTGGCTATAACAGTTACCATAGAATGGGCGGCTTAAACCATAGACATTTATTTCTCCTAGTTCCAGAGGCAGAAAGTTTGAGATCAGGGTGCCAGCATGGTGGGGTTCTTGGTAAGGCCCCTGCTTCTTTCTGTGTCCTCACAGTAGAGGACGAGGAAGAGAGTGAGCTAGCTTTCTTGCCTCTTCTTTTAAGGGCACTAATTCCATTCATAAAAGCGCCATCCTCGGGCTTCCCTGGTGGCACAGTGGTTGAGAGTCCACCTGCCGATGCAGGGGACACGGGTTCGTGCCCCAGTCCGGGAAGATCCCACATGCCACGGAGCGGCTGGGCCCGTGAGCCATGGCCGCTGAGCCTGCGCGCCCGGAGCCTGTGCTCCGCAATGGGAGAGGCCACAACAGTGAGAGGCCCGTGTACCGCAAAAAAAAAAAAAAAAAAAAAAAGTTCCATCCTCATGACCTAATTAACTCCCAAAGTCCCCAACTCCAAATACCACAACATTGGAGATTAAGATTTCAACATACGGATTTGGGGGGGACACACACATTCAATCCATAACACCCATAGTTCAGGGAAAGGGTTTAAAAGGAAAAGCTGATGACCCAAGTAGATCCTAAAAAGAGAGAAGGAGAGTGTTGGTGGTGCTGGTCCCTGAGGTAGCGGTTCCAGACTAGTCCTGACCTGGTGTTCCTGGGAGGAGACTGCCTTCCCACAATGCACATGGGACTTTTGCAGCAAATCGGTTCAGCTGCACCAACAGGTCTGTTCTTCTGATTAAGACCAGTTTTCAGTGGTGACACCCAGGGTCAGAGCTACCTATTTAGCATCTTTGTATAAATTAAAAAAGAAGAAGGCATCCCCTTCCTTGGGTGCCAGTTTAGTGACCCAACAGTAAGCACGGGCTGGATTTTAGTTTCCACTCATCTCCTTGGCTGTGTAAGCTCCACAGTGTATATGATCTGTACAACTCTGTGAAACCAAGCTGCATGACAAGCAATGACAGTAGCAGATTTATAGACCCCAGTTCTAGACTCACTTGAATGGCAAAGCCAGTCTGAATCCCCTTTTTGGGCTATATGTCTATTGGACCGTGTAAGCCTCCAGGTTCTGGCATGCTCTGGGGTGAGGGGAAGACTCTAGCAGAGAGCTACTAAGAATTCATGCAAATGAGGCAGTAGGTGGTTGAGCAACTAATTAAACATAAAGAAACCTAGCTGTAAGTTGTCCCCAAATTGTGGTTTTGTTCATGCATGCTAGACCACTCCTGCTCCAAGTCCCTGCTTACTGCATGCTGTTACTGTGTTCTTGTCTTCTATGAAGGTAGATACTAGGGATCCTCCTGGTCAGGCGCGAACTGATTGATGGAAAAAATTACACTTAATCAAAATGTATGATCCCTTTAATGTACCATTGAATTTGAGTTGCTAATATTTTGTTGAGGATTTTACTTCAATATTCCTCAGTGATATGGCCTTTAATTTTCTTTTCTTAGAGTGTTGTTATCTGGCTTTGGTATGTCAATGAAAAAATTGTTGCCTGCCATATCAGTAAAAAAAGGATGTTGCAGCCATAAAGCTACTACAGCCACCCAGATGGTGAGCCCTGAGGGAACTCAGGATGGAGACAAATAGGCTGCCCATAGCCAAGCCCTCACCCCCAACTACGTACCCTGAGGGGATTCAGGGTGAGAAAGCACGGGATACTGGCCCCAGATAGCTGACATGCATATCAAAGGAATGATTTCAGTGAGCCCAGACCCTTGCATCTTCCCACACATAGAAAAGCACTAAGTTCCTTAACTTGAGCTGTCTGGTTTTCTTCAGTTAACAGTAATCTTTTGGTGTTCCAACTACCTGGTCTTTGTTGCAAAAACTGCCAAATATCCCGACTCCTCCCTTACCTCTTTGGAAGCATCTCTCCTCTGAGATGCTGTGTCCCAGGCTTAAGTCCTCAGTTTTGCCTGCTGAATAAAACATAACTCTCAACTTTTAGGTTGTGCATTGTTTTTCAGTCAAGGGGTATCAGGGAGATGCTAGCCTCATAAAATGCAGCTGGCTTGACTGTATGATC
This sequence comes from Mesoplodon densirostris, assembly GCF_025265405.1. Lineage (NCBI taxonomy): Eukaryota > Metazoa > Chordata > Mammalia > Artiodactyla > Ziphiidae > Mesoplodon > Mesoplodon densirostris. The sequence continues at coordinate 50,711,744 of NC_082667.1, read as the reverse complement.
AGACAGGGCCACAGGCTGTGTCCCATAGTTTGGTAAGGCCACAGGCTGTCAGCCACAGTTGGACAGGCTGCTGGCTGTGCTCTGCTGTTGGCCCGGCTCCCTGATAGGGTTGGGCCACCAGCTATGCTCAATAATCAACCTGGGCCTTAGGATCTGAGACTGGGCAGGATTAGTGTCCAGCCTCTCTGGTTGGGTGAGGCCACAGTCTGTGCTCTGATGCTATGTAGGGCTGATGGCTTGGCTCCCTGCCCAAACAGGGCAGTAAACTGGGCTCGGAGGCTGCTCAGGGTTCTCTCCCCATGCCCTCGTCAGGCAGGGCTGGAGGCTATGCTCAGCAACCAGGCCAGACTGAGGACTTGGCACCCTGTCCATGTGGGGTCATAGAATGAGATCTACAGCTGGACAGCCCATTGGCTGTGGACCCAAACTGGACAGAACTGCCCAAAGAGCTCCCTGGCCAGATAGGGGCACTACCTCAGCTCTGTGGATAGGCATGGCCACCAGCTGGGCTCTGCTCAGGTGCCACCACCAGCAGGAACACAGTCGGCCAAGATCCACATGCTGCTTTCTTTGATCCGCATCCCCTTCTCCGTCTCTAGCTGATCCCTGCTGGTCTAACCCTACTGATTCCCCCAGTGATTCCTGTAAGGCAAGACTGAAGTGGGCCTCCTGGGAAGCATCCTGGAATGCTGAGGAAGCTGGATGTCCACCTTGAGCTCTCTTTTTCCCACAGGAGAAGTTGTAGGCCCTAGGGGACCTTCTAGGTACAGAGCCAGGCCAGTCTGGGGGAGGGGCAATGCAGTCAAAGGGAAGTCCTGCTCTTACCCTTCTAATGCAGTTTTTCCTGATTTCTGTGATCCAAGGGTATGCTTCAACCCCACTCCTGGGTCCTGGAATCTTCAGAGGTGTCTTGTTGTGCACAGTTGCTAGTTGGTCTTTCTGTGAAGGAGATAAACTGGGACCACCTATTCCGTCATCTCGCTGACATCCCTCCTCCTGACTGATATTTCTTTACTACTATTTTCTACCTTGAAAAAAAGTTATTTTTACACTGCTGCCAAACAAATAGAATCATGACTTACATAGTTAATTTCACATGTTTTTAGGAATTCTACTAATTTCTGACTTTAACAAAAACTTCTCCTTTCGGGAAATGAAAAGTGGGGGTCTTACTTGGGTAAATATTACAAAGAAACTAGAACAGGGCTAGAGATACTGATCAGGATCAAGGTCTAGGAAAGCAGCTTAGTCACGAGGTCCCAGAGGCAAGTGGGACTTGGACTTGGAAATGTGTTGAGGGGAAGAGAGGATGAGAGGAGCAGGTGAGACACATTCAGAGCTGTTAGAATCCAGGAACAGCAGTTACATGAGAGGCAGCATTTTAGTTCCAAGCCATCTTCGAAGGCATCTTGAAGTAGTGGCTGGAGCTGGCAGAGAATTTGGTAGCAAGGAAGGACAGAGTCTTGCCAATAGCAAGGAGGGCTGGCAATTTGTTCATTTGATAAGTGTTTGAGTCCCTGTATGTCAGACACAGATAGTCCCTGGAAGTACAACAATGAACAGGACACACACAATGCCTACGTTCACAAGCCTCAAGTCTAGTGAAAACAAAGGGCCAGGCCCCTGCTAAGTGAACTGGGTGTCCCAGTAGAGCTCCAGACACAGCCGAACATGAGTGGGAGACAGGGCAAAAGCAGTACCATACCGATCAAGCACACACCAAGGAAGACAGGGGAAAGGCTGCACCAACTTGAGCACACAGATGCTTGTCCAGTAGACCCACTTCTTGATGAGGAGCAGACCCCCTTGCACTGTCAGGGTAGGTTGTTCCTGGCCCAGAGGCTGAGGATTTGCAGCCAAGTGACACTGGATGGAATGAGGTTCAACAAGAGCCTCAGAGTGCGTAACAAGTCAGCCGTCTCTGCCAGATGCACCCCATTCTGACCAAGCCTGGGCATGAACTGAGCTGCTCAGTCTGTTCCCTAGCATTCTTGGCTGCTGACCGTCCATCCCTCAAATTGTGGACAGCTTCTAGAGGTTGTGTTACATCTGTTCAGGGTCCCTTTCCTAGTATTTCCTAAAATGAAATGAAGTGAAATGAAATAAAATATGGCATAGTTACATAAGTCTTGTTTAAGCATGCAAAAAAAAAACACCAACTTTGTGTGGCCCAATAAATAGGATTTAATTTTGCTTGTCATAGTGTTCATTACTTTATTAGTTTCCTAGGACTGCTATAACAAGGTGCCACTAATTGGCTTAAAACAATAGAAATGTATTGTCTCAGTTCTGGAGCCTAGCAGTCTGAAATCAAGGTGTCGGTAGGGTCTTTATGAAGGTGATAGAGAGAGATGCTTCCTTGCCTCTTCTAGATTCTGGTGTTTGTGGGCAAACCTTGGCACTCCTTAGCTTGTAGATGCATCACTCCAGTCACATGGCTGTCTTCTCCCTTCGTATCTTCACATTGTCTTCTCTCTTTGCGTCTGTCTCTGTGTCCAAATTTCTCCTTTTTATAAGGACACCAGTCATATTGGAATAGCTCCCACCCTAGTGACCTCATTTTAACTTGATAACCTCTGATTAGGTAAGACCCTATTTCCGAATAAGGTCACATTCTGAGGGCCTGGGTGTTAGGACTTCAACATATCTTTCTGAGGGAACACAATCCAACCCATAACATTTACTCTAGGTAATAAATGGATCTTGAGTCCATTGCCAGGAATCTAGCCACATATTCTCCCTCCTTTCTCTCTCTCTCTCTCTCTCTCTCTCTCTCTCTCTCTCTCTCTCTCTCTCTCTCTCTCCTCTCCATCCCTGCCATCACATTCTATGAAAAAATAAATATGGTGTTTCTCAAACTGGAATATGTTTCTAGTAACATCACATTTTGTAAGCAAAAAAAAAAAAAAACCTGCCTGTACTATTCATTTAGGAATTAAACTATCGAGCACTTTGTGACATCCCTCAGATTATTTTCCTGTATTGCTTCTTCACTCTCATATTGGCACTAAACATCTCTTGTACCTATAGTCTGAACTGTCCAACTCAATTTTAGATTCATTGAGAACAGGGCTTCTAGTTATTGTTAATCTCACAGAGGAAAATTCTGGTCATAATCTATGGGTGGAACAAATGATTGAAAGCATGTCACAATATCCTCTATGCCTGCCACCAAACACACAGGCAAAATAACTGTCTGGGACAGTCCTATGCAAGCTGGGATGTTTGGTCACCTTAGGACTCAAAATAGTTAAGGTTTAAATAGCAGGTGAGACAGAGGCAAAAAAGTGTGGATTGTTTTTCTGAGAGACTCAACTCTAAAGAAAAGAAGATAGAGTAATATCTAGAGAAGGAAACAGGGTCGAGAGAATTTTTCACCTCTTTATTCCCCCTCTTTCTTATTTTTTAAACCATGCTGAAGGCTTATTTCTATAATGAAAGGAAAAAGTGAGGATGAGGCTGGAGATATAGGAAACTAAGGATAATTGATGGAGCAGCATCTTGTCCTCATGAAGTAGAAGAGGCAGGATGCTGAGTCCCGAGGGTAGGAGAAGGTCCCACCTGCCTGAGAGAAAATCCCATGTGTGAAAGTGGGAATGGGAAATGGAGAGGGATTACAACAGATGCTTTCCATCTTGTCAGGACACAGAGTGAGGAGAGGGGTGGGGTTGAGGCTTGAACGGAGATGAGCAAAGGCTTGGAGATGTAAGAAAACAGTAAAACATGTTCCAAGAACCCAGGAATGCCCAGCTGAGATGGGGAATCCTGAATACGCAGCTTATAACGTAATTATTATCACCAGCTAGGCTAAGATCCCCAGCCTGTCCAAAGTCATACAACTACAAGCATATTATAACATATTTCCAGTCTTGAAAAATATCTACCATTGCACTTAAAAAGACTTGTCTATGGTCAAGTACGTGGCTAGACAGGAGACAAAAATACTTTTTAACAGGCTTCAGGAGAAAATGAAACATGAGAGGAAGCAAAAACTATACTCAGCCTTTGGCAGGACTATTATTAATGGGCACTCCTTACTGTACTGTGGTAGCTGGCACAGTCAGGCATACATGAGCTCAGACTGGAAAGCAACATGGGGAGAAGAGGAATCAAAGATGGGGCAATTTGGAGGCTACATAGGGGCCAAGCACACATTCTTGGCATCCTGGATGGTTTGGAACCTTGACATAATGCCAAGACTTGGCTGCCTGGTACTAAGAACTATCTTTCTCTGGTGGTGGGCATTTATACATACCCTATGCCAAATCCTCATGATAACCCTTTAGGATAGTTATCCAATTTTGCCAAGGGGAAGACTTCATTTCAATACAGTTAGCTAGTCCATGGCTGGTAAATTAGCAGAGATGAGATGTAGCTAAGCTGATTGATTTAGCCCCTCCTTTTGCCCTTCTTAGTTTTCACCTATAACAGTGAGGACAATAACAATACCTAAACACAAACCTTTGTTAGTATTAAATGAGGTCATGTACGTGAAAGTGCCAGGCACCCCACAGATGCTGCTTATATATTTGTCTAGCATAGTGGTTTTCAACTGGTAGCAATTTTGCCCCCCAGGGGATTTGAGGTAATGGAGATATTTTTGATTGTCACAAGTAGGGGAGTGCTATTGGCATCTAGTGGGTAGAGGCCAGGGATGCTGCTAAACATCCTACTATGCACAGGGCAGTCCCCACAGCAAAGAATTAACCTGCCCAAAATGTCAATGGTGGTGATGTTGAATCCCTGCTAGTAGCATAATGCAGGGGACTGGAAACCATACACACTAACAAAGCACGGCAGAAGCAAAGTAATAGACAGTTCTCGGTGACAGGACACTTACAGATCTGGATCTTGGACCCACTACTTGCTTTTGACAAGTTATTTAACCTGTCTGAGCCTCACTTTTCAAATGAATCATAACAGCATAAAGTCATTTCAATAAATTAAATAATTGCTGAATAATATTCTGCTAGCACAGTGGAATTAATCATTTGTCACCACCTTGCAATTTAATAGACACCAAGTTTCTAAACTTACAAACGTTCTTTTCATAGTTAACAGGACTCTCTGCTGTATTTCTCGTGGTGCTTTCTTAAGACAGGTTTTATTCAGAAGAAAGTGATTTAGGGATAGCATTGAAAGCTGTCTGCCATGGCTCAGTATCTTGGTTTTTTTCCCAAATTCTTTTCTGAAAGATCGCAGTACTTTTGATTTGGGCAAACACTGATCTAGATTTTAAAATCTTTTGCATAACACTGGGTTTCAACTTTCTCACATATGGATACTCTTGCAATCTATCTTGGCTGCCTGAACAGAGGCAGCTGTCTCTCCTCTGCAACATAACCAGAAGGCAACATCTCGTATTGTCTGGGTGTTGGTCTCTCCGGACCGGCAAGGCTGCAGAACTGAAGGGCTCACTTTTGTCTTTCCAGCGGCTCACTTCCCAACCAGTCTTTCCTCCTCTGCCCTTCAATGATCCTGATATGCCATGAGTCCTCTCTGCCACTTCATGGCTGGTTAAAACGTTTCTGATTTTTCCCCAATCTCCCTCTGATGAATGGATCAGACTCCAGGGCCCCTTCAGATTCCATTCATCAAACCTGCTATCCAGGGAAGAGTCTCCTTAGGAAACTTCACACCTTCACTATGCCCTTTCATGGAGAGAATGTGGGTATAAGCGTGTGAGGAAGCACAGGATGGCAGAAAACAACAGAGGGGGGCGGGGAGTGGAACAGGATGACAGAGGGTAGAGAGAGTGTACAGCTTGTAAGGGAAAGGACAATCACCAGGCACCAAAAAACAGCATGGGACTTACAGTCCTAATGGCTTCCATGTGTAGAAAACATTTATATAGGTATACAAAGTATATATACCTGCAGAACCAATCAAGCACTGGCCTGGGGGTGGGGTGCTCAAGGCATGTTATGTATTTTCCCTCTGAGCTACCCAACAAGCTGTGAAGAAGTGAAAAGTGGAGGAAATATCGTTGTCCCCACCCTCTCAGATAAAGAAACTTAGATGCAAAGGTGTTATAACTTGCCCAGTCTCCCCCTCCCAAAGTGGTTGAAGAATGGGAAAAGGAGAGAAATGGACCCCAGGTTTGCTAAATTTTAGCCTCCTACATCAGAAATTTGCAAGAAAAGCCCACAGGAAAAAATAGAGCAATGAGAGGCCAGAGAAAGAAAAGTGAACAAGGGCACTGATAAGAGTGGGAAGGTTAAAGAGATGGAAGAAAGAAGGGAGCCTGAAGAAACCTAGGAGGAAAAGTGACAGAGACGCATACCCGGGACCAGCACAGGGGAGGTCGGCAGTGCCCACTGGCCTCACGTCCTCAATAACACTCTCACCTAACAAGGCAGAGACCACACAGGAAACCGTCCTCTAAGAAAACACCCAAATCAATAACAACATACCTCTGCTCCATTCTTTTCAATAGACTTTAATTCATAACGCACTCTAAGGGGAGGGGAGGGGAGGGCCCAGGGCACTGTTTGGAGGGGGCAAGCACACTAAATACACTGACCTTTTGATGAAAAGTTGGAGAAGGGACAGGTGGCTACAGAAGCCACCTCCTGCCCCTTCCGCCATCCCCACCCCATTCCCCAAATCCCGTCTTGATTTCTTGGCTTGTCTGATCCGGTAAGAACGTTCCAACGGCTTTTTTTTTTTTTTTTCTTAAACACGAGGCTGTGATTAAAACAACCCCCGACTTCTCTTCATATCTTTTTCTTAAGTTTCTTTTATTAACTGAATTTTTTAAATCCCGTTTCAACTCCACGTGCATTTGCCCATCGTTCTCTAGGCTTGGAAGAGACCCAGAGGCGGCCGCCTCCACAGCAGTCTCCACTGGGGGAGAAGGGTACCGCGCAGTCAGTCCCGGTGCGCCCCCTCCTCCCCGGGCGCCCCTTCCCAAATCCCGTCCGGTCTCCAAAGGCTGGCGTACGCCGTGCGGCTGTAGCCCGCGCTGTAGTCGTAGGACACCTGCGGGGGCGGGGGCGGCGGGGGCAGAGTGCAGTCTGAGAAGAAGGGGGTGAAAGAGGCCAAAAGGCCGGGCCCGTCGTCCCCGCCCGGAGAGTCCGCGGCGGCTGGGTACAGGGGGCGCAAGGGCTCGTTCAAGGTCAAGCCACCGCGGGGGGCAGCCAGGGGTGACTTCTTGGTTGTGGGGCCGCCCGGGGCGCTCCAGGGCTCGGGGTACAGTAGGCTCCCCCCCATCGCGGGTGGCGGCTCAAAGAGGCCGGGCTCCAGCTCCGGGGGTCCCCTTAGGACGGCGGCTCCGGTGAGGAGCACATCGAGAGGCTCCGCGGCGAGCAAGACGCCCGCCTCGGTGCCGGCGCCGTAGTCGGGCCCCAGCAGCTCGAAGAACTCCGCGGCCTCGGCGCCCTTCTCCAGGTCGCCCAAGCTCACGCCGGGCCCCGACGGGCCGCACCCGCCGCCGCCCGCCCGGGACGGCTCGGTGAAGAAGGACGGGGGCAGGTTGCGGGCCCGCAGCGGGACCTTCCTGGCGCCGGGGCCGGCCGGACCCCCTGCGGGGCCGGCCGCGTCCCCTCCCACGCCCCCAGCGCCCGCTCCCACGAGCCCGGCCGCGGGCGCCGCCTCCGCAGCCCCGGCAGGATCTGCGGCCCCAGGGACGTGGCTCAGCGAGTCGAAGAGAGCGGCCAGGCTCTGGCTTTGCAGGCTGGCGGCCGCCGCGGCCTGCGACGCCTCCCGCCGGGGGGCCGCCTTGCCGTGGGCATGGACCGGGACCGTCTGGGCGCTGGCGACGGCGAGCGGCCGCTTGGCGGGCGTGTCGGCGGCGCCCGGGGAGGGCGGACCCGGGGGCGCGGCGCCCATGAGGCCGCTGCAGCGCTTGATCTGCTTCTGCAGGTACTTGCGGTGGTTCACCTTCCGCTTCGACTTGCCGGGCTTGTCCAACGCCAGCTTGATGTTGCTGGACGCCGAGTCGATGAAGCTGAGCAGGTCGCGGGTGGCCTCACGCACGTCCCCGCCCTCGGCGCCCGCCAGCAGCGCGCCCGCCGGTGTCCCGGTCTCCTCGTCCTCGAAACAGCAACCCTTGTCCAGGGCTCCGAAGGCGCCTCCCAGCCCGTCAGGGGAGCCCCCGAAGCCGAAGGGGACGAAGGGGTGCGTGCTGAGGAGCGCCGCCTGGACTGCCATCGCCGCGGCTCCCGGGCGGCCCGCAGCGCCGCCCGTGCGACCCCGGCTGCTTCCCGCCCGCCGCCCAGGCCCGGCTCCCGCCCTGGCGCGGTGCGCGCGGCACAGCTTCCTCGCTTGGGGCCGGGCTCGCTGCTCGGCCTCCCGGGGGAGCTCATTAGGTCTTGTAAGCGAGGGGCGGAGGGAGGGAGCGCGCGGCGACCGCCCCGGTGGCGAAGGGGAGGGGCTTACTTAGCTGGGCTAAGCCGGGGGTGGGGGTGAGGGGGTCGCTTTTCTAGTTTTCTGGGCTTTCTCAAGCTCATCGCCTTAACCCCTTAGTTTCCCTTCGCCCCGCGCGTTTCTCTTGGCTAGCTCCAAGCTCAAGATGTGAATCGGATGGGATGGCGCGTCCTCAAACTCCAGCTCCGGTACAACCACGCCCTGGCGCTGGGCACTCTCCATGAGGCTGAGAAGGCAAGAGTCCAGACCCGTGGGTTTCAGTCCCAGCTCTGGTAACAATAGTAGCCATCAGCTACGGGGAGCTTGCTTATGCCAGGCACTGTCCATGCATTTCCTCATTTAACCTTTGAACAATAGTCCTGTACAGTACGTATCAGTATCATTATCACCATCTAACAAATGAGGAAACTGAGCCTTAGAGAGTTTCAGTGAGTTGGCCAAAGCTATATCCAGTCCAGGCTGACTCCAAAGCCATTCCTAAGCCCTTGACAAAACTTATGTTCTCTCTCAGCTTCCTCACCTATCAGATAGGAGAAGGAAACTAGTGTCTCTTCAAGCTCTAGCCCTGGTCCTAAGATTCTAACTCAAGTTCCTGCAGGACTCTCAACTCTGATGCTCTTTCTTCTACCCATTCATTGTTTATAGCAAACTGAGGCCAGCACTTGACCCATCTTTTATTAGCAGTAGACAGCAGGAGGCAAGGAAGTCACTCTCACTAAGCTAGCTGGTGCTTTAGAGAAACAGCCCTGTGTGTGTATAAAACTCTCAGACTCTTAGGACAAAATATGGGCTGGAACCTCTCCCCTAACTGTCATACCATTTAAGTTGCCCTTTTGGAACTTCTGTTGCATTTCAAGAATCACCTTGAAGTTCATTTAGACCCACTTTCACCTGCGCAAGCTTCTTGGGATAGAGGAAATGAGTAATTTGGCAGAGCATGAAAGATGATTCAGAAAAGATGGGTTCTGTTCTTAGCCTTACCACTCAATAGCTCTGTGACGGGTTGAAATCCTTGCTCTGATGGGTACATAGCTTCAAGCAAACCAGCTGACCTCTCTCTGCCTTAGCTTACTCATGTTAAATGCAGGTAAGTTTGCCCACCTCACAGGGCACCTGCGATCTTTAAAGGAAACATCCTGTGGAAAATCCTTATCTATTGACTGTTCTATAGCCTGTGATGAGTATTTGCCCTTATTTCTCTAAAACACAAAAAGGTGACTATGTTTCCTTACATGAACATCTAATATGTGAGAGAACACCTCAGTCAGAGGGTGTTCATGAGGATTAAGTGAGGTAACATACATGAAGATGCTGTGTATGTGATAAAGTGTTCTCTAAATAAGTTATTATAGTTTAGGTGCAGAGTCTACCCAGGGCAGATACAGACCATCTCTTTCTTTCTTTCGTTCTTTCTTTCTTTCTTTTTTTTTTTTTTTTTTTTTGGTGCCATGTGCAGTGAAGCCAGAGTCTTAACCACTGGACTGCCAGGGAAGTCCCTAGACCACCTCTTTCAAAACTCTTTTCTTTAAGCCTCATTTTTCAGGATGTAGCAAAACCATTTTTGAGCACACTGAAGATACAGCCTTACCAAAAGGAAAGGGCCAGATGAACACTTTTCATTGGGAGATGAAGTACTTTTCCCAAGCCAACATGCTGAAACAAACTTTTTTTTAACTCAAGTTGGCTCAATTATAATATACCTTTCGTTTGAGTAACACACAAGAGTTTGTCCTCCATGATTGAACTGTTTTTTTATTGTTGATGACCTTGCACTCAGAAAATTGTGTGGGCTTGTCACTGAGTTGTGTTTCTCCCCCCTCGGATGTGGATGTCAGCACTTCCCTTTCCCTTTCGGCAGGACCATTCTATTGACCTCTGCGTCTGGCAGCCAAGAGCACTAACTCTTTTTTTTTTTTACTTTCTTTCAACTGAGCAGCTCTTACAAATCCCGAGATTGCAGAGGACAATATATTTAATTGACATCTTTAGTCTGAAAAAGCTCTCGCAATCCCCACAGAGTTAGCTAAGCCCTCACATAATCATATTCAAAATAAATAGAATATGAAAATATTAATATGTAAAAGTCTGTTTCCAGATCATTGGAGTTCTGAGCATCAAAATTGATTTGGCGTTAGATGAGGACAGGTTCAAATTCTGGCCTGCCACGTGCCACGTGCCTTGGACAAGTCAGTCTGTCTTCCTAAAGCTCAGTTTCCTCATCTGAAAAATGGAAGTGGTCCTAACTGTTCTCAGAGTCTTTGTGAGAATGAGGTAGCCTAAGAGGCAAATAATACCCCTGAATCTCGTTTGTTTTATGTGCTCAATGGAGATCATCTCAGCTCCTCAGGGTTGTTGTGAGATGCTATATATGAAAGTTCCTGGCACAAAAAAACAGCTCAACAAATGCCCATGTTTTTGATTCTTTAGGCTCCACCTACTTCTTACCAACATATCACCCTATAAAATCAGCATCATTTGTTCTTTCTCCCAACAAAGTGAGTGACTATTTCCAAATGAAAGAGAGCAGCTATACTTGCAGGTTATAGAAACAGAAAAAGGCAGTGTAATATCCTAGAGAGAGTGCTAAAATTAGAACCAGAGATTGAGACTGGAGTCCAATACACCCTCTCATTATCCAGCTGACTATAAAAATTCACTTAACCTCCTGTAATTCAATATTCCCATCTATAAAATGGGAATAATCATGTGAATCAATTTGATGAGGCTATTGTGAAAATCAGTGAGATAATGGAAATGGAAGTTCTTTGTCAACCATAAAGCTCTGTATACAAATATAAGATATTCATGGCTTAGAATTTCTATAGCCTGATTCACAAAATTGATCCTTATGCATAAAATATCCACCCAATCACTTATTCATTCAACAGAAAGATACTGACACCAACAATGTGCTCAGCACTGTGCTGGTACTGTGGATACAGAGATAAGAAGCCATGATTCCTACCCTTTCTGGTGGACAGATAGACATGCAAACAAGCCATTGTAATATAATGTGATACTTCTTAATAGAAGTAAATTAAAGGTACAATAATTGATGGGATAAAAGACCTTCAAGTTGAGCAGAGGAGTTGGGGAAGCCTGCATAAACAGGTACCATTTGAGCTAAGAATTAAATGATACATTTGAGTGTGCCAAGCAAACAAGCAGTATCTCTGGGAACAGCCGGGCAGGGACATGGTCATACGAAAGCAATGCTGTCTATGGAAAACTATAGATAAGAAGGCCACAAAGAGCAACTTCTGCTTGAAATAGCTCTATAACTGAGACCAAAATAAATCCTTGGTGCTTCCAATGTGCAGCTAAATGGCACATGTGGACCCCACCTCATGTTCTCAGTTGCTTTTCCCCTTTCCTTTGGGGAAGAGTTCTATTTCGGATGGAATGAGCTTCAGCAAAGTAAGAGGCCAGCTCCTGCCAGCCCATCAGGCCCCTCCTCCTATACCCTGAGCAAGCACGCTCACTTGAGTGGTTTTGACATGAATCCATTTCACTTCCTATGGGGCCAAGGGACCTGGCTCCAGCCTGTACTCAGGCCTCTCTGCAGAGCTCCAAACTAGAGCTCTTTTGCCCCACTGACACCTAATGCTGAGCAAGTGGGATTAGTCTCCTTGGGAACCAAGCCCCCCAGGGACTCAAGGGCTGAACTTGCCCAAAACCGTTTGGGAGAATTGAGGTTTCATATTGTTCTTTTACACTTGGATTTCAGGACATTACTTAGACAAAGGCCCACCTGAGAGCTGCCTCCTTTCTTGTGGGTAAATATAGCAGCAGGATCAAAAGCTGACTTACTTATTTTGTTTTCCTCTTTGTAACTTTAATCATATTCCCTGCAGGACAATCTTAGTGCTCAGGGCTGTCAGGAATGCACATTCATAAAGGGAGAAATAATTATGCATCTTTTTAAAATCTCTTTCTCTCTTCCCATACCAACTGCTTGTCATTCACTATTTTTCAAACCTCAAATAAAACAAATTAATTCCTCAGTATCACCACACAATTTATAAAGTATCAATTTCATCACAAAATAATGTTGCCTTTCAAATTGTACACTCCCTAAAATGTATCTCTTGTTTTCTTTCTCATCCTTTCCTCCATCCTTCTGGTCCATGTGACATTGACAATGGCTAGTCTGGAGGATCCAAGATGGCGTCATTCACATGACTGCACCTGTGCCTACACATGCTGGCCTATCCAGTAGCTGGTGCAAGAGTACTCAGACTTCTTACATGGAGGCTCAGGAATCCCAGAGACAGTGTTGCAACAGGCCCCATGTGGCATCTGTCAGGCTTCTTATGATCTAGCTCCAGAATTCCCAGAACATCATTTTCACTACATTCCACTGGTCAAACAAATCACTAAGGCCGGTTCAAGAGGAGAGAAATTAGAATTCAGCCCTCAATGGAAGAAATTGCAAATAATTTGTTTGGTATGTCTCTTAAGTTTCTTTTCATCTATATCACCCCCCCGCCTTTTGTTTTCTTTGCAATTGGTTTACTGAAGAAACTGGTCGGTCATTACCTTGTCATTTTCTCCCACATTCTGGATTTGGTTGGTTGCATCCATCTCCCTGGTATCACATAATATGTTTCTCTGGCCCCAGTGTTTCCTGAAAATGAGGAGTAGATATGGGGGCTTGGTCTGATTCATGTTTTTTTTTATGCTACAGTGCTCACACACACACACACACACACACACACACACACACACTATAAAATATATGCTATAATATTTATAATGGTTTCAAAATAACAATGCCAATATTCTTACTAATAATATAATTACTACAAAGAATCTTACTTTTCTCCTTTTTTCCATTATTTTGTCCTCAAAACATATCCCACTAGTGATGAACAGTCCAATTACTATGTTTTAAATTCACTTTTAAAAATACTCTCTGTGTGGTTATACCACAAATTCAATACACAGTTAGGTTTATTTGTATTACTTTGCTTTATATAAAATTGCTTTATAAACCTTTTTGTTTTATATATATTTTTTAATTTACATGATTTCAAAGTCAAAACTATATCACAAGACATATTCAAAGAGAGTTAGCTTCTATTGTGGCCCCCTCCACCCAATTTTCTCCCCCCTTCCTATAGGTAATCTTTGTCGTTGTTTTGTTTTGTTTGGGTTCAGGCTTATTCTTTGTTAGATAATCATATTTTTATTATACATTTTCTTCTTCCTTGTTTTTTTTACTTAACAGCAATACATCTTCAGTCATATTTTTTACAGCTGTGTAGTATTCCACTGAGTGGATCTACCATAGTTTACTAAACCAGTTCTGTTATGATTAAATTACGTCGGTTTTTCTAGACCTTTTGTATTACAAATAGTGCTGTAATGAATAGCTTCAATGTAAAACCAAGATCTACTAACTACAGGTCTGGTGCTCCTTTCATAATATTTATGTAGTTATGAAAATAAGGCATACACTAATTTACATTTCATTCCTTCTTTCATTTATTTAACAAACATTTATTGAACTCAGACTATGCATCAGAAAGTGGTATGATTTTGGAGGAACATAAAGATGCATAAAGCAGAGTCCTACCTTCAAGGAATTCATGATTTGGTAGACAATGCAGACACATATTCAGCAGAATGCAAAGCTATGTAAAATAAGGTGTAAACAAATCACTGTGAGTTCAATAGAAAGAGAAATCCACTTGGATAGAGGAAATTGGCAAGGAGACACAGATAATGTGATATTTGAATACAACAGGAAGAGCAGAATTTCCCAAAGTACATAAAGACAAATAAACACTCAATATAGACTGCATGGAAATTTAGTTCTAATGCTTGTCCTTAGCTAAGATCTTTTCATTTTTACAAGGAGAATATTTTAATGTACTATTTATTTATATATGTTATATATTAGTTAAAATACTGATTTTTCAAATGAGCGTGGATAGCATTTTCAGTGAGTAATGAGGATTTCTGTGTTCCTGGATATGCATAGGAAAATAGTAGGAGACAACACTAACTGGGCTGGGATTATCAAATGGCAAGCCAAGAGACAATGTAAACTCTGTAGTATGTCTCTTTCTTTCCATATCTCTTGAGATATTGTTGGGCTTGGTTTATGCCAAAGGAAAATAAGACCTGGAGAAAAAAGATCTGGATTTAAGGTTTGGATCTACTTTTTAACTGCATCTTGTTTATTAATTTATTCTTTTCTACTTTATTTCAGAAAGAAATATAGACCAATTATGAGAGTACATAAAATGCGATGAGATAACACAAATTAAACTGCAAACTAGTGCCCAAATTTTCGTTCCTAATACCATTCCCCAATAAAGGGAAGTAGACCTCCTTGAGAAATGGCTGATTCTAGGACTGGAGGTAGGGAATATAAAAGATGAGCCTGGAACATTTTATAGTACCAGAAAGTAAAGAAGTGCTGAAAACACTATGTCAAAGAGACAAAGGAGACAACTAAAAGAGCTCCCAATGACCAAAATTGGAACAATTTAAGCAACAAAATAAATAATGTAATATTGGATTATGAAACAAAGAATAAAATAAATATCCATTAGTCTATACTGACGTAAACAAATGATTAAATAAATGAGGGTAATAGATAAAATCTCTCATAAAGAGGAATTCCAAATAATTTATATGAATACTCTGTTCTCAAGGAGGTGAAGCATAACTTCTCAATCTTTAAGCGTAAGTTGTGCATAGTGACCTTCTTCCAAAAAGAACAGCATGTAAAGAAGGGGAAAAGAGTGACTTTATAGTAAAGAAACCTGGCAAACACAACTTCAGCCAGGTGGTCAAGGTTAACAATGGTGATGTCATATTGATAATATATACCCTTGATAGGATGAGAATGGCACTTTACTAATGTGGTTTTCCCAAAAACCTATTGTTGCCATATAAACATGAGAAAAACAAATCAGCCAAATCCCAATTGAGGGGAATTCTACAAAATGTCTGACCAGTACCCCTCAACACTGCTAAGGACACCAAAAACAAGGGAAGTCTGAGAAACTGTCACAGACAAGAGGACCCTAAGACACAGAACTGTAATGTAGTCACCTAGATGAGATCCCAAAGCAGACAAAAAGATATTAGGTAAACTAAGGATATCTAAAGTATAGACTTCAGTTAATAATGATGTACCAATGTTGGTTCGTTAGTTGCAGCAAATGTACCATAGTAATGTAAGTGCTTACAATAGGTAGGGAAACTGGGTACAGGACATATAGGAACTCTCTGTGCTGTTTCTGCAATTTTTCTGTGAATTTAAAACTATTCTAAAATAAAAGACTTATTTAAAAAAGAAAAAAGGTAGGAGGATTTCATGAAGAAATAAAAATGTAAAGTATTAAGTGGGCCCTGGGACCTAGAATGAGATTAAACCTTATAAATATATACTATATCCTTGTGAAATAATTGCATATTCTGGACTCATCTTCCTAAGAGCCAATGGAAAAAGTGAAATCCGGTCAGTTACCATAATTAACACTACCCAAAACATAAAAGGAAACCAATCACTTAGGATAAATAGAAGGATCCTTGGTTCTAGAGCCAGTCAGGTATTTCTCTCAAGAGTCCTCATGAGGAGGAAAATGTAAGATGGAGTGAACAATCTTCAGAGACAACAGCTATGGCTGATCCTTATAATAATGGCTCTAATGGATCACTGATCCCTGGGCCCAAGCCCCTTTGCAGTATGACATTGCCCCTCCTCCCATCATGAGCTGGAAGTCTGTTTCTCCACACCTCTGAATCTATGCTGGAGACAGTGCACAAATTCCAGATCTTTGCAAACATGCAACATAAGAGGCTTTGCAGCTTCCACTTTCACACTCTCGCAACACTAAGACCCCATGCTATGAACGATCTCAAGAGAATCAAGGTGCCCCAGATGAGAGCTAGCACCACTGCCAGACATGCCTGTGAGACCATTCTGCACCCTCCAAACCCAGTCAAATCATCATATAACTGAAGCCACATGAGTGGTTCCAAGAAAGACCTGCAAAAGAACGACTCAGTTGGGCTTCCCTGGTGGAGCAGTGGTTAAGAATCTGCCTGCCAATGCAGGGGACACAAGTTCAAGCCCTGGTACAGGAAGATCCCACGTGCCGCCGAGCAACTAAGCCCATGAGCCACAACTATTGAGCCTGCCTAGAGCGCAACTACTGAGCCCACGTGCCACAGCTACTGAAACCCATGCGCCTAGAGCCCATGCTCCGCAACAAGAGAAGCCACCACCATGAGAAGGCCGCGCACCACAAGGAAGGAGTAGCCCCCCGCTCACCGTAGCTAGAGAAAGCCCGCGTGCAGCAACGAAGAACCAATGGAGCCAAAAATAAATAAATAAACTTATAAAAAAAAAAAGAACCACTCAGGTTGCCAACCAATACCATCACGTGAAATCATAAATTTCGGTTTTAAGGCAATACATTTTGGGATGATTTGCTATGCAAAAAGTTTGATGAGCTTTTTGTAAATAATAAACTTCACTATAGAAGAATAGCACCACACTCCAATAAGTCTGTTAAAAGCAACTGAACAGAAAGCCTTCATTCTAACTGAACACCTTGGAAATATCTCTTAAGCAAGATAATCCCTGCTCTGCCCACTTCAACTGAGATAATGAATGTGAAAGCATTTTGCAATTGGAAAGCATCCTACCAATAGCCATTTGTCCAATTTTTTAAAAAAATGTTATGGGCTTTCCAGAATATTGCTAAACCAGGGCAGCAAGCAGTACATGCATTAAAAACAACAAAGGATTCTCTTTACCCTGCACGATCATTAAGTCAGTGTTTTCTAAACTGTGCCCTCCTCCCCGCTGCTTGTCACCAGTGATCACTCAGGTGATCCCCAGATGGCTTGGTGTTTTCAAAAGAAAAAAAGCTGAAACAATTTTGTGTACATATATTTTATAAATTTTAAATTAAAAATAATGTAAGTGAGACAATGTAAACACCTAATAAAGTGCTTGACACGTACTCTATGTAACATGGTAAATGGTGACTATTATTATTGTCAGGGTTTTTTAATAGTATTATCATTATTGGTATAATAAAATAGAACATTTTTTGTGGCCATAATAAATAACTTATTAATAAATAAATAAGGGAGGCAACAGCACAAGAAAAAAATTATGGGCACACGGTGCCGAGCCAAGGTGTTGGCAGGGCGGTTCTGCGCCAGGAACTCTGGGCTGAAGGGCTGGTGTGAGGCCTCTGCCTGTGGCTCCCTGTGAGCAAGTGAAACTAGACGAAGCGCCAAGGCGAAGAAAAAAGAGATCTCCATCTCAAAACCAGCACCCAGCTTCACTCAACGACCAGCAAGCTACAGTGCTGGACACCCTATGCCAAACAACTAGCAAGACAGGAACACAACGCCACCCATTAGCAGAGAGGTGGCCTAAAATCATAAAAAGCCCGCAGACACCCCAAAACACACCACCAGACGTGGACCTGCCCACCAGAAAGACAAGATCCAGCCTCATCCACCAGAACACAGGCAGTAGTCCCCTCCGCCAAGAAGCCTACACAACCCACTAAACCAACCTTAGCCACTGGGGACAGACACCAAAAACAACGGGAACTACGAACCTGCAGCCTGCAAAAAGGAGACCCCAAACACAGTAACATAAGCAAAATGAGAAGACAGAAAAACACACAGCAGGAGAAGGAGCAAGATAAAAACCCACCAGACCTAACAAATGAAGAGGTAATAGGCAGTCTACCTGAAAAAGAATTCAGAATAATGATGGTAAAGATGATCCAAAATCTTGGAAATAGAATAGACAAAATGCAAGAAACAGTTAACAAGGACCTAGAAGAACTAAAGATGAATCAAGCATCGATTAAAAACACAATAAATGAAATAAAAAATACTCTAGATGGGATCAATAGCAGAATAACTGAGGCAGAAGAACGGATAAGTGAGGTGGAAGATAAAATAGTGGAAATAACTGCTGCAGAGCAAAATAAAGAAAAAAGAATGAAAAGAACAGAGGACAGTCTCAGAGACCTCTGGGACAACATTAAACACACCAACATTCGAATTATAGGGGTTCCAGAAGAAGAAGAGAAAAAGAAAGGGACTGAGAAAATATTTGAAGAGATTGTAGTTGAAAACTTCCCTAATATGGGAAAGGAAATAGTTAATCAAGTCCAGGAGGCACAGAGAGTCCCATACAGAATAAATCCAAGGAGAAATACACCAAGACACATATTAATCAAACTGTCAAAAATTAAACACAAAGAAATCATATTAAAAGCAGCAAGGCAAAAACAACAAATAACACACAAGGGAATCCCCATCAGGATAACAGCTGATCTCTCAGCAGAAACTCTACAAGCCAGAAGGGAGTGGCAGGACATAATTAAAGTGATGAAGGAGAAAAACCTGCAACCAAGATTACTCTACCCAGCAAGGATCTCATTCAGATTTGATGGAGAAATTAAAACCTTTACAGACAAGCAAAAGCTGAGAGAATTCAGCACCACCAAACCAGCTTTACAACAAATGCTAAAGGAACTTCTCTAGGCAAGAAACACAACAGAAGGAAAAGAACTACAATAACAAACCCAAAACAATTAAGAAAATGGGAATAGGAACATACATATCAATAATTACCTTAAATGTAAATGGACTAAATGCTCCCACCAAAAGACACAGACTGGCTGAATGGATACAAAAACAAGACCCATATATATGCTGTCTACAAGAGACCCACTTCAGACCTAGAGACACATACAGACTGAAAGTAAGGGGATGGAAAAAGATATTCCATGCAAATGGAAACCAAAAGAAAGCTGGAGTAGCAATTCTCATATCAGACAAAATAGACTTTAAAATAAAGACTACTAGAAGAGACAAAGAAGGACACTACATAATGATCAAGGGATCGATCCAAGAAGAAGATATAACAATTGTAAATATTTATGCACCAAACATAGGAGCACCTCAATACATAAGGGAAATATTAACAGCCATAAAAGGAGAAATCGACAGTAACACAATCATAGCAGGGGACTTTAACACCCCACTTTCACCAATGGACAGGTCATCCAAAATGAAAATAAATAAGGAAACACAAGCTTTAAATGATACATTAAACAAGATGGACTTAATTGATATTTATAGGACATTCCATCCAAAAACAACAGAATACACATTTTTCTCAAGTGCTCATGGAACATTCTCCAGGATAGATCCTATCTTGGGTCACAAATCAAGCCTTGGTAAATTTAAGAAAATTGAAATTGTATCAAGTATCTTTTCCAAACACAATGCTATGAGACTAGATATCAATTACAGGAAAAGAACTGTAAAAAATACAAACACATGGAGGCTAAAGAATACACTACTTAATAATGAAGTGATCACTGAAGAAATCAAAGAGGAAATAAAAAAATTACCTAGAAACAAATGACAATGGAGACACGATGACACAAACCTATGGGATGCAGAAAAAGCAGTTGTAAGAGGAAAGTTTATAGCAATACAATCCTACCTTAAGAAACACGAAACATCTCGAATAAACAACCTAACCTTGCACCTAAAACAATTAGAGAAAGAAGTACAAAAAAAAACCCAAAGTTAGCAGAAGGAAAGAAATCATAAAAATCAGATCAGAAATAAATGAAAAACAAATGAAGGAAACGATAGCAAAGATCAATAAAACTAAAAGCTGGTTCTTTGAGAAGATAAACAAAATTAATAAACCATTAGCCAGACTCATCAAGAAAAAAAGGGAGAAGACTCAAATCAATAGAATTAGAAATGAAAAAGGAGAAGTAACAACTGACACTGCAGAAATACAAAAGATCATGAGAGATTACTACAAGAAACTCTATGCCAATAAAATGGACAACCTGGAAGAAATGGACAAATTCTTAGAAATGAACAACCTGCCAAGACTAAATCAGGAAGAAATAGAAAATATGAACAGACCAATCACAAGCACTGAAATTGGAACTGTGATTAAAAATCTTCCAACAAACAAAAGCCCAGGACCAGATGGCTTCACAGGTGAATTCTATCAAACATTTAGGGAAGAGCTAACACCTATCCTTCTCAAACACTTCCAAAATATAGCAGAGGGGGGAACACTCCCAAACTCATTCTACGAGGCCACCATCACCCTGATACCAAAACCAGACAAGGATGTCACAAAGAAAGAAAACTACAGGCCAAAATCACTGATGAACATAGATGCAAAAATCCTCAACAAAATACTAGCAAACAGAATCGAACAGCACATTAAGAGAATCATACACCATGATCTACTGGAGTTTATTCCAGGAATGCAAGGATTCTTCAATATATGCAAATCAATCAATGTGATACACCATATTAAGAAATTGAAGGAGAAAAACCATATGGTCATCTCAATAGATGCAGAGAAAGCATTCGACAAAATTCAACACCGATTTATGATAAAAACTCTCCAGAAAATAGGCATAGAGGGAACTTTCCTCAACATGATAAAGGCCATATATGACAAACCCACAGCCAACATCGTCCTCAATGATGAAAAACTGAAAGCATTTCCACTAAGATCAGGAACAAGACAAGGTTGCCCACTCTCACCACTCTTATTCAACATAGTTTTGGAAGTCTTAGCCACAGCAATCAGAGAAGTAAAGGAAATAAAAGGAATCCAAATCAGAAAAGAAGAAGTAAAGCTGTCACTGTTTGCAGATGGCATGATACTATATATACAGAATCCTAAAAATGCTACCAGAAATCTACTAGAGCTAATCAATGAATTTGGTAAAGTAGAAGAATACAAAATTAATGCACATAAATCTCTGGCATTCCTATATACTAATGATGAAAAATCTGAAAGTGAAATCAAGAAAACACTCCCATTTACCACTGCAACAAAAAGAATAAAATCCCTAGGAGTAAACCTACCTAAGGAGACAAAAGACCTGTGTGCAGAAAATTATAAGACTCTGATGAAGGAAATTAAAGATGATACAAATAGATGGAGAGATATACCATGTTCTTGGATTGGAAGAATCAACATTGTGAAGATGACTCTACTACCCAAAGCAATCTACAGATTCAATGTAATCCCTATCAAGCTGCCACTGGCATTTTTCACAGAACTAGAACAAAAAATTTCACATTTTGTTTGGAAACACAAAATACCCCCAAATAGCCAAAGCCAACTTGAGAATGAAAAACGGAGCTGGAGGAATCAGGCTCCCTGACTTCAGACTATACTACAAAGCTACAGTAATCAAGACAGTGTGGTACTGGCACAAAAACAGAAAGATAGATCAATGAAACAGGAAAGAAAGCCCAGAGATAAACCCACACACATATGGTCACCTTATCTTTGATAAAGGAGGCAGGAATGTACAGTGGAGAAAGGACAGCCTCTTCAATAAGTGGTTCTGGGAAAACTGGACAGGTACATGTAAAAGTATGAGATTAGAACACTCCCTAACACCATACACACAAAAAAGCTCAAAATGGATTAAAGTCCTAAATGTAAGGCCAGACAGTGTAAAACTCTTAGAGGAAAACATAGGCAGAACACTCTATGACATAAATCACAGCAAGATCCTTCTTGACCCACCTCCTAGAGAAATGGAAATAAAAACAAAAATAAACAAATGGGACCTAATGAAACTTCAAAGCTTTTGCACAGCAAAGGAAACCATAAACAAGAGGAAAAGACAACCCTTAGAATGGGAGAAAATATTTGCAAATGAAGCAACTGACAGAGGATTAATCTCCAAAATTTACAAGCAGCTCATGCAGCTCAATATCAAAAAAGCAAACAACCCAATCCAAAAATGGGCAATCCAAAGAAGATATACAGAGTGCCAACAAACACATGAAAGAATGCTCAGCATCATTAATCATTAGAGAAATGCAAATCAAAACTACAATGAGATATCATCTCACACCGGTCAGAATGGCGATCATCAAAATACCTAGAAACAATAAATGCTGGAGAGGGTGTGGAGAAAAGGGAACACTCCTGCACTGCTGGTGGGAATGTGAATTGGTACAGCCACTATGGAGAACAGTATGGAGGTTCCTTAAAAAACTACAAATAGAACTACTATATGACCCAGCAATCCCACTACTGGGCATATATCCTGAGAAAACCATAATTCAAAAAGAGTCATGTACCAAAATGTTCATTGCAGCTGTATTTACAAGAGCCAGGAGATGGAAACAACCTAAGTGTCCAGCATCGGATGAATGGATAAAGAAGAAGTGGCACATATATACAATAGAATATTACTCAGCCATAAAAAGAAACAAAATTGAGTTATTTGTAGTGAGTTGGATGGTCATAGAGTCTGTCATACAGAGTGAAGTAAGTCAGAAAGAGAAAGACAAATACTGTATGCTAACACATATATATGGAATCTAAGAAAAAAAAATGTCATGAAGAACCTAGGGGTAAGACAGGAATAAAGACACAGACCTACTAGAGAATGGACTTGAGGATATGGGGAGGGGGAATGGTAAGTTGTGACAAAGTGAGAGAGTGACATGGACATATATACACTACCAAACATAAAATAGATAGCTAGTGGGATGCAGCCGCATAGCACAGGGAGATCAGCTCGGTGCTTTTGGACCACCTAGAGGGGTGGGATAGGGAGGGTGTGAGGGAAGGAGATGCAAGAGGGAAGCGATATGGGAACATATGTATATGTATAACTGATTCACTTTGTTATAAAGCAGAAACTAACACACCATTGGAAAGCAATTATACTCTAATAATGAGGTAAAAAAAATAGAATACCAAAATAAATAAATAAATAAAATGGAAGGGAGTAAATCAAAAATAAGAAAGCACTCTTAGAAAATTGTGGTAATATATTTTTAAAAGTCAATAAAGGGATTGCAAGATAAAGTTAAGGAAATCTCCTAGGATGAATTAGAAGTCCAAGAAACGTTCAAAATTAAGCCTAGAGGAATTTCAGGGGAAAAAAATAGATAAAATGGAGTAGAAAATATTATCAAAGAAATAAAACATGTAAATATTGTAGCACTGAAGGATATGTATTTCCAGATTAAAAGAATTCACTAAGTGCCTAGTAAACAACAATAAGATCCACACCAAAGCACATTAGTATACATTTTCAGAATATTAAAGGACTCTAAAGAGAGATAAATGTGATGTACAAAAAATAAAAATAAAGTCATAATAACATCAGACCTCTGATTAACAACACCAGAACTTGAAAAAAAATGGAGCAATGCCCTTAAAAATCTGAGAAGGAATTATTTCCTAGTTAGAATTCTATACAGAATCCAATGATTCATCAAGCATGAGGATAGAATAACATTTTCAGACATATAATATCTTATGAAATTACCTTCCAAGAAACTTTTCTCAAGGAACCACTAAATAATGTGCTCCATGAAAAACACAGAAGAAAATGGTATCCATGAAACAGGGATGCATCACAGGATAGAGTCAAAAAGAATTACGTGGATAGTATTACCATAGCCATATAGCAGGTTGGGTGGTGACGATCAGTTAAATTAGAACAGGAAAATGGAGAATTCCTGGAGAAGGAGAGGATGTTGCAAAGAAAAATCAGTGGAAGTGATCAATTTTCTTATGTGTTTGACAGTGATGATAGGAGATGACAGATGCTCTTGCTGTTTTTTTTTAAATTTTATTTATTTAATTAATTTACTTTTGGCTGTTTTGGATCTCCGTTGCTGTGCTCGGGCTTTCTCTAGTTGCGGTGAGCTGGGGTTACTCTTCCTTGCGATGCGCGGGCTTCTCATGGTGGTGGCTTCTCTTGTTGCGGAGCACAGGCTCTAGGTGCACGGGCTTCAGTAGTTGTGGCTCATGGGCTCTAAAACACAGGCTCAGTAGTTGTGGCGCATGGGCTTAGTTGCTCTGCGGCATGTGGGATCGTCTCGGACCAGGGCTCAAACCCATGTCCCCTGCATTGGCAGGTGGATTCTTAACCACTGTACCACTAGGGAAGTCCCACTCTTGCTGCTTTGAATATCCTAACCTTATTCTTATTCTTACCTGACACAGCGCACCTCTCTCTGTGGAGGCTGAAAATGACAGACAGTTGCATCTCCCCTTTAACTACAGCAAGGACCTGAGAGCCAATCTCAGCCAATGAGACATTAAGAGAAATCTACTCTTGGAATTCTAGGAGAGTCCCTCCTCACCTACATATTTTAAAAAGAGATAACAGGAGAAAAAAGAAAGAGAGAGGAAGGAATGCTCTCCTTCCTGCCTTTGTTATATATGTAATATTTGGAGCTGCAGCAGCCATCTTACAACCATGGGGATTCAAGCCTCAAAATAAAAAATCAACATGCTAAGGTTGGCAGAGCAGAAATATGAAAAGCACCTGAATCCTCAATGATATCATAATGTCACTGAGTTAACCAACCCCAGAACTCCCTAACTCCAGACTTCTTTAAGAGTAAGATAGGGCCTCCCTGGTGGCGCAAGTGGTTGAGAGTCCGCCTGCCGATGCAGGGGATACGGGTTCGTGCCCCAGTCTGGGAGGATCCCATATGCCGCGGAGCGGCTGGGCCCGTGAGCCATGGCCGCTGAGCCTGCGCGTCCGGAGCCTGTGCTCCGCAACGGGGGAGGCCACAACAGTGAGAGGCCCGCATACCGAAAAAAAAAAAAAAAAAAAAAAAAGAGTAAGATAATAAACCTATTTTTTGTAGGCTACTTTTAGTTGGGTATGATGTTACTTTGCAATCAAAAGCATTCTAAATTCTATAACAAACAAGGTGTTCTCCTTCTGTTAATGTGTTTAGGGAAACATAAAGTGAAATATACATAGAAAACTAAATCGCCCCCCAAAATAAGACAATTATTAACTTCAGGCAAAACAAAAAGCTGTACAAGAAATTTTAGTAAAATGTAGAGGAAATGTGAACAATATTCACATAATAATAGAATAATCATTGAAAATTTAACCAAACTGTGTTATCACTGTACTGAGACTGGGAAAGGGAAGAGGGGGAGTACCCCATGGGCGGAAAAGGTGTAAGTGTTCTATAAGTAATAGAGTTTTCAGGGCAAGCAGTTTTTTGAGGGGTAACACTTATGAAAGGTAAGAGGGAAAGAAAGTGGAATTGGACAAGGAAAGCTTACAGACTACAATGTAGATCTGAGACCTGTGAAAGGAAAGGGAAGAGGAAGCTGAATCCAGCTGGGAGGGCCTCAGATTGTTCCATGGACCTGACAAAATTCTCTGCAAGCCCGGAGGGGACGTCTGGAGTAAAGATGACTCAGTAAAGGAGTGATACACCAGTCAGAAATGGCTAGGCCTGTGCATCACCACTTTGCCCAGTCATCGGATGGAGTCACCTCCAGAAGAGCGTGGTGGACTCAGCTTAGAAGAGCAAGAAGCCTGAACACGTTAACACCTGAAGGCTGTCAGCTCAGTGTACTTGCAGCAGCTGGGCAATAAATACTTTCTTGAAGAGGAATCTGAGCAGTGCATCTCCATGCCTGCCACATGAGATTATTTTGAAACATGTAGGTAAAAATAGAAAGAAAAAAAAAGTTGTAAAATATTTAAAGTAAGAGTCAGAGATAGGGATAATGGGGGAGAAAATTCTAATACTTTTCTTTCTAAACCATGCACATATTTATTTTAATAACATTAAAATTTTAAACTTAAAAAGTCATTCTATAGGAGCTTTTCCACAATTACTCTATTCCAAGTAGAAACAATTACACTATGATACTAATAAGGGCATTTGTAGCAATGTCAAGAGTATTTCTTAAGTGCCTTATCTTAGCAACATATTCAGTATCCTGAATAGCCAGGACTAATCATGTTAGAGCTGAAATATCAAGACTGCTTTATGTTGAGGGTAAGGTAACAGGATTTTTAGAAATAAAACTGTGGAGAAAGCAACTTGATTACCTAAGGATTGATTTTTTTTTTCTTTTTAGGTGATGGTTTTCTTCACTTATGCAAGAAAGTAATTAAGGCACATTATTGAAAAATATTTCAAAACTATATCAACATACTGCAATGGAGCATTAAAAAGTACTTTCTAGAGCAATATGCAGCCAGTAGTGGAATTGGAAGTCCATTCATCTCCACCTCCCAAATTAAAATGTTCAAGCATGTTATGCTTATTAAAAGTAACATCTCATGGGATGTTGAGTTAGAAATCTCTTTATAATTTCTTGGTCTTTATAATCGGACTGGTGGTAATAGAAAACCAGATAGACAGATAGATAAAGAATGAGATCTTTATCTATCTATCTAAAGAATGAGATCCTAATGTGAGCAAATCCTGACATTGGTTCAGCTGCACATTGGTACCACCATGAGCCCAAACTCTTTTATCTGCTCCATCTTCCTTAATGTGTTTGTTTTCATCCTTATGTGGGTGCCTCATGGTTGCAAAATGGCTGATCCACTTCCTGCCATCACACCCCTATTCCAAAGGGGCAAAGGGACTTTTCCTCGGGGCCTTTATGATTTAATACAGAAAGGGAATCCCTCCCCAGAAAAACATCTCATTACCCCAAACTAGATTAGATGCTTACCCTTATACGACTCAGTGACCATGGGAAGAAAATTACGATTTGTTTAGGATGATCATAATCTACCCATGGATCACGTAGGCATCTACACTTACTGAGATGGAGGGCTCTTTGCCCAACACCTAAACAGGTCACTGTTCTGCTAGCAGAAAAAGGAGGAAGCATGGTTTTGGGTGTAGAATGGACAAGATGCCTCATTTGATACAAATATCCAGAACTGTCTAAGAAAACCACCAAACATTTGCTGTCATTCCCAACAACCTACGATTGTGTGTGTAACCAAGAAGGACCCTAAGAGACCTTCCCAAAATAGACCCTTCCCATGTCCTCCGCCTGCCTTTTGTCTGTAGAAAAACTTTAGTCAAAGAATAAATTTGGGCTTCCCTGGTGGCGCAGTGGTTGAGAGTCCACCTGCCGATGCAGGGGACGCGGGTTCCTGCCCCGGTCCGGGAGGAACCCACATGCCGCGGAGCGGCTGGGCCCGTGAGCCATGGCCGCTGAGCCTGCGCGTCAGGAGCCTGTGCTCCGCAACGGGAGAGGCCACAACAGTGACAGGCCTGCGTACCGCAAAAATAAATAAATAAATAAATTTAATCAGAGAAGCGAGAAAATGCAGAAAGAAAGGAAAACAGTCAAGCATGACAAAATAATAATACTTTAGCCATTAAACAAAGTCAAGGACATTTAGTTCCTCCTCAAGGGCTAAAGATAATATTCTGAGCCACGTCCTTTGAGCTGTTTCACAGATACTGAAAGCCCCACCAGGTGGGAGAAGTTAACTGTATGCTGCCCACAAGCACGTAGACCCCAGACGGGTTGGAACCAGGAGGTTGATGATGCTGACTCCCCATTACCTCACCAACAGCCAACCAGAATGTCCAGCTGTTGAGCTGATGTCACCCTGCTCCTTGAACAATATAAGATTCCTCACTACCCCCTCCAGGGTGGGACACATAGTCTTGAAGGTATTTGCCCTCTGTGGCCCCCTTTGCCTGGGAAAACAATAAAAGCTACTCTTTTCTACTTCACCCAAAGCTCTGTCTCCGCGCTTTTATTCACGGGTGAACAGAGGCTGAGTTTCGGCAACAGGAGTAAGAACTTCTAATTGGTAGAAATAGGGAAAAAGAAATATTGTCTAGTTGTAAAATCTGACCTATAGCTGAAGCAATCTGTTACTGATCTAGACAGTCATCTTGCTGAAAAACTGCATATGATTTCACTCCTCTGACTGATATAAAATATTTTTATACTTTTTAAAGCTGTGTTCTCATGCTATAGTCCATAATTAATTTTTTAACATTTTATTTCATTTGTCTAAAATTAGTGATCTGTATTAATGGGAGTGAGGTTTCTTTTTCAGGTGATAAAATGTCCTGGAATTAGATAGTGGGATGGTTACACAACTTTGTGAATATACTAAAAACCACTGAACCGCACATTTTAAAGGGGGTGAATTTTTATGGTATGTGAATTATATCTCAAAAACAAAAAATTAGTGGCATGCATGTGTGCTGAGTTCCCACTGAGAACTTCGATGTCAAAAGTTTGAGGAGCCCCCCCAAAGTGATCTAGAGGTGGGCACTAGTTCTCTGAAGCAATGGGGTCAGCAGTGAGGTAGTACACCTGCATTGCCTGATTTTCCAGCCAGTTTCACAGACTGTGAAGAGACCCTGATTCAGGCAGGCTGTTAAAGCTGTTCTGCATAACGCTGAACAACCGGATCCCTTACCCAACCAATGAAAGTATCAATTTGCTCTCCGAAAATCTTCTCTTCTCAGAGCATAGCACTGTTCTGCCCCGAGGATGGCCAAGAAAATTTATGCATTATCTCACTCTCGAGGACCCCAATGTCCAGTCTGTAACTGTGGGATGTATAAGGGGTCATGACTACACAGAGGTCAGAGGTGAGGGAAGGCTTCACACAGGCTTGAAGTCTGGGATGGAAACTGCCATGGGGGGAAGAGAACAAAGAACATTTCAGGTGAGGACACAGCCAGGTCAGAATACACAGAGGTAGGAGACAGAATGCATTAGCAGAACTGTGAAATGTGTACATGGAATATGGTTTGCATAGGTGGGATTGGCAGGGGATGAGGCCGTGGTCAGAGGAGAGAGACCTGAATGCCAGCCTAAAAAGTTTGGGCATTATTACATAAGCAATAGGGGACTGATGAAGGACTCTAGGCACCAAGAATGGTCAGTTCTTTATTTTAGAAAAATTATTTTATACATATATAGCATAGTATATATGTTTTTATATATAATTATTTACATATAGTATATATATTTTAATTATATATATAGAGAGAGAGACTGAGACAGAGTATTCTGTTGAATATGGAGTATAAATATATATACATGCAATGGAATACTATTAAGTAATAAAACGGTACATAGTTCACAACACGGAATATAGCCAATATTTTATAATAACTATAAATGGAGTATAAACTTTAAAAATTCTGAATCACTATATTATATACCTGTAAGTTATATAATATTGTACAGCACCTACACTTCAATAAAATAAATTTTTTAACTGTCTTATAGATTTTTTAGTGAAGTATAGTTAATTTACATTGTTGTATTAGTTTCAAGTGTACAGCAAAGTGATTCAGTTATACATATATATATTCTTTTGCAGATTCTTTTCCATTATACGTTATTATAAGATATTGAGTGTAGTTTCCTATGCTATACAGTAGGTCTTTTTTGTTTATATATTTTATATAAAGTAGTATGTATATGTTAATTCCAAACTCCTAATTTATCTCCCCCTACTCTCCACTATCCCCTTTGGTAACCATAAGTTTGTTTTCTACGTCTGTGAGTTTATTTCTGTTTTGTAAATAAGTTCATTTTTATCATTATTTTACATTCCACTTATAAGCGATAAATTTGTCTTACTTACTTCACTTAGTACAATAATCTCTAGGTCCATCCACGTTGCTACAAATGGCTTTTTTTCATTCTTTTTTATAGCTGAGTAATATTCCATTTTGTATATATATATATATACACCACATCTTCTTTATCCACTCATCTGTCGATGGACATTTAGGTTGCTTCCATGTCTCGGCTATTGTAAATAGTGCTGCTATGAATAAATAAAAAAATTTAATTAAAAAAATAAAAACTTACAAGCTACTGATGCAACAAGATGGATGAATCTCAAATACATTATGTTGGACCCAATAAGCCAGCTGTAAAGGTGTGCATATGGTATGTATGATTCCATTTATATGAAACTGTAGAACAGGAAAACTAATTTATGGTGATGGAAATCAGAACAGTGGCTGCCTGTGCGGGAAGAGATTGCCTGAAGGGGGGCACAAGGGATCTTTCTGTGGTGACAGAAACGTATATCTTCATTGAGGTGTTGTTTACATGGATGTGTGTGTTTGTCAAAACTCATGGAACTGTACACTTAAGATTTGTCAAGTCTGTGTCTGTAAATTATACATAAAAAAAAAAAGAAATCTCACTCAGGTGTGAGAATGAAGGATGGATTGGCAGAGAGCAAGGCTGAAGAAGATGGACCTGCTTTTCCATCGCCTTCTCTGTCATTACAGTTCATTCAGCGCCTGCTCAGTCACCCGGCCAGTCTGCTGCAGGCCCATACAGAGGAGTCCAGGATGGAGCTGAAGGGCTTGATTTCCAAAGAGCAATTGTGCCCCCTCCTTTCCCTGGAAATGAGGAAAATCACGCCAGACCCTCCACGCGAAATCTTCTTTTGTTCAGATTTCATTCAAATACCTGATATCTTACTCCTCTTGAATCAATGTGGAGCAGTTCTATCAGAGCAGAGCAGAAGGCTGCTCTGAGCCCAAGAAAATGTTTACACCAAAATGTGACAAGTGCAGGCACCAGGGAGACCCAGGGCCTCAGGGAGGTTGGGTAACTTGAGAAGCCCCCAGTCCAATATCCGGTGTGCCAGACAGAAATGCTTAAAGACCTAGATCCTATTATATGAGGTTGAATTCATTCAATTAGACAGCTTAAGCAGCTCCGATCAGCCGCAGGAACACTTCTCTGAGGAGTGCTAAAACAATGGCCCGGGGGGCAGCTGAAGTTTGCTTTCTCTTGTGTGAGGCCAGCTGGAGTTGCCAAGCACATGGCCACGCTGGGGAGGGCCAACAGCACATAATTGCATTAAACCTGCCTGTTCTTTCCAGAAAGCACTTCCTGACGGCATGGAGTAGGAAATGAGTTAAGGGGGAGCTTTGGAGTCTTAGGACACCACACCTATCTTTCAATCCCCCTCCCCCAACCCTTCAAGATCACTTTTATGGAAAGAGAATCTAAATTTAGACTGCCCTGCCTAGGGCTAGTTTTGCTATATTATGTTTGGTCGTTCCTCATTACTACGAAAGTGGCTTTTGTTGGCCATAGCATTTGGGGCAGCAGAAAATAGATTAGAATAGATTTCTATAAGGTAGAACTAGGGTATCACTAATTCCAATGCACTTTCTGAAGATCCTAGTCTGCCTGCAAAACCCACATTCAGTGTTAACCTCTCTCTCAAAAAGCCCTTCCACGTCTGTGTTACCAACTCAGGCTGTCGTATCTCCCTCCCTCATGCTTCCCTGATACTTTACATTTATCTCTTCTATGGGACTTCTTTATTCACCTGTCCATCCACTCAACAAGCATTTATTGAGCTCCCACCTTACACTGGAATCAGTCCTGGGCACGTTCACATAATATTCATTTAATCCTCACACTAACCCTTTCAGCTAGTTAATATCATCCCCCTTTCACTGACGACGCCTAAACTCACAGAGCTTAGGCAGCTTGCGGAAGGTCTAACAGTTGGTGCTGACAGTGTTTAGTGTCAAATCTAAATTTCCTATCCCCAAACTCAGACTTCCATGAATCAGCTACTTGTGTACTTGTCTATCTCTGTCACTTGATAAATATCTAATGGGACCTACTATGTGCTAGGCACTATCCTAAGCACCAGGGATACATACATAAGTCCTGGTCCTGAGAAGACAGACATGTTCCCAAGGATCTCTTTGAGTCTGATAGTCATGTCATTTATTTATTCAATAGGCAGATATTTGAGGAGCATCCGCTGTATCCTAGAGCACCATGTTCTGGGCCTGGAGAAATGGCACAGACATGCTGCTGTCCTCAGGAGGCACAAGCAGATCATCACTGGAGCACACAAGAGGGTGTGATTTGCTGTGTATGGCAAGTTTGGAGAGGGTTTCATAGAGAAGCCATTGAGTTGGACCATACAGTTTAAGGAGAGTTTTGATAGATTTTTTTTTTTTTTTTTTCAAAAACAGGGTAAGGCATCCTAGAGAGAAGTCTTCATGAGCCAGGGCATGGAGGTAGAAAACTGCAGGGTGGCGTCAGGGTAGTTTAAACAGTACTATGTGGCTGGAATGCAGGGTGTGAGGCAGGGATTAGAGGAACAAAAATTCGAAAGGGTGCCTTGAAAGTTGTGTAAATGAGCTTAGACTTGATCTCAGGAAAATGGAGAGAACCATTGGAGATTTCTGAGCAGAGGAGCTTATTTATCTTTGTGTTCCATGGCGTGTGGCAAACTGCCTTGTTCCTGGTAGCAGTTTCTAGCATTTGTCACTTTCCTGGCACCAGAGAAGACTCTGGCCCCCAACATGATGTCATGCTCTGTTTACACAGGAAAAATAATGCCGATGCTCTTGCGTATAGCAGTTTTCTCGCCAGCCCCTCTGCCAAGTCATCCCAGGTCTGAGAGCAGTTGTTCTCTTTTATCCCAGGCCAAATCGCTGCCTCCATGTTGTTGTCACTGCTACTGATCCTGTTTTTTCTCCTAGGAGAATGGAATTTGGTCCAGTGGAAGTAGTACTAGCCAGGAAGGCTTAAGGAACTGAGGTCCTGATCCCTGCTCTACAAGTACCTAGAGTGTAGCCTTTGCTTGCTGCCCTTCTGTGAAATAAATAGATGATTTCTACATTCCCCTCCAGACTTGAGTCTCTCATTTTAAATGTAGGGTCAACACACCTTCACCCAGGCCAGACGGTGGTTATATCTGCAAAATTCTGCTTTAACATTGGCAGAATAATTTTCTGTGTTTGCAGCCTGTTTTATCTTCTCTGTACTTTGTCTCACATCTCCACACTCCACCTCCTCCTTGCCCATTCTAGGAAGGTTTCCAGGGGTGTTTGCACCTATGCCTCAAGAGAGATTTGTGTTGCTAAGCTAGAAGCAGAAGTTGCTAAAGAAAACTCTGTCTGCCAGTCTTCTTTGAAACCCTCAATGCACTGAGGATACGAGGCCACTTGTCCCAAATGGAGCCCAGAGAGAAAGGAATACTTTTCAGAAGAGAGAGGCAAGAATAGCAAAATTGAGAAGAATCTCTTTCTTAGGATAACCATAAAACCAATCTTGTGGAGGAGGATGTTTGTGAGAATAAAAGGTAACATTTATTAATTATTAACCTGGAATGGGAATTCCCTAGAGGTCTAATGGTTAGGACTCAGCACCTTCACTCCAGTGGGCCTGGGTTCGTTCCCT